>NC_067147.1:18060359-18378426 GCF_903995435.1 Acomys russatus | reverse complement strand
TTTTCTTCCTCCTTAAAACTTGTAAATTAGAAATGCTCTTGAATATTTTTCCTATTCTTAAGTATTAATATAAAAGAATTGTCAAAGCTAGGTCTGCGAGGCAAGCATTGGCATAAAGCGATTTTTATAAGATTTAGATTAGAATAAATAGAAACTTAAACAAAACAAAACAGAACAAATCAAACCATTGAATACCCTCTGGTTCTTTGATCACTACTGACATCATGTTGATAAAGGTACTGATTCTAAGAGTGACACATATTTCAGATGTTCAGTGTACCAGTGTCCAGAGATACAGGGCTACAAAGCAGTCTTCATATGTAATTCACATTGTTATTTTATTTGTATGCAAGTCAAGCAGCGAGCATCCAATCATCTTCCCTGTCAAGCTCTGTCATTTATTCGGAAAGGTGACAAATAGTCATACCTAATTTGGAAGTGTAGTCATTGAGGAGCTGAGAAGTTAAAGCGATCCAGGGTGTCTACACAGGATCCTCATGAGTACTTCCTATGTATTAGTAAATTCAACTTTAACATATATGTCTTTCCTGAGATGTTATTAGCAAGTAGTGGTGGCTATAGGTTAGTGGTTTTGGCTTGCCATCTGGCCCTTCCACATATGTCGCTATGGTCTGGACTGTGGCTCTTCTCACCACTACCTGGAACCAAGCTCTTAAATGAATCACAGGGAGCCATAACCATTCCCATTACTCTGCCCCCATTCAATCTAAAGAAAAATTGCCTGTAATTGGTGTTTCTAGGAGGACTCTCCAGAAGTTCAGATGAAGTTTCCTTTCATTATTATAAAATTTCCTTTCAAAAGTTTTATCTTCAGAGACTCCTATTTGGACAACCCTGTCTACACTATCTCCTCCTGACACCCCTCTGCTAGCAATTTGGTCTTCTGACCTTATTTTATAGTTTTCTTCACAGCATTGACTATTATAGTTCTTACACAAGCATGTTTGTCTGTAGCTTGAGTGCTAGGTCCCCTACTAGAACCTGAGTTTGTGAAGACAGGAATTCTGCTTAGGTGAATTTGAGCAGTATGTCTCCAGGTTATGGAAATTCCTAGCACAAACAAATATTTGCTTATGGAAGAGTGAGTATATCAAGATGACTGTTAAGATTATATTGTAAAACATGATTCTGTTGTTAGAAAAATATTTGGAAGCCAGGGGATTCTACCATGGACTTCAGTTACCTCTCAGATTCCAATTGGACCCCTCTGACTTTAACTTCTCAGCCATTGTTGTGGTGGTGATGGTGGTGATGGTGGTGGTGGTGGTGGTGGTGGTAGTGTTAGTGCTAGCGTGTTTTGTATACTTTATAGAGTGGTCTATATTTCTTGTGACTCAAGTCACTTCTCTGTTTAGAACATTTCTTTATTACAATCCACAACAGTCTAAACATTATGTAGAGTGTTTGGCCTAGCATTTAATGCCTATCAAAGATTTCCTGGTTTCTAATATTGCATAGAAATTGGTGTCTCTTCCTGTTTTTGTTTATGAATGTGCTAGACCATTGAAGTCTTCTCCAGACCATCCGTGCCCTGATTATATTCACTTGTGTTATTCTTCTGGGACGTATTGTATTCTGATTTTTCATAAATATTTGTCATATGTACATACTGATTCACTTACTAGCTCTTAATTTCTTAAATAAGAATGGGAGAATTAACATTATTATTATTATTATTAATAAAAATGGGGACAGTGGATAAGATTACCTGGTAAAATCTATTGCTCTCGCTCTCCCTCTCTGTCTCTCTCTATGTCTCTGTCTCTCTCTCTCTCTCTTCCTTTCTGTCTGTTTCTCTCTGTCTCTCTCTCCTCTCTCCTCTCTCTCTCCTCTCTCTGTCTCTCTCTCCTCTCTCTGGGGTAATTGACTTTATGCAGATGCTCATACCAAGCAGGTATTTGAGACTAAACTAGATGAACTCATCTCAGGCCTAAGCTACATGCTTGCAAGTGAGGGCCATGGATCTGATGCTATTACAGCAGCTCTAGGAGCCCTGAGGTGAGTTAGCCCAGAGCCAAGACATCCAACAGATAAATGTGGCTTCCAAACGATTTGTCAGGTCCACCCAAGAAAACCACAGCACACAAGTGCATGCTATGCCTTTGAGTAGAGAAAATGGCAACTCTGTTTCTTGTGACTTAGCTACTTACAAAAAGGCCAGCTGTAAGTCATGATCACAAACAAATCATCTTCCTGATTTTATATTCTTAATATTTAGAATAATTGACTATGTTAAAATATAAATGTAAAGCACACTATGTGTAAATGCTGATAAATGCCTCTCGTGTGACTATCTTCATAATTAACACAGTCTACAGAGACTGTAGGCAAGGTTTATTGCCTTTTTAAATGTTACTTTTCAAATTTACTTGTTGGTAAATGTGCTATTTCTGGGTCTTATGATTTAAAATATATGTAAGCAGGAAACAGTCAAGATACAGACAATTTTTATTACTCCAGAAAGTCTTGTCCTGCTAGTGCAAACATCTCAGGCTCTTACTCGCTGGCGATAGTGATATGGTTTCTGTCTTTGTAGTCTGGTCCTTTATTGAATGTTATATAAGTAGAGTCACCCAGAACATCAGCTTACATTAGTGCATTGCATTAGATTTTAAGTTTAATTGTTAGAGGTTACTTACCACCCTCTCCTTACCCATCTATTCATCATTTTCTTTTTGCTGAATTGACAGGCAGTGGATTCTACGGATCAACCATTTTGTTCATTTAGTCTCCTTTTGGAGTTTGGAAAGATCTGAATAGGACTACCATAAACATTTGCAGCTAGATCTTTTAAATGTTCCTTTTTTAAAAAAGCCATGTTGTGCCTTTTTTTCGTACATGGTAATGGGATGAGAACCAAAAAATGCAAAATATGTTTTCAGATGTTTCTTAGAGTACTCTCTTTCTCCTTCCCTTCCCTTCCCTTCCCTTCCCTTCCCTTCCCTTCCGTTCCCTCCCCTTCTCTCTCTCTCTCTCTCTCTCTCTCTCTCTCTCTCTCTCTCTCTCTCTCCTTCTCATCTTTCCCTGGCCCTTAGCCCAAGCCCCAGTTCTCCTGATATCCATATGCTTAAGTTTGGGAAGTCTGTTAGCATCTTATTGGCAGACCACATGACCCTGGTGTAACAAACACATTAAGTAATCCAACAAACTTCAGTTTTTAAATTTGTTTATTTGTTTGGTTATATATAAAACTATCCTAACTAGGTTGGATAGATGGCTGAGGCATTCAGATGACTTGCTGCTCATTTAGTTATGTTCCAGCACCCATGTCAGACAACTTTCAAGTGACTCCAGGGCGGGGAATCTGGTATCCTATATTTAGCTCCTTCTAGCACCCACACATAGGTGCTTGCACACACAAGTGCTTACACATGCACACACTGTACATGCATACACAAAAATAAAAGAATAAATTATTTAAAGTGCTATGTACAGTCTCTGTGTGCTTTGGGGTGTATGTTGAGGGGAGGTGTTACTTTGTGGGCTATAAGCGGGCTTCCATAATTTAATTTTAATTTTTTGTGACAATTTTTGCCTCACATGACTATTACTCAAGGTGACCAGTTTTACACGTTGTGGAGCCAAGATTATGTTTCTTCAATAATAGTTTGTTGGCATAGTTTTCCTACTTTATTTCTCTGTCATCCTTCTCAACCCATATCCCTTCCAACGCTGCAAAACCAGGTAGGAGAAACAGCTTCGTGAGGAGAGGGGCCATTGAGATCTTTTTAGACTACTTCTTGCTGATTAGGGGTGTTAAGTTCCTTGGGGCAAGCCCCATCAGGATATCTGCAATTTCTTTTTCTTGTCTCTTCTTGAGATCACTTGATAAACAGGCAGCAACAGGAGCAGGAACCAGCAGGAGGTGTAGCCTTGCCTTCTTCTTTGGAGTGCCCCACCCATTCCTCTCTGGGTTCTGGCAATTACTCTCTCTCCAGCCTCCCCAGCATTAAACTCTCTTCAGCTGGCAGAATCATGTCCCTGCCAGAGCACTCACAAGGCAAATAGTCTGTTGCTGTGGACAGTCTGAAGCAACCCCATATCCCACACCTGGGGTTATAACAAAAACACGTTTATTTAACATAACCGGCATTTTAATGACACCAAAATTCTCACTACTGTAGACCACAAGAATGAATGAAGTTATAACTTTACAGTGGCCAAGTAAGTAGCTCCAAGCATCAAATGGAGGACTCAGAAGGATCCCATCATGATGGGCAGAAACAAAAAGAAAAAAATTATGACTTCTTATTGTCATCTTACACTCCCTCCGTAATAAGAAACTTGCATTTATTACTGATTCATTTGTTCAATAACTTCAAAGAAATACTTTTCACATGCCTGCTCTGGACTAGATATTGGTATCTTACTGTATTATTGGAAGTGTTTTTTCCTTCCTGAACAGGTACTAATTTTACAGCTCGATCCAAGACTTTTGCTGTCTTGCCTGTAGCCAGCAAGGAGAGATCAACCATCATCTTAGCCTTGTCCCTGTGCTCCATGGTGTCATGGCTGGCTCTGAGCTGTCTTGTTTGCTGCTGGTTTAAGAAAAGCAAAAACAGAAGTAGGTGTTTTGGGGGAGGGTATTGATGAACATGTCTGAAGTAATTATACATAATATATATTTTTTCATGATTTCCATGTCTTCCAAGAGAAATTTTACCGTTTTTTTTTTGTTTTGTTTTGTTTTTTTTTTTTTTTTTTTGGTGTGTGTGTGTGTAATTTATAAAACCACATGGAACCTATCATTCAATTAACATAATAAAGGGAAGAATTACCTAATCTTTAAAATTAGCAACTATAATAAATGATCACATTTATTACATACTCAGTATTGGCAAAGACTAAGTACATTAGATAAATAAGTTTATTAATTCCTTAAACAACTTAGTGACAGAGGTAGTGACTATTATTGCTACAGTGTAGGTGTTGCAGGGTGAGATCCAGGACAGGTAAGTAACTTGTGTTCTGCTACACACAAGCTGTACAGTTTGGCTCTACAGCCTAGTCTTTGCCCCAACCCTGCCAGAGGCCTGTTAAAGGGCTGGGTTAGGAGTGCAGGTCACTAATACAATGGTAGCCTAGCATGCAGGGAGCTCTGTGTTTGATTCTGAGTACCTCGTAAAACTGGGCATGATGAATCCCGTCTATAATCCCAGTACTCGCACTCCAGAGGTGGAGACAGGATGATCAGTTTAAGGTCAAACTTGGGTACAAAGCCTTGTGACTCTGTCTTGGCTATTCAACTGTGAGACTCAAAGGAAGGAAAAGTAACCCCAAGACAAACTCTTTGGAAGGAGAAAAACAAGTGGGGCTGGTTTTCCTTAGCAGTGAGAAGTTGCAAACAATCATGTACCTCCTTGGTCATTTCTGCAGAATCAGAATGTCATGTTTGTAGGCACCATCATACACTCTGAGGGGGAGTCTCTAATTCAACTGCTTATGCTGTATCTGAACAGCATTCAGCCTAGACACCTTGTCTCTCTCCCAGTCCTGGTGACCAGGGATGGATATTCTACTAGGAAAAGCTTGATCTTTCTAAAAAGAGGGTTCTGAACTGTATTGTCTATAATGTATTGAACTGCAGTGTCTATTTCATTTAGGGTTTAAACCTGAAGTTCTATTTATATTCCATTTATATATATCCTCACTCTGTACGTGCATGTGCATATATGAGTGTGTTTGTGTATGCATGTGTACATGTTTATGTGTGTTTATGTTTTCACATGTGTTTTTGTGATGCACATGTATATTTGTGTGTATGTTTGTATGTGCACATGTGTTCTTGTATGTGTTTTTGTGTCTGTGTGTTTGTACATGTATATGTGTTTGTGTATATGTGTTGTGTGGTACTTTATGGATTGTAAGTAGATTATCACAATCTTTTATGTCATATTATCCTCTGAACTAGATTATGTATTTCTCACTCTTAATTTAATATCGAATTCCACTAGCCATTCACAGGGTGCACACTAAACCTTGCAAATGTCATCTCTTTTGTATGTGCCCTCAGTTACAGAAGTATATTCTTCTAACAGTATCAGTATATACAGATGTCCATCCTGGTTCCTTTCTATTCTTTAAAGCTGTCAATATCTGTGGATTTATTTCCATGATTTTTAATGACATATCATAATTACACCTACTGTTCATCTATTGGGACATTGATTAAGACAATCCTTAGAGGTCCATGATTTAAGCCTTGATGCATAGTATGGTACTATTAGGAGGGTAAATCTTTATAGATTACCCAAATCTATGAGCGTGAAATACAACATTGACATCTACAAGGTTCAGTATTAAGGGACATGTAATCAAGTTTTTCAAAATATCGAAAATGTCTCATAATGTCTTAAGTAGTTTTATGTCTTTGTGTTGGTCTGTATTCATAACTACCCTTTGCTATATGTGGTCATGTTCTGACTTCCTCCTTGTAAATTTCTTGGAAGCCTCCTTTGAATCTAACATTTACTTCAAATTAAAAGCTTCAATAACTTTTGTTGTGCTAACTTGTCTTGTCCAATTGAAATCTAAAATAAGTTATACTGTGAGACACACAATATGTATAGAAAATTTTTATTAGCCTCCATACTCAATATCCAAAATATTAGCTCAACGTATAGTGAATACAAAGTTGTTAGATATTTTGCTTTCCCTTCAAATCACATGTGCATTTTTTTTAATTTACAATATATCCTAACTTAGACTAGTTATGTCTGAAGCGTTCCAAGCAATGTGTGGTTGCTAATGTATCAGACAATACAAACTTATGTCATAAAGTTAGTAATCAGTGTGTGAGTTTTTATATAATCATTTATTAATCTGTAGACATATTATACATATTCCATTAAATACATATCACAATCATGCTTGAAAGAGATATGAATGACAGAAACACTTTTACATTTAGGCCCTTGTAAAATTTTTAAAAAGTCTTTTAATTTGACAAAACAACAGGAAAAAAGAGCGCTTCTTTTTTCATCAATACAGAAATAAAACCAGAAGACAAACCTGAATCCCAAGCTAAGGATCAAAAGAATACTCCTATCTCTTCCAAACACCAAGGACTACGAATGAAGAGAACAGAAGAAGACAGTGTTCTAGGAGAAGGTAAACACAAGACAGGGCAGACCACTGTGGAGTAACAGTGCTTCCTCCTTCCCTGATGTCAGGTTAGGAAGTGGTTTCATTTACAGCCCCTTCTTTGTTTTTTTTTTTTTTTGTTGTTGTTGTTTTGTTTTTTTTTTTGTTTTGTTTTTTTTCATTACCTTTTCTTAATTAAATAATACCCCAGTGCAGGAAGACACAGATCCATCTCATTCTCTCAGCTAGTAGCCAGTTATTTGAACTGACATTTATATATCTTTTCTTAGAAAAAAGATTATTGGTTTCACATTTGAGTTTGTTTAACAGAGAACAGGGAAAACCAGAGTATAGGCATATAATCTTTCCCTTAGCTGTTGCGAAGCTGCCAATTTGGCAACATTATTGAGTTTGGAAAACAGAGGGTGTAGTTGCCAAATGCCCACTGTGCAAATTAGATTTAGTGTAGAACCCTCCAGAAGTGAGTCAGAAGTGAGCAACCCTGCTTCGTTTTTTTTCCTGGTACTGTCAGCAGCATATATCATTTGCTGTGCTGTGGTGTGTCCTCTAATGTGTTCTCCAGTTAAGTCACCATTAGAACTGAAGAAAAGCAGAGAAAGCTAAGCCTTTGCCTCAGACAAGAGGCTGGCTTTTAGCCTACTTAAGGGTGCACAGTAGGAGCACAATAATCAGAGCACGTGGGCTTGCCAAGTGTGGATGCTGTGTATAACAAATATTCACATAATTTTCATGACTTTAAGACATTTTATAACATATGTTCTAAGTAGAAAAACAATGTATTTTTTCCTAAGAGTCAAATGAAATAAAAATATTTTGTAGTAGAAAAGGAGTACTGGTTTTGGTGGTTTTGAGTTCATGTTTAACTAAAACATGTCAGTCTAAAATTATATGTGATGAGATGTTCAGTTGTGTGCAAGCAGGTGAGTGCATATATGTGTCACCGTGTCTGTCTGTATGTATACTTACATGTACACATAACAGCTTTTTTGTGCCATTTCTGATAGAAGAAATATGCATGTTAATTTTTTAAAATTAGCCAGCTATATTGTATAGTCCCTCAAACTATACCCAATAATAATAATAATAATAATAATAATAATAATAATAATAATAATAATAAAGAGAATTAATAATAATAATAAGAAGAAGAAGAAGAAGAAGTAGGAATAAAGTGGGGATATGGTAGTATAAAGAATGGAGAGACAGAAAAGGACACAAGAATTCTTTGCAGATTCCACATGAAGACATTGGGATCTTGGGTGCTTTTCCACCGCTTAAGGAGGAAAGCTTCTTCTCCACCATTGCACACAGATAAAGGGTTTGTTTGAAATTGCCTTCTGACTCAAGCGGCACATTTTCAGCAACATTCTTCAGCGACTGGCTGGGGCAATGTGGTGCTAGCATCTAACCTAATATGGTTATCGATGCGGCTCATAGTCTCCTTGCTAAAATTAATGTTATTAAATGTTCCACAAAGACTGGGTTTTATGGGGCAGTTTATTAATAAATTATCAGGAATGAGACAAGAAACCAGGCTTCTGGGGATCAGTTTAGACTGGAGAGATGGAAACATCAAAGAGGCCATTTTATTAGGACATCCAAGTTAAAAATAGATGTGTTAGCTGAGCCCTCCCTGTGGATCATGCTAGATTTGTTTCCTTATCTTCCAAGCTTTGTCTAGATCTTCAAAACCTCATTTCCAAAATGGACTAATTATTAAAAATCTTGAAATAAAGTTGGTTTTACTCCACTGTTTACATGACATTTTAGTTTTCTGTTTCCCTCTGTGTTTTCAAACTTTTAGCATTTACTAATAAAGTAATTGGCTCTCTTGCTCACCAGTTCCTTCCTGCCCTACAGACTCCCTCAGTGCTGAAGATCTTTTGGATGATGGGCTGTGTCTTACTCCCAAATTTAGATACTAAACTCATTATGTCATGGATGCAAGAGTGGAAAGGAAGGGTTGAAGTGTGAAGAATGGAGCCCTTAGAACACACACTGCCAAGGGTTTCGACACGCTGACGCCATCTTTCCAGTTCATATATAAGGCTTCTTCTCTTCTACTCAGATTTAACAAATCCTCCTTGTCAGATTGCGGAGCAGGAGGATGGGGCAATTGAGGGCATGGAACCATGGAGTCTGACAGACTGAGTTTAGTTCTGAATGCCCCCTTTGACAGATTTTTGGTCCATGAGCTTCACAACTAACATCCCATGCCTTTCCGTTTCCCAATTGATAAAACTGTCGTAATACCACTGCTCATAGGTAAGGCTCTTATACAAATTGTGTATCAATTAAGACAATTAGTATCAGCAAAGGACAAATCATAGCATCCAGTGAATTAACCATGTGCTGTGTATTGTCTCATTTTCTTATTCCTATGCAGCATCCACTCAGTTTGGGCTAGCCTAACTTCTTGTTAGTTTGCTCACGTACTCTTCGAACTGAATCTCTAAATGCTATGCATTTCTTTTTCACACACAGCTCTCCCTAGTCTGTCTGTAAGGGGTTGCCCCCCCCCCCATGGAGTCAGTATAGAACACACCTACATGAAATTGAATTCTCAACGTTTACTATCCTGATGTGGCAAGAGGGAGCAGGGGATTGGGGCGGAGTGAGGGCAGCATGCCTCTGGATCAGGCAAAGGCAGACCGCAAGCAGTAGCTGATTTTGTTGTTGTTTATTTGTTTTTCTTTCAGAAGTGAGTTTTTAAAAAGAAAGAAATGGGAAGGTCTGTGTTAGGGTGAGTTCTGAAGTCCTGATTTGGACAGGTTAGCCAATGTAGCCAATTTTTGATTGTTGGACCTTGGTGTTTAGTCTCAGGAATGAGCCAGTGACCAACCAATAAGAGGCTAGAATTTAGGAGCTAGCTTTAGGAATGTATTCTAACAGTTTAGAAAGGGTGAGGGAAGGGAAAGGGGCAAGATCTGTCTGCAATGCTTGGGCTTGCTAGAGAGCCCTTCACTTCCATATTTAAACTAAAGGGAATGTTTTTCTTATTGGATTAAGAAACACTGAAGTTGTACCTCCAAAGCAGAAGCTGTGGCCTTGAGAAACTCTGTGTGTGTGATTGTTTCTTTCCCAAGTATAGTGGCTCTCTGCCACAGCAATGTTGTCCCTTCCATGTGGCAATTACCATGGTCTTGGAAAGATGAGTCTCAGCTGTAAAAGTAAGAAGCAATATGATTCAGCCACTCCCTCACTGCCAGAATTGTGGGGACAGTTAGTTACATTTGCTTTGAGGGGCATTTGAACTGTGTGGAAAAACTTTCCAACCAGGGCTTGACAAAGACAGATCACTGTTGATTGTGTGTGGAGACAGAGGACTGGAACGCTATTGATGTCTGGTATCCAGCCCACAACAGAAATTTTTTGGCTCACAATGGCAAGAGCATCAAGACTTAGAAACCCCATATGACGCTCTTCCTTGTCTTTGCTACACTTTAGTGAGATTCTACTAGAATGATTAGTGAACTTTAGTGGTCTTCTTTCCATCACATTAAATATTAATTTACTGCATCATAGAGCCCCTTTGTGTAGTCTCAAGGAGTTGTTATCTGCTTCCCTGTCTTACATCACAGTTTTACCTTTCTTTTTGCTTCATTTCACAGTATCTTCAATAAGGCCACATTTACTATTCTGTGGCATATTTCCCCTTCCCTATCTTTACCTTCAGTGACAGCATTTCCTGTGTACAACACAGGCTGCTTTTCAATATGTTCTTACATGTGCCCACATAACCAGCTTCTCCCCTTTCTCCCAACTCACTTTGAAATATTTTTCAGATTCCTTTATCTAAGAGTAGATGACATTCCCCCTCTTGTCTTTTTAATGCAAGACATACTTATGTCTATTTTATTATTTGATATAAATTTATATCTTCTCTAAGTATAACTTCTTTTGCCATAGTAATTATTATATTAAAAAGCCACTGGTAAAGAAAGGAGAGAGATTTCTCCAAGCCCCCAAGAAAGGGCAATTATATTTGAAAACCGCTAACTACTAGCATCTCTATATGCTATTTAAAAGGAGGATTAAATATTTCCTACTTTAAAAGCACTTACTTTCTTAAAATAACTTCAAAATAAGCACTGAGTTGAAAAGTTCCATTGCTATACAGTATCACATATTGTATATTGCCTAGAAAAATTATATTTCCTACTCAAATAAGGACATAACAAATAATTTAGTTATATCATCTTACAACACATTTTGAAACTATGGGATATAAGCAGATGTAAATTAAAATTAAAAAAAGATAACATTGGAGACCATTTGTAGATAACATTAGTATTTAAATCTGACCCTTTTTTTTTTTTAAGTTATCCTGGCCTAGGGATTGTGTTACAGTACCACAAAGTGAATTAATATGAACGCTAGGAGGATGTGGTTATGTAGCATGAATAAAGTGGCTTAAATATGATTAGTTTTGAAGAATATTACTGAAAGATATGATGAACATATTAAGAGATATATTTACCAAACAATTTAAAGAAAAACTTTCATATAGTGGTGCATGGTGATATGTTTATGAATATATTTTGCAATTACAAAGACCTGTCAGCTTATTTTAATGTAATTTCAATCGCTTTATACAATGTCAAATATGCATAAGATGATTCTAAATTTCATCAGAAAGTATAAACCAGTGAGCAGAGACAATCTTCTAAAGTAATTTAAGTAAATTGGGAAATTTTAGGATCAAGCAGAGAGGTGAAATTGATGGTACTACTCTTAAGACCGTGTGATACTAAGTATATATGGGTACAAAAATGGAAATAATTCTATCTATCTATCTATCTATCTATCTACCTATAATCTATCTATCTATTGAACATCTATCATCTATTACATTTTAGGTAATTTAGGTTCAGAAAAATGGCCTGTGATAAAAGCAAAATCAAAAGGAACAGGAGAGATATAAGGACACATTTACGAGAATGACACAGCAAAACCCATTATTTTGTATGTTGACATGAAGACATTCATAAGGAAAACAGTCTACACATGGCACAAGCCAATTAGACTATTTATAATATTTACTCATATATATAAACAATGACTTTCACACCAAGGAGTAGAGAATCTAAGCAGGACACAAACAATGGCATTTATTTACTATGTATACACTCTCTAACATGAAGGCAAAGTTTTCAGCCTTTCAGACAAATAATAGAACAGAGTCTTTCTCCTACCTGACCTCTGCTCCAGACCCCGTGAGTCTCATATAAAGCAACTCTGTTGAGAATTTAAGTGGTTCAACACTGAACACCATACATAGAATCAGGGTAAGAAAAAAAATATATAAACATTTCAGATTGTGGTTGGGAGCCAGAGGACAGTCATTATTAATTCTCATGCTGTTAAGAAAAACAGAAGAAAGAGAGAAAGAAAAAAGAAAGAAAGAAAGAAAGAAAAAGTAAAGAAAGAAAGAGAAGGAAAAGAAAGAAAGTGAAGGAAAAGAAAGGAAGGAAGGAAGGGATGAAGAAAGAATGGAAGGAAGAAAGGAGTGAAAGAAAAGAAAAAAGGAAAGAGAAAAAGCTAGTGAAGGACACTCAGAGCAAGCTGCACAAGTGAGAGGCATACCATGTTCTTGCTATTTGAGAATGTTCTGAAAATCACAAAAGTGTAAGAGAGCTGAAGAGGTTACATTAAGTGTGCATGCACTCAGAGGGTCCACAGCGCAATGAGTCCTTGTTTTCGTGGCGCAGGGATATCTCCTGCCTGTGGTTTATCCTGTTCTCCCTGAAGCATCATCACACCTGATGGCAGATAGTTAGAAGCACGGTTGGGTAATCGGAAGCCATGTTGGGTCTTAGTGGAGACCCAACAACGACGAGATGGGAAGGAGGCGTGGTAATTCACGTTTTGATGCTCTCCTGCCTTCCCTAAAACCCAAACAGTCAGCTGAATGCCGTAGGAGACGTATCTGTTATAAATTCATTTTTTTATCTAATTTGTCTGAGATCTAAGCTTCCTGTGGAGGTCTAAGATCAAAGGCGCCGATTCCTTCTGATGTCGGCAGTGACATATAATGTGTGCTGACTTAGTTCTATCTATAAACTCACAGTGGGAGGTGGTCAGCCTCCCTGGACACCTTTACACTGTGAACTTTCATTTCAGCTGGGGAGTCTGTCAGGTATACTACTGATTGGAGTTGCCATGTAAATAATTCATGGGAGATTTTTTAAAAAATGTTTAGGGGCTTGCAAAAGGAAGTCAGGCTTGCATTAATCTTCTATGAATAGACACAAACTTGAAAAACAAGAGCGCAGAGAGATTTCCAAGGAAGGTCTCTCAAAACCACGCTAAGCACATCTTCAATGGGTTCAGAAAAGGTGACTGTAGCATTTAATTCCCCAGATATGTAGTGTTATTGGTTTTGTCAAGGGATTAAAATTTAATATCCATTTTTCTTTTAAAGTCTGCTTCTATAGGACCATTTCTTATTCTTATTCCTTGTTCTTGGTTCTTGGTTATTTGCTGATGCTGATGAACCATCTTTTCCCCCTGGGGAGAACAGTTGTTGCAGAGGTGATACTAAGTCCAGTACAGGCCACAAGAAGGGCCATTGTGATTATGCAAAGTTGATAACAGGAAAAGTTCCTCCTTTGAAGGCATTTGGAATCCTGTGAGGAAGAAAAGGCCCCCATATAAGTGAAAATGGCCAATAATAGGTATCAGTATAGGTCAAGTGAGATAACCCACCCAGTGTGCATTGAGCCGTCAATCAATGTGGCTGAGGTGTTAGGAAATTCTTCTGGACGCAGTTGTATGCCCTGTAGGAATGTTGGCATAACCATGAAGTTCCTGGTTCTCAGCAAGAGAATCATGCTGTAGTTAGGTGACCCTGGTAGATAAGTGGCAGGCACAAGTCTGGAAAAGGATAGAGAAGATATGAAGAGCATGTGCTTCTCAGATATTAATCCATGCACTGTGGAAATAATATGAGCAACATGATTTCTTCTCAGTTCTCCACTGTGACTAAAAAGCATCATTCATATATTCATAGGTGCAACCGCCTTCATATACCCTCACATCATTTTTCAAGCCACTGTTAGACTGCATTGAGGTTGAAACTGTTATTTTGTGCCCTTTTTTTTAATGATAAAATAAAGATGTGCTAGCTGCTTTCTAACAAAAAACGACAGCTCTCAGTGAACTGGAACTGTATAATGTACCTTTTAATAAAACATCATCTCCAATGTGTACCAAAGAGTAAGGATTTGCAGAGGAAATAGGAGATAAATGGGCATAGTAAATGCACAGGATGGTGCTACTATCGACTTCCCAAAATTTTAGACAGATCTCTCATTTTGGTTAAAAATAAGGCACATAAAAGGCACTGTTTCCCATGCATGATATTGTTCCATGCATTCGAGAATAATACAATGTTATGCAGCTAGACGCAGGAGATGCCGAGTGGCAGCGTGACCATCGCACAACCCGCTAGCACAGGAGGATAGTGAATACACACCATGACTTCTTTCACTATTATACTTGTTTCTTATTCTCTGTGATTCTTCCCATCTTTACACAGTATTGGGGGGGGGGCGGTGTCTTAGCTTCCAGACTCTGTAGAGCCACATACTTGAATTCTTCCATAAAGTCTGTTCCTGCTTTGTTTGTGGTCTTAGAAAGTTACTTAATTTGTGCCTTAACTCCTTTACATCTGAAGCAGAGATAACAACATTCGGCACATCAGTTCTTTTAAGGAGGAAGTTACATGTGGAATAAGTGTGGAACACGTGTTGATGTTTATCATTGTAGTATGTGTTAATTTAGATTATTAAAACAAATTTGGGGGAAATTACTAGTTCCTTTTTAATTCACATACCTTAATACACTGTTGGTTGGCTTGATGCTTAGCCTTGGCTGTGATATGGTTTTTATTTTTTTATTCTTTTAAATTTTTTATTATTAATTTATTCTTGTTACATCTCAATGGCTATCCCATCCCTTGTGTCCTCCCATTCTTCCCTCCCTCCCCTTTTCCCATTATTCCCCTCCCTTATGACTGTTCCTGAGGGGGATTACCTCCCCCTGTATATGCTCATAGGGTATCAAGTCTCTTCTCAGTAACCTGCTGTCCTTCCTCTGAGTGCCACCAGGTCTCCCCCTCCAGGGGACATGGTCAAATGTGAGGCACCAGAGTACGTGAGAAAGTCATATCCCACTCTCCACTCAACTGTGGAGAATATTCTGACCATTGGCTAGATCTGGGAAGGGGTTTAAAGTTTACCTCCTGTATTGTCCTTGGCTGGTGCCTTAGTTTGAGCGGGACTCCTGGGCCCAAATCTGCCTATCATAATGTTCTACTTGTAGGTTTCTAGGATATGGTTTTTAAATTTGAACCATGCTGTAACTAAAAGTACGTGTTAATTTAATAACATCATATGAGTGTTTTTTCTTCTGAGAATTATATAATCATATTTTTGTTACATGGCTAATATTAATTAGAAATTGAGTAGGAAATATAGTACTTTTTAAAGGAAAATATTTCTGAATGTATTTGAAAGTTGGTACATAGATGTCATTGAATATTTTATTCTTTTACTATGCTATCATGAAGGCTAAATATATAACTCAAGAAATCAACTGATTGAAGATTAAGTTCTTTTTTTTTCCTTATGCTTCTTTTTATAGACATGAGAATGAAGGTCATGCAGGGAACTCAGAACCAGTTTCCCCAACACTCAATGGATGGAGTGTCCAAAAGGAAAGTTAGTCGCCGTGCTGTCCCAGAGGAAGGAGCTATGCCCGCCCAGAGGAGTCCCCACATCACCTGTGTTCCAAGATCTCTTGCTCAGCAGCTGACGCTGCAGGAGCCTGGGAACTGGACAGAGGCCCAACAGCAGTTGCTGAGATACCAGCTGGCAGGATGCAATCAGCTGCTCCTGCTTTGCCCAGACCCCAGGCAAGAGAGGCAGCAGGGTCAGGAGCCTACCCAGCTGAACAAAGGGAGTGGCTGCATGGGGCTGTCTCAAGAGAAGAGCGCTTGTGTTCCCAGTGAGACCTTCTGCCTCCACACAGCTCCACCAGAAACTCTCCAATAACAGCTGTGGGCGTGAGACACTATGGGGCATTTGTATGAAAAGGAGAAAATGTTAAAAATTATTTCTACATTGTAAATAGAGGAGGAGAGGTCTGATCTGTTTAGACAACTCAGAGAGAATGTGGACTCTCGGCCTTTCGACTTTAATATGGAAGACTCGTCTCTTGTGCCTATCATTGATTCTACCAAATTCCAGCAAATAATAGGCTCTCAAGTACTTGTGGCTGTTTTCCTGGGTTCAGACTTGTTGCTATGCAGCCAACTTAATACCTGTGCTGTACAGAATTTTGCCAGTGAGAACTGCGATTAAACTTCTCTCAGAGTGAACAAGCCCAGTGCTTCAGGTTTGAATTATGGAAGACAGGTAGTAGCTTAGTTAGCAGAAATTGTAGTGTCCATGCCATAGAAAGTCTCAAAATACGTCATACACCACAGCCTGCCTTCCAACCAGAGTCAACTTCATGAATGTTGCTCATAGATTTTATTTCATGGTTTAAATTACGTCATTATTGGGAGCTTTCTGCATTATAAATGTTATTACGTGTATGCCGTGAGTGCTTATACAGGAAAAATGATGGTAACACAGGCTTTGTTGAGACTTCAGTTAAAAATAGAGATGTGAAAATACTAGATGTAGGAAAATTTGTTTATATACTATAGTTACATTTTACAAAATTTATCTTGTTAGTTGGGCCAAATTTACAACTAAAATAACAAGTTCCTGGAAGACTAAACAGAACCCAATGGTAAAGTGGATTAGTAGCTCAGTTCTTTTCCAGAGAACTGATTTTGTTTCCCAGCAAAAGGAAATATAAGGGCTGCCAAATAGAAAGGTGTGCTCTCTTGAAACTCTGTTAGGGGGACAAAGCAAAGGGCAAGCCAGTGCTTTTAAGAAAGGAAGTAACACACTAATATATTTGCACAACAATAATCTCTACTCAACTAAAGAATCCTTTAAGTGCACTTTTGTCTGGTTCCCCGAAAGCCTGTTTATGACGTGAGAACACGAAGCAAAGATAGTAGAAGTAAGGGGAATTTCCTCAAAGAGATGCATTCATATTTTCCCAGAGTATAAGCCAGGATTTTCCACTCTCCAAATGGATAAGGAGCTTAAGGAGCTGTCCTGTGACTGAGATAGAACACAAGAAAGAAATTCTGTCATCTTTTGCTAAGCTTAGAAATAGCATCCATAGGAGGGGTGTGTATAAAGTAGCCATCAGCTAGAAACTATATTTTTTCCCACCATCAGTTGACCAGAGATGTGTCAGCCTTTCCTTTTTAAACATTCTCCAAGTATCTCATGAAACTTCCAATTTTTAAAAAGTTTTTATTAATTTATTCATATTACGTCTAAATTGTTTTCCCATCCCTTGTCTCCTCCCATTCCTCCCTCCCTCCTGTTATCACCCCATTCCCCCTCCCCTATGACTGTGACTGAGGGGGACCTCCTCCCCCTCTCTATGCTCATAGGGTATCAAGTCTCTTCTTGATAGCCTGTTATCCTTCCTCTGAGTGCCACCAGCCTCCCCATCAAGAGGATGTGATCAAGTATGGGACACCACAGTTCCTGTGAAAGCCAGTCCCCACTCTCCACTCAACTGTGGAGAATGCCCTGTCCCTTGACTAAATCTGGGTAGAGGTTCAATGTTTACTGCACATATTGTCCTTGGTTGGTGCCATAGTTTGAGCAGAATCCCTGGGCCCAGATCCGCCCATCATAATGTTCTTCTTGTAGGTTTCTAGGACCCTCTGGATCCTTCTGTCTCCCAATTGTGAGAAGTATGGGAGAATGGGGAAACTTCCAGTTTTTAAGATCACCTTGTCCTGTGGTGGTGACCCTTCCCTGTGGCTCTGTACTGACTACTTAGGGAGGAAAAAGGAATATTGACTCTGATGCTCCCTGGGAGAATTAAATCCAGTCTGTATGCATGCTGAGACACTATGAGGCAATCTAGACTATAAAGCTTTACTCCAAAGTTATAAGCTAGCTGCCTTAGAATAAATCTTTATAGGTATCTTGGGGCAAGTAACAAAGGTGTTTTAGAAAAAAAAAGTTACAAAACTCCTACTGCTTTTGCATAACACTCCTTCTCCCTATTAATTAGTCATTGCAGCAAACATTTCATTAGATTTCACTTGGTAACTTCTTGGCTATAAAACTATTGGGCTTGTAAACTCTAGTGCACACCCTGGATTCTCCAGAACTGTGAAATTCATGGGCAAAACTCTTCCAGAAATGAATGTGTTTCAGGATTATAGAGTAGTAGCGACCAGTCATTGCACTGCCTTCTCTTTCTCTTCACATCACATTTTCACTTAGGTGACTTCCTTTGACACTTCAAGTTTCCACCCAGACCTTTACTGGGCTCTAGTCCATGTACCTATTGAGAATTTTCAGTATGTCATTTAATAGCCACTGTGAAGTCAGTACAACGCTCAAACTCACTATTTTCCCCTCATTCAATGAGTGTCATCAACCGTAAGCAGAAACTGAAGCAACCATGACACTCTGTTGTATGTCAGCCATCTCATTCAACTACCAAGATTTTCATTTGTACCCATTTCTCCACTCTAACTATCTCCTCCTCCATACCCCCATGTGGTTCAGGATAGTTTTTGTGTGAGGTAAATTTTGAGCTGGTTCTTTTTTACTGCTTAAAAAGAAAAGGATGGGCACATGGTGCAAATTCAGGGATCAGGAAAAGAAGCTAAATTCATTCCTGCCTTAGAATAAGCCAGTCAAACACAGTTCACTGTAAGCCAGCTCTGAACTCTGCCATCTATGAAGGTAAACATTTCTCAGCTACTCCCACTAACCAAATAAGCAATGGAATAAACATCTTTTTCCTGTATTATTTCAAAGAACCTATTTTTGTTGCTCATTTCTAATGCTCAATATATGATGTTCCCTTCCTCCTAAGAGATTATTTTACTAAAGCTCTGGGGATTTAAAAACATTTGAGACTAGATTTTAAGAGATGCTCATCACAAAAAGCAGTAAATATGTGAGGAGATACAAATGTCATTTAGCTTTACTGAGCTGTTTCAAAGTGGATGTGTCTTTCAAAACATTTCATATGCAGTGAATACAAGCAATTGTTAATTTGTCAAATATATAAAACATTCATAAATAGTTTTGCATAGTAAAATGAAAAACGAAGCCCGTGTAGTTTGTTCCACCTTTTCATGCTTTTTGCATAGTGTTCAGGAAGGTTCACCTTTTAACAGATGTCATATCTAGTAAACAGACTGAGCCAACTCTTGCCCATGGTACTACCAGTGAATGTGCCAAAAACAAAGATGCCTTGAGCTCTCTCAGGTTCTTTGTCTTCCAAAGATTACTCAGTTGAATGACTCCTACCTGTCCAACAGTGGAATTCCAAATACATGGAATTGCTGTACATTAAAATGCACACAAAGTACATCCCTAAACAAAAGGGAGAGACATTATAAGCCACATGCACTTATTAATCAACTAAATTTATTGAAAAATATGTATTTGTATTAACATTAAATTAGTTCTGTCATTTAAAATTTGCACATTTACTCCAACATGTGCTTCTCATATTTAAAATTGTTTCAGTGTCAGTTTTAGAAAAGCAATAAGCAGAAGGAATTATAATTGAATGAGGAACAATTTATTTTAATCTTCATTACAGCACTGTGACCAAATACAGACATATTTTAAGAGAGAAGGTTTCTAGAGTGCAGATTTAAAAGACAAATGAAATAATTTTATGAAGTCAGTTGAGGCATAGAAAACAAAGATTTGGATGTTTAACATTTTTTACCTGGAGAGTTTGAAATAAGTTACTAAAATCAATTAGGAAGATTTTCACTCTGAACAATTAAAATAAAAAGTAGATTCTTTCTAGCATAATTGTCTCTTCTGTGTGTGAGAACATTCTTTAACTCATTTGGAACTTCCAAAATTGATTGAAATCCAAAGAGTTGATTGTTTCTATGTCATCTCTTACTTGAGTCTCAAAAAGCTATTTCAGCCTGATTTTTATTTCAAAATAGTAGCTATAGCGAGAGAACGGACTCAATTTGATCTTAGAAAATGCGTGAGAACTCACTCTGCTATCCAATCTGTAGAACAATAATAGGCAGTTTTCAAACTTCTGTTAGGGTCAAAGGCAAGTTCTAAAGTCCAATTCCAGTGATTCATCCTTCCTATACAATATAGAACATCAAATATAGAAAACTATTCAATTTATGTAATACCAATATACTAAAAAATCAAAATAAACAATGTGTAGTATGCTTCTTACAATAAAATTTAGATTAAAATATGTATTCACCCATATGAAGCAAGAGTCCTTTTAAATTTTGTGGACCCTAGATATGGCCAAAGTATGGAGATATGCCTGCCAGGTAGCTTGATACTCACACTGTGTGAGTTTCCCTATCTAAAGCCATGGGGGACTGAATGATAAACCATTATCATTTGCCGTAACATTGAAATAGATAGTTTGTGTTATCAGCTCCCCAGATTAAAACCATCAAGATTGAGACATAAGATGCTACAAACTTTAGTTTATAAATAGTGAGTATGGTGTGAGAAATAAAATACTATAAAATTTTTAAAATTTCAGGAAAAATCATCTTGAATGTTTGCCTAGAATATTGACAGCTTTAGAAGTATTAAATATTTGGGGTTATAGACTGAATGATAGCATTAACTCCCATCCTCCACACAAAAAAAGTATTCTATTCCCAATTCTATAGGAGCTTTCATTATCACCTCTCTCTCAAAATTTTCTCTCTCCCCATATACTAGTTTTTCTCTATAATAATCCCACATGGTTAAGAAATTTCTTCCCCTCAAAGAAAAACAGAAAAGAAGAGGGGAAAAAAGAAACATATTTTTGTTAACACATTTTGTTATTCCTTGGTTTCCATTACCCTCCACATTTATTAATGCATCGCTTGACACCTCTACAGAACAGAGACTACTCTAGTGGGGACCACAGATGACCTCTGCATTGTCAGTTCTGAGCAATTATTCTCAGATATCACCATTCTGTTTTTCCTTCACTTTCTGTCCTTATTGTACTTGCATGCCACATGGACTTGTGTGGTGGTTATAATGAGAACAGCCCTTATAAGCTCATATGTGTGAATACTTGGTTCCTAGTTCGTGAAACTTCTTGGGAAGTATTAGGAGGCATGCCCTTTTGGATGAAGTGTGTCACTGGGGATGGGCTTTGATTTTTCAAAAGATATGTGACATTCCTAAAGCTTTCTCTTTCTGACTCCTGCTTGTGGATCATGATATGATCTCTCACTGGTTTCTGCCTCAGTACTTTCACTCTGCTGTCATAGATTCTAACCCCTTGAAACTATACTCCCAATTAAATGCTTTCTTTATATAAGTTACCTTGGTTATTGTGGTTTTATTTTTCACAAAAATATAAAAGTAAATAAGACAGAAGTGAAAGTTGATACCAATAGTAGGGTATTGTTGTAAAGAACCAGACCATGGCATATGGAAGGCTTTGGGACTTTGGACTATAAAAGTGCTGAGACATAAGAAAAGTTGAATGAGTCATCCTAGTAGATATTGGAAGACGGTTTTGATGAGATCAGTGTTGGACTATGGAGCTCAAGAAATCGGAGAAGGAAGCTAGCCTTTAATAGCACCTGTTCTAGGAAGGACAGCAGGTTACCAAGAAGAGACTTGATACCCTATGAGTGTATACAGGGGGGAGGTGATCCCCCTCAGGAACAGTCATAGGGGAGGGGAATAAGGGGAAAATGGGAGAGAGGGAGGAATGGGAGGATACAAGGGATGGGATAATCATTGAAATGTAACAAGAATAAATTAAAAAAAAAAGAAAAAGAAAGAAATGAGGCTACCTTCCACCCTTGTCCTAGGAATTTAAAACTATTTTCTTTGGTAGAGGAGATTTAAAGGCTGCCTAGTACTGAGTGTGTCATGCAATTATTAGTGACAACTCTTATGTAGTTCTACAATAAAAAAGAGCAAACTGAGACAAAAGAAATACAAAATAAACATATAGAATGAGATGAAGAGGAACACCAGGAAATTTGGTCTTAGAGCCAAGGAGATTAGGAGATGCTGGGTCACCAGGGAGAAAAAGAGAGGGAATTCTTTAGAGCAGGCCAACTTCAACTGTGCAAGAAGAAAAGTCTTAAGGATTTTTCTGTTCTTAAAAAGCAACAACAAGGCCAGGTGTTGTGGTGCATGCCATTAATTCCAGCAGTCAAAATGTAGAGGTCAGCAGATCTCTGAGTTTGAGGGCAGCCTGGTCATCAAGCAAGTTCCAGGACAGCCATGGCTACAAATAAAAACCCTATCTTGATTTTTTTAAAATATAAATCAATAACAAACTAAGAATGCTGAAAATGTGATGCAAGGGGCTCAGGCCCTATCCCAAGGTGGCAGCCAACCTTTTAGGTGATATCCAGGTGGTTCTGGCTTTAGGTTTATGATGGATACATGATCAAAGGGCTTGTAGAAGAGTGAGCTTGGGCGAGCCATTCATGTAGCAGGGGAGTGCTTGTGTGGAGGCACTGGGAAACCGTTGTGTAAAGATGTGAAACGGAGCTATAGCAGCTTTGGAGACCCAAAAGTGTAATAGATGTGCCAGGGCTGTGGGTTATCTGTCAAGGAGAGCTTCAAACAGGGAGGAGAATCAGCCCAAGAGAGAGAAATGTGTTGTAGGCAGCAAAGCTGGAAGAGACGATTCAGCTAACCTTTTGACATCAGACACCAGACAGTTTCAGGGTTTGGATTTTGTCCTGTTGAGTTCCAATTTTGCTTTGGCAACAGTATTTTCTCACCATGCCCCTATTCCTACATTTGGAGGATTTACTGGTAATGCATATGCTTTGCCACTTGCATGTTGGAAATACTCAATATGATTTCTTTCTTTTTGTTTTTTTTTTGTTTTTTGTTTTTTTGTTTTGTTTTGTTTTGGAGACAGGGTTTCATTGTGTAGCCTTGGCTGTCCTGGACTCGCTTTGTAGACCAGGCTGGCCTTGAACTCACAATCATCCGCCTGCCTCTGCCTCCCGAGTACTGGCATTAAAAGCTGTGCATCACCAAGTCTGGCTTCAAATTTATTTCTTATTCTACCAGGGTTTATATTTAAAAATTGGTATCACTGAAGAAACTTTATACTTTGAAACATTGTAGCAATGGAAAGGCTGTGGGGACTTGTGAAATGGGAGTCAATGACTTTTACTATGATATGCTCATGAGTCTACTGAGGCTGGGAGTGGAATGTGGAGGTTCGCCTGAGAACATGCCTCATATGTGCCTGTGTTTGAATACTAGGTTCCCAATTGATGGAATTACTCTGGAAAGATTAAGAAGTGTCATCTTGTTGGGGTGGTATGTCCCTGGGCATTAGCTTGGAGGCTTCAGAAGACTTCCATCATTCCCACTGTGCCTTCCTGGCTTCCTGCTTGTGGATTAAGGTGTGAGCTCTCAGATGCTTCTACTGTGAAACGTTCATCATGTGCACTAACATTCTGAAACCATATGAACAATTAAATAATCTTTTATATGTAAGTTTTCTTGGCTGTGCTGTTTTTTCCACAGCAAGAAAAAAGTAACTAATACCATGTGCTGTCTCAATATGGGGTAGGGAAAATAATGATTTTTGATTTCAGCAAAATCCATCCATGTTTTTTCAGTCTGCTGTAGCTCAGTATTGAGAAAAATGTACATGAAACATTAAGGCTATTAATGCAGGCTACCAGCTTGTCAAGCTTTTGTGAACCAAATGTTTATATTTTCTTCAGATTTGTACATTGAAGTCCTAATTCTCTCGCCATGGTATTTCTACTACAAGCAAGAGGAGGCCCTGAGAGGCCATTGTGTAAACCTGTGAAAGTGAGGCACGGGTTGCTTGGTTGGGAGATGAGGTTGGGCACTTCCTGGTAGGATGAAGACCCTTCTGAAGAGATGTAAGAGCTCTCTTTCATCCCTATTCCCTCTTCTTTGACCTTCCAACCCCATGCCAAGCTCTCTGGCCATGAGAAGATAGCTGACAGTCTTCACACTAGAAAGGGGACTGTCACTAGTGACTGAATTTAATTTTTTTCACATCTTGGTCTTGTAAGTACCTGACACCAAAACTATGAGAAATAAATGATTATTGTTTAAGTCACTTGGCATATGGTGTTTTCTTACAGCAATCTGAGTTGAATAAGACACCTCATTAAATAAAAGAAAAATTGCACATTATAATGTAAAACTTGAACACTTGAGGTAGCATTATAATGTTCTGAATGGATTACATTTATAAAGTTTTGCCCTCCTGCTACAGCTGAATCTTACTAGACAGAGTGATCAAAAATCTCAACCAATTTCTACTTCTTTTAAATATAACTTTAATATTGGAATCTTATTTCATGAACCACTATTTTAAAAATGTTAGATGTATCTTCATGCCTACTTTGATTCTATGATCAGAGATCACAGTTATACCATGGTTTACCCTGTTGTGATCCATTGTACATTAGCACATTGAATTACATCTAGTGTGCTTTTTCAAGGAAGATAAAGGCATTTGTTTTCTCTGAGTCTTTTTGTCATAAATGAGTACTTTCATTCATGAAACCCATGTGGTGAAGCAAAAAAATGTTTTGCAATCTTTACCTCATTTAAATATTTTGATAACCATATATAAATTAAATTATCTTTTTTATTTATGGTCTTTTATATACTATACAATAATAATTTCAAAGAGAGGCTGGTCATATTGTGTTAAGAGAGGAAGTCTCATAGGGATGGAAAACTCAAGTGAGAACTACAAGGAGTAGAATTTAAATATCTATAAGATAGTTCATATAGAGGGAAAATGGGTGACCACAATAGTTCTTTATCCCACATCATAGATTCTTCCACTACAAGTTGTTGATTTTATATAAAATAAAAGGCTGAATGAACAACCAATAACTATTTTGAGCATATGTAATTATGACCCGTTATGGTAGAAGTGATTTCAACTTTGTACCCGAACAAATGAGAGAAAATTCACTTTGAAAAGATTAGAAATTAGAGGGAAATGCATTGCTTAGTAGAATTGTCAGTGAGAAGTATGAATTTTCAGCATCAGACTCAATGTATGTTTTAATTTGTATAGCATTTACCTATTACATGTGTGAGAGTGCGTGTGCATGCATGCCATGGTAGTCAGAACACTGTGTTTCAATAGTTGGCTTTCTCCTTCCACAATATATTTCTTAGGATTGAACTCAGATTGTCAAGATTGACAGCAAGTACCTAAGCTAACTGTGTTACCTCACTGGTCCTCTGTTGACATTCAGTTTAAGATTCTTATTATTTTAAATCAATTTTCATTTTTAATGATGTTTAGTGTGTGTGTGTGTGTGTGTGTGTGTGTGTGTGTGTGTGTGTGTACATATGGGTATGTACACATGAGTGTAGGTGCCCTTGGAGGCCAGAGGTCTAAGGTATCCTGGAGCTAGAGTTACATATTACCCACTTGACATGGGTGCTGGGAACTGAACCCTGGAAGAACACATGTTCTTAGCCACTGAGCTGTCTTCCCAGATCCTGTTTTTCATATTTGTAAGGCATGGCTAGACTTACACACTGGAAGATGCTGGAATAAGTAACCTAACTTTCCTTGGTTTTTTTTTTTCTATGTTAAATGGACCAAAGATTAATTACAACCCTGTCAATAGTGCCTTCAGATTTAAAGAATGGGAGTTTCTATGCAGACACCATGCACCTGGGTGACCCCAGACATTTCCACCCAGACTTTCACATAGGCAAGGGGTCCATGAAACAGTAAATATGTCTACTCACTTGCCATGTACATGTCTAATCTATGTGATCTATCAAGTGACCATGACATGGGTGTGTTTGTGCTCACAACATACATTTGTGAACAATTCGAATCTTTCATCACAGCTTAAGGAAGCAGTTTTTCTAAAAAAATTTTCTAGCTTCTTCCTTCTGTTCATCATAGTAAATGAAGAAATTTTATAAGCAGGTAGGGATTGTTCTGTGGTTCACTGGTACTACGAAGATGCTGGAGGCTGCCTAGAAGACGATGCTCATGGCTTTTAGGAACTAAGAATGACTGCAAGACGGCAGCTAGGGAGCAACCAGGAATGGCAATGCTCGCTGTGCAAGACATTAAGTTCTGCCAACTGCATGAATGAATGAGTCTGGAACCTGAATATTTCTGTAGAAGCTCCAGGTATGAGTTCAGATTAAGACTTTGACTGCAAAAACTGTCAGATCCCCCTGAAACCCACTCAGGCTGGTAGAACAAAGATCTAATAAACAAACATTACTTAGGTCAATGACTGTGAAAATATAAAATGATTAGACACCAGCTTCCTTGAGCAAAGGGGAGACTGATGTACTTTTCTCTTTGTGCTTATATCTGGATCTCGTTTTCAGCTGGCCAGAATCAAGTCCAGCCTCTAGAACCTTAAATGCCCAATTCAATTCATAGATTCCCTACCTGTGTATGCCTGGTTCACATCTGCTCCAAACTAGCCACTGGAGCAGGTGTTCCCTTCAATGTGGACGTGACCTACCATCAGGTCTCAGGACTCAGAGGGCATGTTTCCATGAGTCAAATCACAAGATAAAAGCCATTGCAATTTTTCTCTCTCCTATTCTGACTTCTCATTTCATTCTGTTTCCCCAACTAGATTCTGACAAAAGTTATTTGCAGCATTCCCATCTGTTATGTGAGTGACAGGAGACTGGTGTCAAGTGAGAAAATGAAATGTAAATTTTATTAAACACCTCCTCTCATCTCTGTGTATCAATCCAGATTCCAGCCGAACATAGCAAATCAAATCCTGTCTATGCCAGGCCTCAGGGCAGATGGGAAAATCATTTCTCCTTAATACTGTTCCCTTCTAGTAAAATATTTTTCTGTTTAGTAAATGAAAAATTTAAATGCAAACCCTGCATTAACCCAGTGAAAAGCATATCTCCAAAATGAGCATATAAAGGAAGAAGTTGAAAAAAGAGAAAAAAGGGAGATTTGGGGGAAAAGTAGAGAAGGGAAGGGCAGGGGATATGAGGCTGCCTGTAGTCGCTATGTGCAGTCTTCCTTGGCAGCCATGCAGGGTTTATTGGTTGTGTTCAAATGCTGGTGTTTTTTGAAGCTAGGCCCATTACAACACTGATAAACAAACTGCTTTCTCTCAGAGATGATAAATATCTTAACTTATTAGCAATGCAGATGTTTCCTTTCAGATGTGAATGTATGTGCAATGGACTGAGAGTGTCTAGGTGGATTTTACAGGTGGCTTCTGGTTATAAAGAGATTCTTAACTTGGTGCTGTAAAGTATGCAATTTGCTTAAAACATAAAAGCATGCCTTTTGCACATTTGATCAAAAATTAAATTTTATTCCATAATTAAATGAGCAATCTAAACTCTACTGCAGTTTTAAATAAAATAATTGCATTTATCTTCTATTTAATTTTAATAAAAACTACAAATACAATATTAAGAAAATAGTAATCCATTTTTTAATTATGTAAAATGTTTGACTGTACAATATTTACTTTTTAACAAAAGAAAATACATATTTTTGCAATTTTCTGAAAGATTAAATAGTGAAAACTTATACAGCAAATATGCCAACATATATTTGTTATAAAAACATGGTATGTCTAAATATAACAATTATACCAAGTTAGAAATAGGTTACTAATAAGTAGATCAGGGCCCAGTGTGGTCTGCTCAAACCCTTGCACTAACCAAGGACAATACAAGTAGTAAACATCGAACCCTTACTCTGATCTACCCAATGGACAGGACATTCTCCACAGTTGGTGGAGAGTGGGGATTGACTCTGACATGAACTCTGGTGCCCCATATTTGACCACCTCCCCTTAGTGGGAAGGCCTGATGGCACTCAAAGAAAAAATAAGCAGGCTACCAGGATGAGACTTGATAGCCTATGACCATATAGTGGGGGAGGAGGTCCCCTTGGTCTTAGACCTAGGAGAGGGGAATAGGGTAAAAGCAGGAGGGAGGGAGGAATTGGAGGATACAAGTGATGGAATAACAATTGAGTTGTAATCTGAATATATTAAGTAAATAATAATAAAAAAAGAAAAAGAAAGAACTTTTTATATGTGGTAATTCTATTTATATTTTCCCATTAGTTAATTTATTTATTCACCTTCCAACCTGATCATAGCACTTGCCGTCCTCTCCTCCCAGTCCTGCCCTCACTCCCCATTCACCTTCCCCTTCTCTGGGGAGAAGGGGAGCCCCTTCCCCAAGGATGCCAGCTCATCCTGGCCCATGAGATCACAGCAGGACCAAATGCATTCTCTCCCACTGATGCCAGACAAGGTAGCCCAGCTAAGGAAAAGGGATCTAAAGGCAGGCAACAGAGTCAGAAATAGCCTGTACTCCAAGTGTTAGGGAACCTACATGATGACCAAGCCACTCTCTGCTATATATGTGTAGGAGCCAAGGTCCAGCCCATGCATGGTCTTTAGTTGGTTATTCGGTCTTTGTAAGCAACCATGGACCCAGGACTCTGTAGTCTTCTTCCTTAATCATTCCCCTTTCCCCCAACTCTTCCATGAGACTCTGCCTATTGTTTGGCTGTGGGTCTCTCCATCTTCTTCCATTAGCTGCTGGATGATGCCTTTCAGAAGACAGTTATGCTAGGCTACTGTCTGCAAGCATAACAGAGTATCATTAATAGTGATAGAGGTTGACTCTCTCTCATGGGGTGGGTCTCAAGTTGGGCAAGCCATTGATTTGCCAGTCCCTCAGTCTTCTTGCAAGAAAGACAAATTTTGGATGGAAAGTTTTATGGGTATGTTGGTGTCCCTCTCCCTCTACTGGGAGTCCTACCTTGTTTTAGGAGTTGGCAACTTCAGGGTACTTAACCACTCCACTCCCTCCATCTACTCCAGATGCCTACATTATTTCCCATTCTGAATGAGATTCAAGCATTCTTCCTTGGGCTTTCCTTGTTAGCTTCTTTGGGTGTGTGGATTGTACCATGATTATCCTGTAATAGATGGCTAATATGCAGTTATAAGTGAGTGCATACCATGATGTCTTTCTGATTCTGGGTTACCTCACTCAAGATGATCTTTTCTAGTTCCATTCATTTGCCTGCAAAATGCATGATGTCTTTGTTTTTAATCATTGAGTAGAATTCTATTGTGTAAATGTACCACATTTTCTCTATCCATTCTTCAGTTATGGGACATCTAGGTTGTTTCTAGTTTCTGACTATTGCGAATAAAGATGATATGAACATAGTTGAGCAAGTATCCTTATGGTATGGTTGAACACCTTTTGGGCGAATGCCCGTGAGTGGTATGACTGGGTTTTGAGGTTAAACTATTCCCAGATTTCTAAGAAACTGCCAGATTGATTTCCAAAAAGGTTGTACAAGTTTGCACTCCCACCAGAAATGGAGGAGTACTCCACCTCCTAGCCACCATGAGCTGTCAGTTTAGTTTTTGACTTGGTCTGATTCTGATAGGTGTAAGATGGACTCTCATAGTCATATTGATTTGCATTTCCCTGACTAAGGACATTGAACATTTCTTTAAGTGCTTTTCTGCCATTAGAGTCTTCTGTTGAGAATTGTTGAACATTTCTTCAAGTGCTTCTCTGCCATTAGAGATTCCTCTGTTGATAAATCTCTGTTTAGCTCTTTACCCCATTTTTAAATTGAGCTATTTGGTTTGATGGTGTTTAATTTTAAAGTGTTTCAAAATATTTTGGATACTAGCCTTTTGTCGGGTACAGGGTTGGTGAAGATATTTTCCCATTTTATAGGCTGCCTGTTTGCCATACTGATAGTGTGCCTTGGCTTGCAGAAACTTTTCAGTTTCATGAAGTTCCATTTATACTAACAGGAACTTTGACCAAAATTTGCAACATCTCCATAAGAAAATGCCAACACATTAGAATACCTTACCTCATTTCATTGACTGATTTTTAAATTAACATCTAATAACTGTTTATATGTATGCAGTATACTGTGATACCTGGCTCTGTGCGTGTGTGTGTGTGTACATACATATATATGTGCAATGATTAAATTGGAGTAATTAGTATTTCACTCTGACATAATTCTTTGTGTTGAGAAAATTATGAGTATTCTCTTTTGGCTCTTATTAGTTGTTTGTGCTTCTCTTGAAACAAGCTCGGAACCCCAATCATAAAACCCACACCTCTTCCCAAGGGCTGGGATTGCAGGTCTGTGCCATCCTGGGATTACAGGTGTGTGCCATCCTGGGATCACAGGTGTGTGACATATTGCTTAGCTTTTTCCTAGTCTTTACGTAATCACGCATTCTGAGCTATAGTCAACATAATAACCTAAAGAACTTTAGCACATCCCTTGCGTATCACTTTGTTTCAGTGTTCAGTATCAGAGCTTCTAATAGCTCTCTTCTCCTGTCTCCTTTCTGGCTTGCCAATCCTCCTTCAATTCTATGTCTGCAACATCAGCTATTTTACTTCCAACCAATGAGTGCTAAGGTGTCATTTTTCTTTCTCTTCTTGGCATATGCACTTAGCCTCCTCTATGTTCACCTATGTTACCAAAAATGTTAAGGATTTGTTTACATATCTGAGAAATATCCTGCTATGTGCTTGTCCTACATTTTCTCTGTCCACTACTTTATTGATGGACACTTTGAATTGATACTCTGTGTTGGCTTTTTGTCAATACTACTGCAAAAAGCTTGAGAGAACTGATTTCTCTCTGCTGTGCTGAATTTGTTTTCTTTGCATGCTGAGCCATATGGTAACTCTAGGCTTTGCTATGGGTGGTAGTTTTTTACCCCCTTTGGAATTTACATACCACTTCTGTACTAGTGTAGGAGTTGCCAGCTACCCCACAAATGTAGGGAAGTTCCCTGTGCTCTTCAACATTTCTAGCATTGGATATTTACTTGTCACTTTGATGATAGACATTATAATTTCAGTGAATTAGCTTACTTTCTGTTTTAATTTTTTGATGATTGTGACATCAAGCAGTTTTTCATATACTTGATATCCATTTACGTAATTACCTTTTCATAATTTTATATTGAGAACTTCATATACTATCACTCGTGTGCCTATGTTCCCCTCCATTCCTTCCATGTTGCCCTCCTCCAAAACTCATAATATTTCCTTTAATTATTATTACATATATGTGTGCACACATCCATAGGCAAACATGTATGTACAACATACTGAATCCATTTAGTATTGCTGGCATGGACATGTGTCTTGAGCTGGCCACTTGAGTTTGCAAAACCAATGAGGGGGCTTGCCTGTAGAGGAAATCAATTCCCCCACTCTAGCAGCCATTGACCTCTTGTAGTTGTTCATCTAGAGGTGGGCCATGTGGCATTTCCTCCATTCACCCTGGCATATTGACTGGTGTCTTCAGTAATATCAGTCTTATTTAGGCAACCACATTGTTGCAGTTTCATGGGTACATTTCATGGGTATATAGTGACAATGCTAAGATTTATAATAAGATAACTAGATTTGTGTAACTTTTACAATGTGTTCTTACAATTATTCTATTGTATTGTTACTGTCGTTGATCTCTCCCTATGCCTAATTTATAAATGAAATTGATTTGTGTGTACATGTTTAGGCAAACATGGTATTTAGAGGATTTGACAATGCATAGGTTCCAAACATCCAATAGAGGGCAAGAAACTTATCCCATGTTTGGAGAAGGTTATCTTATTTTTTTCATGAATGTTTTAAAATATTGATAAATTCTATAGGCAGCAAAGGGCGGAAAAGAACTCTGGCAAACATTTTCTAATTGATTGTCTGACTCCTATGAAGTAAAGATAATAACAATCCAAGAGATGGTGCTATTCGTATCTACTTTTAGAATACATTATCCTGGGCTGGAGAGATGACCTCATGGTTAAAACACTTGCTGGTTTTGCAGGGAATTTAAGTTTGAGTTCAGTTCCCAGCACACATACCAGACAGTTCAGAACCACCTGTAACTGCAGCTTCAGAGGAAACATGTGTTTTCTCGCCCCACTCCTCACGCCCACTATTCATATTCACATATTCATACCCACATACAGACAGACATGGGCATATTATGTAATTTTAAAAAGAGCATTTCTTTTAAATATATTAACTGAATTTCGATAGCTTAATGTTATTCTTCCGTGAGATTTAAAACATCTAGTAAGGACTGGAGCCTCTGTCTTGATTAACAAATCTCCCTGATCTTATCCCTGGGAACACTCACCTGCGCAGACTTACTTCAAACACACACGCTGCCCTCCAGTGCCCTTGTCAGTAGATAGGTTGCCTGCAGAAGTTTAGGACAGTCTGCTTAGCATGGCGACATGCTAGCCCATAGCCCTTCGGCAAATCTTTAATTTTCACTCTGTTGTCACCGCTATCCACAGTTAGGACTCGGTCCATATGGAGAAACCCTGTTCTTAGTACTGCCGTCCTCACCTTTGCCTGGCTGGGAAAGGATGCCATGGGACATGCTAGTGTAGAGCGGGCAGAGGAGGGGAGAGTGATAGAGCATCCGCTAGACCCAGTATCAGTGCCGGCACTGGGAAGCGGTCCTGGCTTTGGGCTGCCTGAAGGCACTGGTGATCCCCTGCTTGTCCTATCTGTCAGTCTATTTGATCTCCAAATGAATTGCTTTTGATAACAGCTATATAAATGCAGAACGGATCCGCTGGGCCTTCTTAAATGAGACTTCTTGCTTTCATCTCCCAGTCGGTTCAAAAAGCAGATAGACTTGTAAGAGGTTTTAATGCAATGATTTGTGTTTTATCTAGGCTGGTTTGAGGCAGCATTTATTTAGCCCTAAATTCTTCCCAAGCTTCTTTGTAAGGAGAAATGTTTGAACACAAAATATTTGGGGCACCTTTTTTGTTTTAAATCAATAATACATGTTTTCTTTTAAAATTTTATTTGGGAAAAGCAATTGAACCTTATCTTAATAACTGAAGGAAACCAGGAAATCACTGTAAAAACAAACCACACTTTCATTAATACACTCTTAGCAAAGTAATAAGGAAATAAATTTATATCAATTATCAAATTCTGTGAAGCAAATAATTAAGAACTTTTGTATTAATGATGACTAGAAAAGAAAATTAATTAACTCAATCAAAACAACAGAAAATAAAATTTCCCATATCTTTACATACTTTTATAGTACATGCAATCTTTGGAAGTTTTAATTGTGTTATATTATTTACTTATTTATACTTCATTTTCAATGATTTTCTCTCATATTTTTCTTTCTCTCCTCTATGCTCCCACATCTCCAGTCCTTCCTCCCTCCCTCCCTCCCTCCCTCCCTGTTTCCCCTCCCTCCTTCTCTCCACATCTCTCTTTAATCCTGGTATTGAATTTACACAAGAGCATCAAGTAGTATATATAAGTAGCCTACCACTGAACAACATTCACAGCCCAGAAAACTTTCTTCTTAAGAAGATGAGGACATCATTCATCACTGTTCATGGCACAGGAGACCTTTTGTAATTTTGTACAAAATGTAAATTATTTATTTTTCATATGCTAGAAGTAAGCTTACTTAATAGGACATACCTGAGGACAGATTCATAATAGAATCATCTTACTTTGTGATGTTATTGGTACAATACAAAGAGAATATGTGTGTATAAATTATGTGTCAAACATTAGACACATCTAAATAAATTATCAATATAATTTTTTCTGTGATTGTGTTTCATTCAGTTGTGAAAGCATGATAATTCTCTCATGGAATCCTATGCTACCACATTCAGAAGACACCATACAATAATGCCTTCCTAAATGCTGTGTACAAGAGAGCAGGTGAGGAGCGACAGTTAGATATGTGTCATCTATTTTTGTAGAAGATAGGATACATTTTTAAGAAATGATGCTTTCCGTTCTCCTTTGGTAGTGTTCAGAGCACCTTCAGTACTATGAACAATAGTCCATAGGGGTTAGGGTTCTAGGTGGGGACCAGATCAACTTCTCTACGTTAAAAGAATTGTGTAGGAACCCAGCTAGAAACATTTTAATCTACAATTATGACCTGTCTGCAACATATGCTGGTGGAAAAGTGGCATGCAGCTTGTGGGAGTAATCAGTCAATGTCTGATTTGATTTAAGATGGATCCCATGAGATGGGCTCATGCCCAACATTTCTTTGGTGGCCAAAACCTGAGACTAAATAGGCCAGGGACCAAGGGGAAAACCAAATACTAAAAGAGCATAGCAAAAAAAAATGACTCCAAATGACAAACTGCTATATTCATGGATCCATGCCTTGCTCAGTCATCATCGAAGAAGCTTTGTCCTGCAGCAGATGGGAACACATACAGAGACCCACAGCCAGACAGTATACGGAGAGCAAGAGACCTTGGAACACTTAGTTCTGAAAGAGATGTCTCCATCAAATCCCTGGCCTGGGGGTCAGGGAACTCTGCAGAAGAGGAGAAAGGAATGTACGACTCAGAGGGGATGAAAAACACCAAGGAATCATGGCCTTCTAGACAAAGCAGGGCTGTCACACATATGAACTCACAGAGACTTGCAGCACACACAGGGTCTGCAAAGATGGACTCTTAGAACTGAAAGGAGAAGTGAACACAGACACATATGCGTGCACACATGCACACGAACACAGGCACACACTCACACACATGCATACTTTCAAATGAAATATACGACTTCTCTAAAGCAGCCTCCCACTGGAGAAAGAAACTACCCTTAGCAGGCCCCGTGTTGAGCTGTAGATGGCCAACACACATTTCAGTGGCATCTTTGAAGCTTCTTTGTCTTATAACATTAAATAAGGGAATTTTAAAAACGCTTTACGGCTCTCTTGCATATATTTATTATGGTGTCCAGCTTGGGATTTTTATGGGACCCCTGTGTGTGTGTTAAGATACGTATCTATTTGTCTACGTGAGTTTCTTGTGTTTTTTCCTTTAGCCATTTTTCTTGTTTGTATGTTTTGTCCTCTTCAAGTCTGTTTGTTTTTGTTTTTTATTTTATTTTATTTTATTATTATTTCTTAGATCCCTGTTTGAAAATAAAAAATAAACAAATTAAGGTCCTCATTTTTCTTTTTTTTAAATGTTTGTGTTTATAATGTAATTACATTGTTTCTCCCATCTCCCCTCCAAATGCCTCATCATTCTTAACTGTCAAGGGTAGCCAACAGTGAGTTCAGCAAGTTTCTTCTATTAGATACACATCCAACTGGCTTTTACTCAGTTTTCTCTTTAAGTAAGTAAAAAAGATAAAAGAAGCATTTAAATTGCTTGAACATTTGGTTAAAGCAGCCTATATTGTGTTCTCAGGATAGAATGCAACAGGTTACAGCTGTTGGTGATAATTAGATTGTCGCCATGATTTTTTTTCTTGTTACTCCTTCTAAGTGTTTGCATAAACATCGGAAAACTTTAATTTGTTAAATCAACTTGCAACTTTAGGTAGAGTTTACAAGTAAGTTTTAAATAATAATTATTATTATTATTAGAAACACTCTGTAGCCAGCCATGGTGGGACACACATTTATTCCTATAGTGGTTTGAATGAGAATGGACCCCATAAACTCACAGAGAGTTGCACTATTAGAGAGTGGCACTATTAGTGGCACTATTGGAGTGTGTGTGGCCTTGCTGAAGGAAGGGTGTCACTCAGCAGGGCTTTGGGATTTCAGAAGTTGAAGTCTGACCACACGTGACCCTCTCTTCCTGATGCTGTAGATCCGGAAGTAGAACTCTCAGCTCCACCAGCAACATGTCTGCCTCTGAAGCTCCGTGCCTTCAACCAAGATGATGAAGGACTAAACCTCTGAACTGTAACCCGGCCCCAAGTAAGTGCTTTCCTTTGCAAGAGTTGCTGTGTCCATGGTGTCTCCTCCCAACACACAGAAACCCTGACTAAGAGACATCTCAACACACTAGACGTAGAAGCAGGTGGGTCAGACATTCATGCAGGAATATCTAGTGGATGCAAGACCATCTTGTGATACCCCTATGAGCTGGTAGCCAGATTAAGGCAACAGATGTCTCACTCACACTTTGGTCCCTTTCCAGTAGGACATCAAATGACTTATAACTTCTTTTTAAGTTTATTTTTATATTATTAAAATAAAAATTTCCTCATTTCCTGGTTTCCTTTCCTCCCACCAAATCCTTTCCGTGCCCCTCTTTTTTGCTTTCTCTAAAATTCAAAGCTTTCTACTTTGTTTACACATACACACACACACACACACACACACACACACACACACACACTAGTACACCTGTTGAGTTACTTAGCGTTGCTTGTGTACATGACTTTAGAGTGCTTGGTGTTTGTTAGTCGGCTAGAAGACTCATCCCTGGGGAAGATTTTGAGTATGTTCATATAATGAAATGGAGTACCAAATAAATGACGTATGGAGCATGCTTTTAAAAGGTGAATACAGAAGGCAAGTGAACTGAGCTGAAGGTAGCCACATGAGCTGAGGTCAAGGTGAAAACAAGTCCTGATTCACTACCCTGCTGGATCCCAGATCACCTACGCCAAGGGTTCACCCGGGAGCAGCACCAGGCTTTAAAGAAATACTTGAAGATGGATCCCCAACCATAAATGGAAAGCTGTAAGGAAAATTCTGTGAACTGTAAGCTCAATCTGATAGAAGAGGAAGTTAAGACTTGGTGCCTTTAGCACAAGAAGCAGCAGCAGCCAGAGCCACACACCCACAAGCATGTGCCCTACTTTGTCCTCCAGAGCCTCTCTCCCGAAGCCTAGGATAAAGTGTTAGAGCATAGCACTGGGCTCACACCACTGCCCTACCAACACAGGAAGCAGCCAGAGTCACACACCCACAAGCATGTGCCCTACTTTGTCCTCCAGAGCCTCTCTCCCGAAGCCTAGGATAAAGTGTTAGAGCACAGCACTGGGCTCACACCACTACCCTACCAACACAGGAAGCCATACTGTGCCCCGAGGATGGAGAACCTTGCTTGCTTTTTCTTATATGAAATTTTGTTTTCACTTAACAATCATTAGATTTGGGGTGTTTGTCCCATTTCCCACACTACCTTGCTCTAGAGTTATCTGCTTTTGTTAAGGCTTTTCATCTTGCTCCTTAGGGACCTTTTGGGTTTTAATTTTTATCAATAACAGATTGATAATAAAATTATCCATAGAAACTGAAAAAAAAGAGAGAGAGAGAGTAAGTAATCTAAATTCCATATTCCATTAGAGAATCTTTTTGAAATATTTCTAATACTTCTTAAGTCCTAATGTTTGAGTGTATCCACTGTGTAAACACAATCCTTTTATAAAAACAAGTGTCTATTATTAATTATGTTATACAATGTGAAGTTTTTGCTGCTATTTTATTAATAAATTTATTGTAATCTATGACATCATTTCCTTTGTTATCTCTCTAAACCTTCTGGTTCAGCCCCGGGTATCCCTCAAATCCATAATCCATTTCTTATTTAATAGTTGATATGTTCCTAGATACATACATATAAATTGATCAGTGCATATAATTGTTACTTCATTAAAGGGGCAGCTATAGAGACACAGAAGTCAGAAAGAAAGAAAGGCTTGTTCTGACCTTTGGTAGAACCATGTTTATTCATAGCAAAGGGACATCTTTGTCACCCACATATACAGATGGCCAAAATACCAACAGTGGAAGACGTGATGCTGCCCCTCATAGAGGGCAGAAATGACTTCTGTAGCCTGCAAGGGAGGCTGGGAAGTGTAGTCATTGAGCAGGAAACTATTACCTGTGTGTACATGATCTCACGACTGACCACTTGGTATTTAAAACATCTACCTGTACTTTTATTATCTATTTTGAAGTTAAGTGTCCATGGAGGCCAGAAAATGTTGTCAAACCCCTTTTAACTGGAGTTATAGGCTGTTGAGAGCCACTTCACCAGGACCCTCGGACTGAATGCTAGCCCTCCACAATAACAGCCAGTACTCCTAACCACTGAGCTGTTTCACTAGCTGTAGCACAATTCTTCTGAAAGCACTGGCATTCTATTTTTATTCCTGAAAATATATTGTGTCTTGAAAAACTAATCTACTTAATTTGTAATTTTAAATACACTTACGCATTTTGGCTTCAAGACCAACAACGTTTGAAGACACGATGTTTTGACTGAAGTCGACTTAAGTCATTACCAAGATGAGTTCTTTGAAGTGGTTGGTGCAGTGCTGTTTATTTCGTTTGAGATCTGTTATCTTCTGTAAAGCTACAGAACTTTATGCTTCTTATGCTTTCTTGTATGATTTCATCTTGTGTGCTCAACTCCCTCGTGACACTGAAAAGTTAAGCTTATTTTCCATATACACCTTCCATTTATCTACCATTATAGAAACTTTCATAAATCAATACAATGTTCCATTTGTAAGTGTGTTTATAAGGTGTTTGTGTATCTAGATTAGTTCAGATAGCAGGTCTCTGGGTTCATCCATGGTAGTGGTTCTCAACCTTCATAGTGCTTTGACCATTTAAACATGGACAGAAAAGATAGAGAGCCACTGAGTGATAAAAACCAAATCCAACTATGCACTGTTTAAAGAAATAAGGTCACTTTGTGTATTTTGCATTTGTTTAGTTATTTTTAGGTTTGAAGTATGTGGTGTTGACTGCAGGGCCCGATACTAGGTAGCAAGCATTCTAGTATTCTGTCCATCCCTACCCCTAAAATTTCAATTTAGACTCAAAATCATGTACAGACTTGGAGATTGAAGCATATAAAAAGTCTTCAGGAGAAATCAGCAGTGGCTAACACACCTCAGATAAAGTTGATGCAGTTGAAACTGGTTCATTAAGACCAAGAATATTATTATGTAATAAAAGGGGTCGATCCAGCAGGAAGATATAAAAATTATAAAATACATAAACCTAATATTACTATATCTAAATATACAACTAAATCATTGCAGAGCTAATAGAAAAATGATAGTAACACAATAATAATAGCAAAACATATTTCCACCTTTACAATGACAAATTTAATATTTAAATGGAAAATCATAAAGGTCACAGAGCTTAAACCATCCCAGATCAGATGACACTTCCTCACATGTATATATATTAAACTTTTGCAGTTGTGGTATATATTTTCCTCACATGCACACAGAATGTTATCCAGGAAAGAAGAGGTTTTTCCACAAAACAAAGCATAACAAAATTTCAAAAGTCAGAATTATACCACATATTTTGCCTGGACACAACAGAGAGAAAGCTGAGAGCAGTCATAGCAATAAAATAGAAAAACATCACAAAGACATGAACAATAAACAATAGAGTAAGACAGTCATTATTATATTCAAGAGGAAATAAAGAGATAATTTAAAATATCTTGTGTCACAGCATGGACTGGTGCTCTGTACTCAGATGTTAATTTAGTGTTCCCTAAGATTCTTACTGTTCTCCTAGCAAACCCTCATGGATACCTAAGTGATACTGTGCAACCTTGCCCCCAGGTTATCCCTGATTGGCCAATAAATGCCTACACCTGGGCAGGGCAGACGAGAGGTAGGCATAACTAAGTCTCAAGAGCTTGGAGGATAGAAGATCAATGGAGGGAGAAGAGAGGAAAGAAAGAGAGACAGGGAGGAGGAGAAGAAGCAGAGTTGCCGTACGTTAGCATAAAAAAGAACCATATGGCCAGAGGGAGTTCTGGTGATCAGTGATGGAGAGAAAAATCCTGTGTAAGTATTTATGGCAATGATGAATGTAAAGTAGTCCAGATAGGAATAATTAAAGTAAATGGCATGGGATATGGGGTTTGGAGATAACAAGGTAGCCTAAAGGGTTAGTTTCTGTCCAGACCCCAGAGTTTAAGGCATATTCAAAAAAATCTAGCAGGTGTCTGTGTCTTTCATTGGTATGATGGTGGGTTAAATAATAACCACCATAATAATTATATGAATAATAGTAGATATTAATAACCAGTTTTCTTCATCAATCTTGAATAGATGCAGAGACTCACAGCCAGACTTTATGCATAGAGTCTAAATTGGAGATCTCCATGAAATCCTAACCCCTCCCTCCCCGCCCCCACCTCCCCCAGCTCAGGGAATCCATGGGAGGAGCTGGAGAGATTGTGAGAGCCGGAGGGGACGAAGGACAATGAGAGAATGGTGCAGTATGAATCAACTGAGCGAGGTACATCTGAGCTCACAGAGACTAAAGCAGCAAGCCCAGGGTCAAAACTGGACAACACCAGGTCCTTCATGTATATATTGTAGCTGTTTGCTAAGTATTTTTGTGGGACTTCCCACTATAGGAATGATTGGATATCTGACTCATTTGCCTACCCTCGAGAACTTTTTCCTCCTGCTGGGTTGCAGTGTCCAAATTTGTTATGATAGTTTTTGCTTCATCTTATTATACTTTATTTAATCATGCTTTGTTGTTATCTCTTAGAGCCTGTTATTTTCTAATGAAAGGGGGAAAAAAAAAAGGAGTGGGTATAGAGGGGAGGAGAGGTGTGGAGGAATGGGGGGAGTAAAAGGAAGGAAAACTATAATCAGGATATATTGTATGAGAAAATAATATGTTTTCAATAAAATAAAAGACATTTTGAGTCAAAAAGAATGAAAATATAGGAAGGAGGAATATGGAAAATTCTGATGACATTAATAAGAGGGAGGGTTAATGACATGTGAATTTCTGTATTTCAGAGAGGTTACCAGATCAGCAAGATATCTTTATATCCCAGTGATGTTCAAAAGGATAAACTAATCATACCACCAGAAGGAATAAAATAACAAAGATAATACAAAAACAAAGCTCATGCTTGGAAAGCTATAGGGAAAATTTGGTCTGAAATTTGGAATTTTTAAAAAATGCAAACAGAATTTAGAAACTGGGCACAAGAAAAACAGAACACTAGAATAAACAAAATCAGAAAGAAAATAGAGGTTAAATAACTGCTCAGGGAATTCATGACACTATGCCAATGCTCACCCCACAAGCTAATTAATCTAGAAGATAAGTACACATATTTTCTAATGTATGGCCTACCAAGAATAACTATACAATATAAATTGGAAAAATAAGTGAGATTTAATTAACAATTAAAATCTCTCAAAATAGAGTAACCTGAGAATGAGATGGCATCATAGCTGAAGTGTGCAAGGAATACTAATACAACTCACAAAATGCATTAAAAATGAGAATTTCTTCAAACTCGGGATATGGAGGGAAAGTTGCCATAATAAGCAAGCAAGACAAAGACACTGATGGGAAAGAAAACTACAGACCAAATAAAAACTGATACAAAATTCTCATTAAAGTATTAGAAAAATAAATACAACAACACATAAAAAGGATTTGGGTTCAAAGCCATCCTCGTCTATAGGGAGAGTTTCTGAACAGCCAGGGCTACACATAAAAATATTATCTATCTATCTATCTATCTATTTATCTATCTATCTATCTATCTATCTATTTATCTATCTATTTATCTATCTATCTATCTATCTATTTATCTCTCTATCTATCTATCTATCCTATCTTTGTCAGGGTACATCTATTATATATGTGTATGACATATATGATACATATGTATATGATTTTATATGTATATTATACACATCTATCTACATCTATCTATCTATCTATCTATCTATCTATCTATCTATCTATCTATCCACTTAAAGTAAAACTCTTAGCATCAAGCTTTCTTTCCATGATCCAATAAAAGCAAGATGGCCACTCTATTACCTCTGCTCAACATAGAATTTTATATACTAACAAGGGGTCACATAAGAAAAACAAAAAACCCAAAACATTCAGTTTGAACAAATGAATGAGCCTATTTAAATTGCATAAAACAAATAACACCCAAATTCATTGTGTCTTATACCAATAGGACCTATATATAAATGGAAATGTCCAGTTAAAATAACATTCCAAAGAATTAAATACTGGGGAATAAATTTGGCCAAGGAGGTAAAATTGTTGCCTGCTGTAAAATATAAAACATTGTAAGAAATTGGAGATACATATATACAGAAGTATAACCTCTGTTTGTGTAAAATATTAATAAATACTATATTTCCATTCTACAAAATTGGCATATAAATTCAATACCATCTCTACAAATACCACTAACAGCCCTTTTTTCTAGAATATATAAAACAATACTAAAATGGATGTGGAACCATATATGACCCCAAATAAGAAAATTTCTGGAATATGAGTGAGGTTTGAGACATTAACCTTTCTGCTAATATGTTGTATTCAGACCCATAATAATCAAAGTAGCATAGTACATGCCTAAAAACAGATTCAGTTCCCTATGGAGTACATTACAGAAGCAAAAAGTAGCCTCAAGCATATGTGGTTGCCTTACTTGTAAACAAAAACACTAGGACCCACAATGTGAACAGAATAGGGCTATCACCTTAGTAAACTGTGCCAAAGAGGCTGGAGAAATGGCTCAGCAGTTAGGAACCCTTGCTGTTTTTGCAGAGGATACAGTTTCAGTTCCCAGAACCGTCTTGTAATTACCTATAACTTTCGTTGCAAGGCAGTCAACGGCTTCTTCTGCCTCAGCTGAATGCATGTGGTACATATGCATGTATGCAGGCAAAACATTCGTACACTGACTGTATTACTTAAAAAAATAAACGATGTCAGAAAACTCAGTGTCTAGATGCATAGATGAAAAAGTAATGATTCTTTTTTTTATTTATAAGTGTCATTTTTATTTTATTTTATTTTATTTTAAACCTTTTATTAATTAATTCTTGTTACACAATGGACAGAACATTCGCCACAGTTGAGTGGAGAGTGGGGTATGACTTTCACACGAACTCTGGTGCCTCATATTTGAAAAAGTAATAATTCTTAATTCTAGCTTATAAAGCCTACCAAATCAAAATGAAATTGTTGTAGAAAATGTAAACATCTAATAATGTTTATTATTAAAAGCCTATAATAATTTTAGTGGTTTCATTTAACCTCTTATCAAACAATAAAATACACAGACACCTGAAAGATTTCAGATAGCCTTATTTTACCCAGGGCTGGGTACACATTAATCCCCTAAACTACCTATTTACCACCCAGACCCACAGCCCATGCTATTTGCTATAATCATTCCATTCTGGGCTACTTCCTACCCATAATTCCATAAATATTTGCTTCTGGTTTTCATCTGGACTGCTTCTCTTCAACACCGTGGATCCAGCCACACAAGGTTCCCTCCATGCTATCCTTTGGTGGTCCAGCTTCCTTCCTCTCTCCTGTTCTCTGTCTCCTCACCCTTCTTCCCATGATCCTCTATAACCTTCAAGACCGAGACCTTTTGTCACACCTACCTAACTTTACCCTGCCCAGGTGCGTAAGCAATTTTATTTAGCCAACCAGGCATAATTTGGGAGTCAAGGTTATATGGTATCACTTGGTATACCTGAGGGACCGCTTGGAGAACAGTAGGAATCTCAAGGGGCAAGCAATTATCATCTGAATACAAAGCACCAGACCATGCCTCAACATGATATAAAGATTCATACATAAACTCTGGGAGGGGAAACCCTCTTAGAAGAGAATACTGTGAAAAAAGAGCTTGATGTCAATCTTGGTAGTTTCTTTGAATTTTATATTAAAGCTCCAGAAACAAAAGCATGTTGGGCACGTTGGTTCACACTGTTAGTTAGTTCTAGAGCTTCGGTGGCTGGAGCAAGCCTATCTCTGTGAGTTTGATGCCAGCCTGGTCTGCAGAACGAGTTCCAGCCCAGCCGGTGCCATTTGGTGAAAAGTGTATCAAAGGGAGTCCCATTAATATCTTGAATGCAGAATTTTAGCTTTTGGATAGTCTGTGTTGACCTCATCACTGCAGATTTTTCTCTTGCATTTACTGACACATGATGACCAAATATTCACCTATAAAGACATTCTGAGTGACCTCCATCAGCCATTTCCCTTTTTTCATGAGTCAAGGGCAATACCAGAAGCTTTTTATTTATAAAGACTTTCTTGGGATTTGCTTGATTCTACACCTGGGTCATTTTGTCTTTGAAGGGTAGTCAAGGTTAGCTCAGGAATTTCTGCTCTTATACACAAGGAATTCTCATCAACATCTCATTTTTTTTTCAAATATTTTCTCGTTGATACTCAGATTTCAGGCTCAAATTTGCAGAACTATGGGGAAATAGACATGCCTGAGACCAGTGTGCTACAGCCTTAAATGCTATAGTTAATATACTGACCATTCATGGTAATCAGTCACTTCTTGTTTGTCTAGAACATCCCATGATTGAGTAATAGAAGCTGTACCTGGCAGCAACGTCCTCAGTTTGAGGGGAGGGAGGAGAAAGCTGTCCTATGAAGATTTCTAATTTTCTCACAACTAGACAAATTGTATCTCTTTTAAAATTTTCTGTATACACATTCCTCTTTTTATTGTTTCTATTTCTATTTTGCTATTGTCCCATATCTATTGTTTGAATTTTTTCCATCCATGGCTATGAAGATTATCTTTGTTAAAAATGTAAATGACCCATTGAGCTGGCTTGTATATTCTTGTTACGTAGTGAACATAATTAAAAAAAATACATGTGTTTAATTATGTATATGTTTTGGAGTATGCTTGTGCTACAGAGAGCATGCTGAGACCACAGGGCAGTTTGCAAGTCTGTTCTCTCCCTCTACCTTGTGGGATTCAGATATAGGACTCAGTTCTTCAAGTTGGTGCCAAGGGCCCTTATTGGCTATGCCAGCTCAGCAGTTCATGAAGAGTGTGTCCTTTTGCTGTAACTTAACTGTAGTTCCCTTAAAGGGACATTGTCCCGCAAGGGAAAATATCTAAGGGGGAATACTAATTGTATTGACTATTGGTAGGGCAGGATCATTTAAATTCAGTGTTCAAGAGATCCAAATGGGAGACTCATAGCATGGAAACTGTAAGTTTTTTATTTGATGAATCATCAATATGTGGGACATGAAGACATTGAGAAATTAGGTCCTACTTTATTTTATTTGAAGAAATAAATGGCAGAAAAGAAGGATGTGAAAGATAATTCGTATGCAATTAGGAGCGCACTCATTTTATTGCGTTAAAGTCTCAACATCTCTGCATATTGTCATTGCGTTCTTGGAAAAGACCCTCTGCTGTAACTTTAGACCTTTGGGAGGACTATTTTATAGAATTTATTACCTAAAGAAGCATGAATCAGAGTGTTTGGTACATAATAAACATTTAATAGGTCTTCGTGATTATAATAGTTATTTATGTAGTTACTTTTTGAAATCAGGACTCTCACATAGCTATCATTTCTTTCTAATTTATTCCAAGAATTAAAAGGGATCTTAAAAATTCCAAACAAAAAAAGCATAAATAAATAAATGATATGTTGATATTTTCAGATGCATCTCTACTTTGCCTTTGAGAGTTACTGGCATCTATGAAGTAGCAGAGAAAAGAAACTAAGTTAGAGAAAACACATGAATTACTACCAGTTGGTACTGAAACTCAGGAGTGTCCAGTGTCCTAGACTTTCCTCACCACGTCCTTGATTTCTTTTCCATTGACATTGATGTCTGTGACTTTACCCAAATCAAACCACTCAATCCTCGGCCAGAGATGTTTTTCCTCATTATTTATTGATTAAATTTTTCTATTTTCACACAAAATGAACTCAGAAATCACTTTCTCAAAAAGATCTATTTCCATACACAAGGTTGTCTGTGTCTTTTCTAGGGTTTTCTATATCCGCTGCTTGTTATAGCCAAATTAAGGACCATATCTAGAATTCTGTGCAATATCTTTCCCACTAGAGGGGTTTTGCTTTTGACAAAAATGTCTGACATAAAGTTGACAGACAGCAAATGTTTGTCAGGTAAATGGATGGATGGATGGAGGATAAGAGAGGGAGGGTGGAACAGAAGGAGAGAAGAATGGATGAGTGGGTGGGTGGATGACTAGATAAATGGATGACTGAGTAGATGGATGTGTAGATGTAAAAATGGAGGGAGGGAATGAAGGATGGGTTGGTTGGTGGGTAGGTGGGTGGATAGGTAGATAATTAAAGGGTTGATGACTATGTAGATGGGTGGATGGAAGACTTTGTCAACTTTTGAGCAGAATTATAGCAAGATGTTTCAGATTAAAGCAAAAATAAAATTCTAAGTTTATTACCATAACACTGAACTCAAATTTATGAACAATACTCCCTGCTGATTTAGAGAAAAACTGACAGTGACGACAGTTAGGCCTAGAGGAGTCTCATTGTTCATTGTTACTCTCTGAACGGCTTGCGATAAATGGAGACATTCTGAATGAGGTGGAACAGGCAAATAAATAGAATTAAGAATATAAAAAGGGAAGTTAATAGAAATGGATGATGTCATGATTGATTTCACCATTCTCTGATCTAGCAGAGACTTGGCCCAGTTCTCTTGCTCCTTCAATGCACCTGTACCCACACCACTCCCATATTCCTGTAGAACAAATGTCAGGCAGTGCACTAGTATTTGTGCATTGTAGTTATTACTGATAGGTGGAAAGACACAGTTCCATTTGTCTTTGTCATGCCTTTGTCTACACCATATCTTTGTCACTTTCCAGGAACACTTAACGCATTTCTTCAGTACCTTTGTCTGACTTTTAGCAGGAGAATGTACACATTTAACTCACTGCTTGTTTTGCTTGAGGACGTCTCTGATGTCCCTGTATCCCTCATGATAAAGTCAAAACACCCTTCCTCAACACGGGGAGGCTTAAGGGCTGCTGTAAAATAACAACAGTATGGGAGCAGTCCATAGTGCTTCGTATTTCCCCCTATGTATCACTTATTAAACTCCTGTTGCCCTGACCATTGTTGCTTCCCACTGAAGTCTGGTTTATTTACTTGAAAATCTGATTTGTTTCATTTTATTACTGTGTTTGCGAAGTAACTGATATCAGATTCGGAGGGAAAGAACTGCCATTTACCAGCAGGCTGTGATGGCTTTGCCTCGGTCTGCAGGCCTGATTTTGAGGCCTCGTCTGCCCTCGGGCTCCCACAGAAATAAGATTACTGGCAATAACTGCTTCAACTGCTTTGAATAACAGACACAACTCAGAGAGCATAAAATTAGCATAAACACAGCACTGGTGTGTTCCCTCAGCGGATATGAGACAGTCAGGCTATGGAAAATTGACTGCAATGGGGTCAGACAATGTAGAAATCTGAAATATAGGAAATACCGCCTAAGAGATCAAAGGTATTACCACCTCTCTCCTTTTCTTTATCTTTCTCTCTATATATTCATGCAGTTTTAATGATAAAATGTTAGCCCTGATGAAAATTAAAGATGCAAAATCACACAGCTCCCTAAAACGCCTGTGTTATCTTTGCAGACAAATTATTATTAATCATTTCTCAGCTTTTTTAATCCTGAGGGTAGAAAAATAAACACATTTCCGCAGTCGTTTTAAATTGATTTTTCTTTTTAGGGGGATATTAGTTTGAGGATAGAGAGTTTTGCTTCAGAAAGGAGGTGAACAGCTGAAGTGGCACAGGGCTGAGCTGGGAACAATTCTTCCCATATCTATTTATCAAATATTAAAATGGAATATGCTGCCGACAAATGCAATAACGTCTAACATTACAGGGAAGAGAGTGACGCCATGCATCCCAACAGGCAGATGGGAGCTATGATTTTGCTGCTTTAATAATATGTTGTCACATATGGAATGCAATTTTTTATACAGATGCATATAGATAGATGCTATTGCATATATATGCATATATGTATACACACACACACACATACACACACACACATACACACACACACATACACATACACACACACACATACACACATATACACACATACACACATACACACATATGGATGGATGGTGTGAGGTTGGCAAAGGTCCAAGTTAGCCTTCCATAAAATGGAAATCCTCTGTGAAACTCAGCATTTTCTGGTTTTATTGTGGTCAGAAAGACATTTTCAAAGGGTGACAACATTGCGCTTCAAATTTAGATGATGGGAAAGGTTGCAAATTGTTAGTGACATTCCTCTCCCACAAGATAGGCTTTGGTCTTTCTAGAGTGTTCTGAATATATTTTATTTCTAGAATTTTTTTATTTATAATTGTCTGAGCTATGAACATAGTTGAACAAGTATCCTTGTGGTATAATGGAGAATCTTTTGAGTATATGCCCAGGAGTGGCATAGCTGGGTCTTGAAGAAGAATTATTCCCATTTTTCTGAGAAACTGCCAGGCTGATTTCAAAATTAGTTGTACAAGTTTGCACTCCCACCAAAAATGAAAATAAACACCCCTTGCTCCAAAAAGGAAGAAATGCAACCGTTGCTCCAATCCCCACCAGCATGTGTTGTCAACTGAGTTTTTGATCTTAGCCATTCTGATGGGTGTAAGACAGAATCTCAGAGTCATTTTGACTCATATTTTCCTGATGACTGAGGATTTCACACATTAAGTGCTTCTCAGCCATAAGAAATTTCTCTGCATTCTTATTTATAATAGCCAGAAACTGGACTCAACCTAGATGTCCCTCAACTGAAGAATGATTAAAGAAACTGTGGTCCATTTACGCAATGGAATACTATTCAATGATGAAGAACAAAGACATCATGCAATTTGCAGGCCAATGGGAGGAGCTAGTGTTAACATTATGTTTCAGTCTGCTTACATGTGATGTCATTGCTTACTGGCCACGGGGCTGTGGCCCTGTCCAGGGCTATGTAAAAGAACAAACCCTCCTCCTGGACTCTCTCTACTCTCTACTCCCCCTTACTCTCTTCTTCTTCTTCTTCTTCTTCTTCTTCTTCTTCTTCTTCTTCTTCTTCTTCTTCTTCTTTTCTCTCTCTCTCTCTCTCTCTCTCTCTCTCTCTCTCTCTCTCTCTCTCTCTCTCTCTCTCTCGTACCCCTCCCCCTTTCCTTCTTTCCCCATGCTCATTTAATAAACTCCTCTACAATATAATATCTGGCATCTGGTATCTTATTACCTTATACCTTATAGTTTTTATAAAACTTTTAATTATAGCTTTAATTATAAAAACTAGAAAAGAATATCCTGAATGAGGTAATCTAGACCCAGATATATATATATATGGTATATACTCACTTATAAGTAGACATTAGCCATAAAGTACAGGACAAATCCACAGATCCAAACAGGCCAAGGAGGGCCAAAATGAGGTTGCTTGAATCTTATGAAAAGGAAATAAAATAGATACCTGAAGTAAACAGAGGAAAGGAGCCATGTGGGAGACTTTGTAATGAGGGTAACAGGGCAAGGATCAGGTTTGGGGATAGTGGGGATGGGGGGTGGACAGTGGTGGGGTGTGGGATGGAGAGGACCTGAGAGAGAATGGAAATCAGTGGGGGAGTGTCTCTGGGACAGAGGAGGCTCCTGGAAATCTATGATGGTGACTCTGAGATCCCTAACAGTAGGAGACACGGAGCCTGAACTTGACACCTCCTGTAGACAGGCAGGACCCATAAAACCTTTTATCTAAAATTTGTCTTGCCTACAAGAAGTGTAGGGATAAAGAAGAAGTAGAGATTGAGAGAGTGGCAAATGAATCACTAGTCCAACTTGAGACCCACACCAGGAAAGAGAGCCAGCCCCTGACACTGTTAATGATACTCTGGTATGCTTCCAAACAGGAGCCTAGCATCACTATCTTCTGAGAAGATTCATCCAGCAGGTGATGGAAACCAATCCAGAAACCCTCAGGCAAACAAAAAGTTGAGCTTGGGGAGTCTTGTGGAAGTGTGGCAAGAAGGATAGAGGGAGCCAGAGGGGTCAAGGACACCAGAAGAAGACCAGCAGAGTCAACTAACCTGGGCCTATGGGTTCTGACTCTTAAGCTTGCATGTGCTGGACTTAGATCTCCTACACATATGTAGTAGATGTGCATTTTGGTCAACCTATGGGTCCCCTAAGAATGGGAGTGTCTCTGACTCTGTTGCTTGCCTTTAGATCCCTTTTCCCTAGCTTGGCTGCCTTGTCTGGCCTCAGTGGAAGAAGATGCACTTATTCTTCTGTATCCTGAGGTACCAGGGTGGTTGGTACCCTTTAGGGACCTCCCCTTCTCTAAGAAGAAGGAGAAGGAGGAATGGGGGAAGGAAGCATGAAGGTGGGTCTTAGAGGATAAGAGAGAGGAGTCTGGGATCAGGCTGTAAAATGATTAAATATATAATTTTAAAAAAAGAATTGTTTAACTAATGTCCATCTAAGGACCCTTGTTTAAGTAGTATTTACCATCCTGTTTTTGTACTGGGCACTGTGCCTTGTATTTAATAGGCACTCTTATATCTATTGAATGCACAAATGATGGTTGATTTAATAACACAAAGCTAAAAAGTGACAGATCATGTGGTAATTTGAATGAGAATGGTCACATAGGTTCATATACTTCAATGTTTGGTTTGCAGTTGGCAGACTGCTTAGGAAAGATTAGGAAGTGTGACTAACCTTCAGGTAGCTTTGAAATTTCTAAAGCCCCTGCTAGGCCCTGTCTTGTTCTTTCTGCCTCCTGCCTGTCAATACAGATGTAAGTTCCCAGATATTGCTCCAGAACCATGTCTGTCGGCCACCATGAAAGTCATAGACTACCTCTTTGAAACTATAAGCAAGATCACTGTTAAATATTTTCTCTTATAAGTTGCCTTGGTCATGGTGTCGATTCACACCCATAGAACAGTGACTAAGACAGATCATATAACTTTTAAGTGATAGCTCTTATGATAGTCTTATGACATTGGACTACAAAATTATGGCAAAACTGGGAGTGTAGATCTGTAGATTACATGCCTAAAATGTGTGAGTCTTCAGTTACCATCCTTCAAATTGAAAAAGAAATGTAATAGACACACACACATATTCCTTTGGAGTCTCAAAAAAATAGAACTGTTTTCAAAATGAATAAAATTAGGTATGGAATGAAAACATTACGTTTATACAAACATTTGTAATATATATGCCACAACATAATCCAAAGGTTCTAAATGTCAGATGTAACTGACATGTGACAGTCTTTCACTATAGATAGTTAAAAATTTTCAACGTCAGATATATACATACACATGATACAAAATATTTACATAAAACATATTATTTTACTTAATGTAGCAAAGATTTGGTGAGCTACTAAATTTTCCATCTCTAATGTTCAGATGTATCAGGTGTGTGCTCAACAGGTTAATGGACAAAACTGAAAGTTAGATTCTTTTGTCCAATTGTTCTTTAACCTTGGAGAAAAACTCAATTTGTCATATATCAAGCAAATTTTAATGACCAAGGACTTCTACCTCCTCTGAAGTTATAATTATTTCATCTAAATAATGTAATAGAAGCAAAGTAATTGCAATTTGTTATACAACTTGCCTCCCCAGATTAGTTATATCAAGCTGCAGGTACCATAATTTAAGCCACTTTTATTTTTAAATCCTGCAATATGAGCCATGCACATCTATTGAGCCTGTGCTTTTATGTTACCCAGAAAGTGTCCTAAATTCAGCTCTATGTTTTATGCAAATTAGCATACAGATACTTATACAGAGAGGCACAGAGACAGGAACATAGAACACAGAAAGAAGTTCCCACAAAATGACACTGTAATCCCAACATCATTCCTACTGCTCAAAAGCCTGTCTCAGAAGAGGAATATGGACCAACCCACAGAGCTGGATCTGTCTATATTTAGGACAGATCTGATCAGATGAGACACATGGTGTGACAGAATACATTGACTCTAACACATAACACTGTTGTTCACATTAGTGGCCATTATAGTCTTTTTGCCCTTGGTTTTAGGTTACCATTATTGTTTGGGGGACAAATCCTTCTCTGAAATCCTCCAGTGGATGGTGCCCTACCAATCATATGTACCCAAGTTACCCTAAGCATGTACATTGTTGTTTTCACCAGCTAGGGTAATCAGATTCTGTAACAGTGTTCTTTAGTCTGAAAAATTCTAATTCAATCTATATGACTAACATAAACTGAATATAAACTATAAATACACCAGCTGCTCTTTCCCACCAGAGAACATCCAGAGTCTCTTCACTATTAAAGTAGATGTATCAGGTAGGGTTGTATTGGCTGCAAGCAAAAACAAAAACAAAAACAAAAACAAAAATACAAAAAAAAAAACAAAACAAAAAAAAGAAAAACAAACAACCAAAAACAATGACAACAGACAGGTGTTGTATTGACTGAAAAAAAAAAAAATCCAATGCCACAGAATCCTTTTTAATATTTTCATATGAGGGAGGTTTAGACATAAATAGTCCTGAGCTGACTGAGCACCATGTCTTTTTATAGTTCCTGCTCCACTGTCTTTAGAATGCAGCTCTCTGTCCCCTGCTCACAAGATGAATATTTCAGCTCCAGGCGTGCTATCTGTATCTTTAGAAGGAAGAAATTCAAGGCTATCGGCTTTATCCCATTACTGGCTCCTTGAGGTTATCACCTTATGACATATGCTTCTATCCCACTATCCTGAGTGGTGTCTCTATGCCAATAAGCAAGTAGACCTGGAAAACTAAAACATGAAATTTGGCATAGTGTCTGTGTGAATAAAATGACAGAAGAGGGGCTATCCAGGAAGTTGCTTGAACGGTGCTTCAGGTATTAGCCTACAGAATATACTATAGATAATTTGTAAGCAAATCAATAAAATCTCCATAGGTTATGCATTGGGTACTACAAGAGAACACATAGAACACTTGCACGCCCATACATTTCTGAGCGGTTTCTTAATTTGCGCATCGGGCTTGGCTACTATGTGCCAAAAGCAATCCCTGGGACAAATTCTTGTTTGTGCCTCTGTGTACATTAGATCAGGTTACTTTACACTATTTGCAAAAACAAAACAAAACCAGACAATCAAAACCGGGAAAAGGATCTTATTATGTTAGGGAGCATACATGTAGATATGAAGGAAAAGTTGGCGTAGCACTTAACTCTTGTTTTCTTTTGAAAGAAGAGTCTGCAGCTTCTAGAGCACTTTCAAATTTCGATTTCTACAAAACTAAGCAAAGTGCAAAGGTACCAATATCCTACTTGCCCCAGCCCCCAGAACATGTATTCTCTGTCACTGTCAATGTTCTGCTTTACACTGGTGCTTGCCATCGTTGATGAAACACAGCAGCCCATCAAGGTTAATTGATTCCAATAGGGCTCACTCTTGGCATGATAGATTCCAATGTTGGACAGCCCTATAAGGAAGTCTATCGACTATCAAAATGAAACACAGTGTTTCCATTGCCCAAATACTCTCTTCATCACGTCCGTTCATACTTCCCCCTTCACTTTAAACCTAGGTGAACAATGCTCTTTATTGACATCATAGGCTTCCCGCTGTCAATGTGCCTTATAGTTGGAATCCTATTTTTTACGCATTTACATAATGTCTTTTGTTCTTATTTATCCCATTATCCTTTCTTATCCCTCCCTTGTACTCTCAGTGAAGCTCCTCTTCCCCTACTCTTACTTTCTCTCACACACTTTGCACGATTTTTTCCCCCCTGTCATATAGATCTCTAAGACTATCTAGATTTGTGTGGCCCAAACAGTAGCTAGTTTTGTTCAGTGCTCCCTTCAACTTGTCCAACCAGTGCCCTGTTCAACAGTGGTACTAGTATAGTATTGAAAAGCATTTGCCACAAAAAGCATGCTGCCTCTAAAAAACATACAGCCAATATGCTTCACTTTTCAAAGTGACATGTATGAAACATAACACTATTATTACTATTACTATTATTATTAGTAGTAGCATTAGTAGTACTAGTAGTAGTAGTAGCATGTTATTATTTCTTTAAATGACATGTCTGGCATGATCCACAGTACCCCTCACTATTTTGTTTGTGTGATGACATTAGGCATCCTGAGGCTTTTTCTCCCACTCCAGAGAAGAAACATCTTAATGTTTGTGCTATTTCCTAAGCCACCAGTGCAATTAACAGGATGCCATTAATAAGTAGGTCAATGGCATGCTCTAGACCAGGCATAAGAATAGCAGAATCTCAGGGGATTTGAAAGTTTATTCTATGCTCACTTCAGGGAAGTGTAGGACCCTGAGATAAGTCATAAACTGTGAATCTCTAAACTCCCCTAAATCATCACTTTCACATCTGTATACTTTTAGCAGTTGTAGGTGGATAATTTTGTAATGTATCAAGTTACTCAAGTCTAAATTGGGCTACTGCAGGCCCTCATGATATCAACTTCTTCTGGAGTGAATCATCACACTAATGTCACTGTGCCCAGCTCTAGAGTGTCATTGTCAATCCCTACTCTAACCTCGAAAACATTGTTGCTCCTTTCATCTATGTATTTCCTACTAGTTTTGAAAACACAAAGTCCTAACTTTATTTCTTGGTGCTGTGATGAAATACTCTGCCAAAAGCAACTTAAGGGAGAAAGGATTTGATCCAGATCACAAAATTCCAGGTTATAGTCCATTCCTTCCATAGAAAGAAAGAAGGTCAAGATGGGTAGAACACAGCGGAGTTAGTCACATGCGAAGTCAAGAGCAGACAGAAATCAGTGTTACAGCTTAGAGACTCCATTATCAGATGAGACAATTATGCCTTTTCTCCCTAGCAGCCCACTCAGCACCTTTAAGCACTACGGTAGTTAGCTAGCATGGAGGAAATTTTCCCATTCTTTTAAGATGTTCTCAGACAACGGGATCTTCAACAACACTGGCTTTCCATATATCTAAGGTATGTAACCAAGGGTCATGTGAAGATATGCTCACTGGTACAGTAGTGGCATGATTGTCATGGCAATTGGATTTGAGGCCTGATCCACAGAAAGGAATTTCATACCTGGTGATATAATCCTGGCCAAAGGACAATCTTACTATTTGATCATGCTGCCAAAGTGACCTCTGAGTATCTGTGTTTATATTCATAAACCTGGGCACTCAGCCTTGGTGTGTGAAGCTTCATTTTGCAGGGGCGGAGGTCAAGCGAAGGATGCAGGAATGACCAAGTCCTGAGAATGGGAAATGAAGTACTAATCACTAAACAGGGATCTCTATTATTACCCCTCCCCTACCACCAAGGCTCAGGGAACACTGGAAAAGAGTAGATGTAAAGGATGTTGGGGCTGGAGAATGGAGAGGAACTCTGTGAAGTGTCCAATGGACGAGACATGTTTTTCAGACTCGGGAAATTATAGCATCTGTAGTTATCAGAACAAGATTAAGCCAGACAAAATGCCCAGGAATATAAATGTTATTAAGGAAAAGAACCCATACATTTTGACGGATACCTGGCAAGTGTTGGAGAGAAGAAGGGGAAGAGAGAAAGTGGTGTAATTGTATTATAATTTTAGAAAATATAATCCTGGTAAAGATGGTTCTTCTCCAGGCCCCACCTCTTCCTGAGGGGACATTGATAATCAATAGTTGTTGAGGATTGGAATTATTCTTTCTTGAAAGTCTGTCCACTTGTAGGTTTCTCACGTTCCAGAGGATGGCTCCATATCTGTGTACATATGGGCAGAGTTTAGAGGGTTAGCCTCACCCAGCAATTAAGAAGATATGAATTTGGGAAGATGAGGATTTGCAAAAAAGTTATAGGGAGGAAATGGGAGATAGATATAACAGTACTTCAGTATATACCTGAAATTATCAATAACAAAGAAAGCTAAGAAGTCAGCCTAGACTGACAGTTTAAGCAGTTGTTTATATAGCAAACCTAAGCAATGGAATCACTCACACAGAGACATAGGCTATCCAAATCCAGAAGAGGCATAGTGGGTCTTTGTTATGGTTTTTAAAATAATATTTATGAATATTTATGAGTTATGTGACATATTTTTGAAGGTGAGGCCTTTTCTCTCCCGAATCGTGGAAAAACCAGATCTCTGTGTTAGAATCTATTTTTCTTTAGAAATATCTATAGATTGGGAGGAGCCAAAAATGACCATGTTAATAATATTATAGCAGAGTCAAAGTCTGTAAGGACAGCCTGGTGCCAATACTTTCTGATGTTTCAGCCCCAAGGTCGCATTTAACTACAGTAGGGTATGCTGAGCACCAGGGGACACAGCCATAAAGAAACAGCTGGAGTTTTCTTGATGACTTCCTGTCTAACTCCTTTTTGTCATACTTGGGGCTCCAAGCTTGGGACAGTCTCATGACTGGATACCAACTAAGACTTTCTACTGGACCAAGATTTAATTCTTTTTACATTTTTTAAAACTCAGGCTTGCTTATAAAAGCTCAGTTCAGGCTTTACAAGAGTCTGCTGGGCTGAACAAACAGGAACTGTGCTCGTGAATCAAACAAGAGCTGGAAGATAATGAAGTCTACACAGGCTTGTACTCAGCTCGCCTTTTCCTTTTTACTAGATTTTAATCTATTAATTAATTTATATTATATGACATATCATATTATCATGATATAATATATAATATAATTATACTTATGTTCTAAACCCAGGAAATGGTACCACACACTTAACAATGAAGGCAATCGAAACAATCCCCATCAGCTTTATCTAAACAGCAAAATGATCTAGAGACTACTTCACTGAGGCTTTCTTTTTGACAAGACAATGATCAAAATTCACTATCAAACAAGTATTCCTCAGACTCACCCCATGAGTTAGTCAGTTTTTCACAATTTTCCCAAGCAAATAATTCCTACCACAGAGGTTGGGCGGTGGTGCTAGCATGGAGGCTTTTAGAACAAGTTTCAAACCTAATATTGTCCATAGAAGAGATTTCACTGGGTCTGCAGTTTTTTTCACTATTACAAAGGAAGTGACATAGCTATAGACTACAGACACCTATTATGCAGACTTTCGATACGGCTGAACATCTTACAGTGCACAGAGGAGACAGAAGTTATAAAGTACAACCCAGCAATAAGTAGGTGAGAATATTGGGTTAGGTGAACGTAAGTAACTGGGGCCAGTGATCATGGTCGATATTCTTATCATTTATCATAGAGCCTTATTGCTTTCTAATCAGCGGCTTAAACTTAGAACAGCATAGTTGTTCATATTTGTTTTTATTTCTGCTATTCTTATGAATAATCCCTGAGCTGACTTAGCTTGCTCTGCCTTTCAACAGTGAGAGATAAGAATCTGCCTTTATGTTGTCAGGCAGGTGTTCTAGCTTCCACACATATGTTCTAATTTCTGATTAATCAGTCTCAGTTTTCTGTTATTTGTTTTCAGAAGGGCTAAGCATCCCTAGCAATATGTTCTCACTGCCTTTGCATCTCTATTATTTCTCTCTCTCTCTCTCTCTCTCTCTCTCTCTCTCTCTCTCTCTCTCTCTCTCTCTCTCTCTCTCTCTGCATCTCTATTATTTTCTCAACCATTGTTAAGCACCTGACACATTATACGACTTGCGTTTCTTCACTAGCATGCCAACCTGATTCTGTAAGGTGAAAGCTTTAGCAGGTGCACTGCTGCCTCGTGCTAGGTTGTTGCCTTAGCGTTGTATTGCTGTGAATAGACACCATGACCACGGCAACCCTTATCAAAGAAAGCACTTAATTGGCACTTGCCTACAGCTTCAGAGGTTTAGTCCATTAACCTCATGGTAGGAAGCATGGTGATCTAAAGGCACAGGAAGCACAAGAGCAACTGGGTCTGGCTTGGCCTTCTGAAACCCCAAAGCCGACTCTGGGTAACACATTCCTATCAACAAGGCCACACCTCCTGTTCCTTTTAAGTAGTGCTACTCCGTGATGACTAAGCATTCATAAGGCTCACAGGGCCACTCTTAGTTAAGCCACCACAATGGTCCATGTTTCTCCTCTCACGAGTGATTGGAAATGTGGTGTCTGCAGGCTGCTGGTGGTGGCAGGGTAACTTTAGAATGCCATATACATGTCTTTTTCACAGACTTTTGGTCTGAGTGTTGCCAATCAGCTTCCTCCAGAAGGGAGATCAGATGATGCAAATGAAGGTTTGGATATTAGATGAATATCTGTGGAAAGCAAGAAGGAGGCAAATTCCTTCCTTAGGACAGGTATTTTTTTTTTTCTTTTCTTTTCTTTTTCTTTTAAAAATACTTACTTTTATTTTTTATTAATTCATTCATATTACATCTTAATATCCCATCCCTTGTATCCTCCCATTCCTCCCTCCCTCCCACTTTCCTCCTACACCTCTCCCTTATGACTGTGACTGAGATGGGACCTCCTCTCCCTGTATATGCTCATAGGGTATCAAGTCTCTTCTTGGTAGCCTGCTCTCCTTCCTCTGAGTGCCACCAGGCCGCCCCATCCAGGGGACGTGCTCAAATATGGGGCACCAGAGTTTTTAACTTTGGTTTCAAGCAATTTACAGAGACTTCTGAAACTCTAAGGTGCTCTGGAGTTGACCAAATTGAGACAAAAGTGTGGTCTTCTGCTTTGGGATCAGAAGGCAGCTCTGTTTGATGAAACACAGTTCCTGGAGACAGCAAGGACAGAACAGGATGCAAGCAGTGTGTCTTTTGTGGGAAGAAGACGCTCCTCTAGGCTGTACTACACAGCATTCCCGATAGCAGATGCCCATTCCGGCTGTTGTGGGATGCTAAATATGCTCTCTGCTGCTGCAGGCAGGAAGGTGGTGAAAGGGGAAAGTGGGGCACCAACAAGAGATTGCTTTTGAACAGCCAGAGTAAGTGAAGGGCCTCTTGTCTCTGGGAGCAGAAACTCGTGACAAACTGTGAAGTGACAGTCATTTCACCTGATATGGGAGGTATGGACTCTATCCATCCTGTGACAGAGCTGATAGAAAGAAAGATAGGAAGAAAAAAAGAAAGAAAGAAAAAAAGACAAAGGGAAGGAAGGATGAAAGACAGAAGGAAAGACGAAGAAAAGAATTAATGGATATGTAATAAGGATACATATGTAGTAATTTCTAGAATTATTTTCAAAAGGGTACTATCTTTGTTTACAAAAATAATCTTTGAGTGAAGTGTCAGATTTCAAGCGCATACTAAAAAAATAATTGAAGAATCTTATATGAGTTAAAGAGATGGAAAGAAGAAGGAATTGTTTGATTTCTAAGAAAAGGGAAAATTGAAATTAGAACTATTATTAATTAGGCTACTTCTCTTAGTGATGAAAAGATGATTTCCACCAGATTAGAAGGTGACATTTTCTATTGCCAGGAGTGCAGAGGTGGTATTACTTCTGGGAATAATTAAGGCTATATCCTGCCATAATAAACTCAGATCTTGTGTCTTTCGCTTAGTTACTCACAGCTAAAGAATCTTCAAAGTGTCAAGGGAGCTTCCAGTGAGCACCAGGGCTTGCTCGCTGTTATCTACTCACAATAGGAAGAGCATTTCCCCCTCAATCATGCTTCCATTCACCTTGATTAGGTCATCCTAGGCCACCAGGACTTTTTCTGCACCTGTAGCTGTGCTCAGAACATCCTCTGTGTTAGATCTGACCTCTTCCCTCAAATTCTGAGTTTGCTAATGAGAGGAGAGATGTCTAGCCAAAATTATTTTTGGTTGTAGGAAATAAAAGAAAATGCATCCTGAATAGACAAGCAGAGAGAGGAGTTGGGAAAGGAATTTGCAGATAGAACAAAACTGGGAAGGCCTACTCCTTCCTAGGATAAAGGATCAATAAAATCCCCAAAGAAAGGAGTGGCCAAAAGACAAGAGCATGCTGGGTTCTATTCTACATATGGCAACAACATGTTCTCAAACATATTTCTTTGGTATACTAATATTCCTTGCCAAAGCCTAATGTGTACAAAAGTATATAATATGAATGAATTATGTGATCTTTATTTGAATTTACTGTTTAAATTGTATAATTTGATAACACTATGTATGTACATATGCATGTATTTTATAGTATAAGATGGTCTTTTGGTATATGTATACATTTTAGTAAGGATAAGCCAAGATAAATAATATATCTATCCTTCAGAACATTTAAAATATAATTAGGCAAATTTAGAATATATATTCATCAACTGTCATTAATAATCAATAGCTCAATAAACTTCATTAAGTAAGAAGCTGAACTTACTTTTGTTCCGCATTCTCTAAACTTTTCTGTCCCCAGCTTTTAGAAACCACCAAGCTTTAATGAGTTTGACCTTGTTTTAATTAGGACTCAATGAAAAAGAGAAGACTCATGTCTCGATATAAGTGAGTATATACCATTTAACTCTTTTTACTTCTGGGTGAACTCACTCATTATGATAATTTCTAGTTCAATCCATTTGTCCACAAATTTCGGGAATTCCTTGTTTTTATAGCTGAGTAGTGTTCCATAGTGTAAATGTACCACAGTTTCTTTATCCATTCTTCTACTGAGGGACACTTAGGCTGTTTCCATGTTCTGGCTATTATGAATAAGGCTGCTATGAACATGGTTGAGCAAATTTTCTTGTTGTGTGGTAGTGCATCTTCTGGGTATATTCCAAAGAGTGGAATAGCTGGGTGTTGAGGAAGCCCTATTCCCATTTTTCTGAGAAAGCGCCAGATAGCTTTCCAAAGTGGTTGTACTAGTTTGCATTCCCACCCAGCAATGAAGGAGTGTTCCTCTTTCTCCACATCCTCGCCAGCATGTGGTGTCAGTTGAGTTATTGATCTTAGCCATTCTGATGGGTGTAAGATGGAATCTCAGTGTCGTTTTGATTTGCATTTCTCTGATGACTAAGGAGGTTGAGCATTTCTTTAAGTGTTTCTCAGCCATTTGATATTCCTCTGTTGAGAATTCTCTGTTTAGTTATGAGCCCCATTTTTCTATTGGGTTATTTGATTTGGTGGTGTTTAATTTCTTGAGTTCTTTATATATTTTGGATATTAGACCTTTGTCAGATGAAGGGCTGGTGAAGATCTTTTCCCAGTCTGTAGGCTGTCGCTTTGTTCTCTTGACAGTGTCACCTGCCTTACAGAAGCTTCTCAGCCTCATGAGGTCCCATTTATTAATTGTTGATGTTAAGGCCTACCAAGGGGCACGTCCCCATGAAAAACTTTACCTACCAGGAAAGTGGGTCAGAGGGGAGGATATCCTATTGAGACTTTAGGTGTGAGAAGCCTGGGAGAATGAGGAAATAGAAGCATCCATAGGGTCCTGAAAAACTACAGGCGGGTTCAGTTTTTGATCACTGTATACACGTTATAACATACACATTTTGTGAGTTGCTCCTTTCCTCATAGGAACTATATTTTTGTCATTACTATATGGTGAGCTATATAGTGAACTTTATTCCTCCTCATGAACACTTAGCTCTATGAATAAGCATTTATATTTCTGAATATTCTACTTTGCCATGAAATATACCATAAATAGAGGGAAAGCATGTATTTAGGGATTTCTTAATTTTCTGCCATCACAAATAATACACAGAGAACACTCTATCTACATATTTCTGGCCGTATTTAGATGTCAGAGTGTACTTGCTTAATTAATGCCACCCATAAAAATGAGAATTTTTATTGCATACTAATCTTTAGTAAGGTGTAGCCTTATAGCTTTATTTTTTTAACTTAAAATATATGTATTATGGCTTCCAGTGTAGTGTTTTCATGGGACTAATGAGTGTGCAAATGAGTGGGTCTCTATATCTAAACTTGGTTTTTGTGCTTTTATTGGGCTGTTTTTTTTTTCCTGTTTGCCGTGTGTTATCCCATTGTGTTAGTTTTTGTTTTATCATATTATATCTTATTATTATTCCTTGGAAGCCTGTTTGTTTCCTAATGAGAAACAGAGATAGGTGGATCAAAATAGAAGGGCAGATGGGGAGGAACTAGGAGGAGTGAAAGGAGGGGAAATAATTTGGATATATTCTGTGAGGAAAAAGCCCATTTTCAATAAAATGAAATATGTATTAAGTGTTAGTTTACTTAGCTTTTGCTAATGTGGTCCACTGTCTTTGTATGTGTTGGCTGATTGCTTTTTCTGTAGTAAAATTCCTGATATTGGACATTATGAATTTTACTACAAATTAGGGGGAGTTTTTATGTAGCCCTGACACTAGTCTGTTTGTTAAGCGACTTCCAAGCATTTTACTTTTGTAAGTACTGTAGCTTAAGTTTAAAGGAATAGAATATTGATTTATTTAATGTACTCTAATTAAGAAGCCTCTTGCTTATTTTGAGAGTGTTTTTAGTATTATATTTTCTCGCAGTTTTTTGTATGGCATGTCTCCTGCATACTGTATCTTTGCTCTTTTTCTTCTTAAGAAATATTTGTCCATCCCACTTTTTTTGTCTGTGAAATGTATCTTTTTGTTTATGTGTTATTTAATTTTATTCTTTCTACAAATGTGCATATTATTACTGCATGTACAGCACTAACACCCCTTTTCTACCAAAATCTTTCATGGACACCTCTCCCAATGTCATTATTTCTTCCTTAATTTATATTGTTACACACACACATATATATATATACATGTATATATATATATGTAATATATGTGAGTATTCATGCATATAAATGACTTTTAAATATAATATAACTTCTAATTCCATCCTAAGTATTTAACGCTATGCTCTCAGCTGAATGTAGCTCTACCCTCTCATTAAAGAAGCATCTCTCCCTGGATACTCAGGTAATCAATTTTATTCTTTCTCAAGTCTCTGATAGTGTTGAAGACCAGATAGTTTAGTTTTGCAGTTAAGCTTATTTGTTTAGGTGTTAAGATATTTTTATGTCTAGATAGATGTTTTAAGTTGATAATGATGAGATATGATAGATATTGATTTTCATTCAGAATTTGAGGCTCACCAGATAGGAAAGATGTTTTCTTTGAGGCTGATGAATACGAATAGCCAAAACACTATAAATGTGGATGTGTATACAATTCCTGATTGTTTCATGATTCTTCTTGCTGTAGGTAGTTTATTGTATATCGGTGTAATAATATAAATGCATATGTAAAAATATTTAATAAAAATTTTAAAGAGGACAAAAATTTTAGGTTCGTGTTATAACTAACAAGTGACCAATAGAATTCACCTATGTACATTCATGTGCCTACTTCCAAATCACACTTGAACAAATATATACAAGTATTCTAAAAAAAAAGAAAGAATGAAAGAAAGAAAGAAAGAAAGAAAGAAAAGAAGCATCTTTCTTGCAACAGAAACACAAGGCAATGCACAAGTAGGTCATAAGGCAGAGAACATGTGATTATGGCGTACTGAACCTCAGCTATAACACAACTCCAACACCTGAGGCTCAGAAAAGGTCACAGAGGAAGAGACTGAAAAAATTTTAAGAGCCAGAGGCCTACTATGCCTAATTTTTAGACATTATCCCCTAAGCATGAGATTGGAAGTTGCATCCATAAAATCTGAACACTATAGTTTCTTGAACAAAACCAGAATGTTTGGTTATTATTAATATTTTGAAATTTATTAAGATTTTAGAAGCATCTGGTAAATTCTCAATTAAAAAAGTATAGTATTTCAACAGAATTTACTTTGAATATATATATATATATGAATTTGAGCTTTTGACCTTATATACAACTTCTCTATTCATCAGCATATGTCATGATTTATTAAGATATTAAAATATTTTTTGAAATTTTTTATTATCTTTCTTTTTTACATATACATTTACATTATTACACATAAGTGAAATAAACTACATACAGCAAGAACAACCATGAAACAATCAGGAATTATATAATTGTTACAGTAATAGTGATTTGGCTATTTGTATTTGGCAACCTTTAAAAAAATCTTTCCTATCTTGGTGAGTCTAAAATTCTGAAAGAAAATCAGTATTTATCATATCTTATCTTTATCAACTTAAAACATGTACCTAGACCAAAAAAATCTTAACTCCTAAACAATTAAGCTTAATTGTAAGACTAAACCATTTGGTATTCAACCCTATCAGAAACTTGAGAAAGAATAAAACTTAATTACCTGAGTAAACTGGAAGTGCAGGTTAGCAGCTTCCAAAATGAAAAGAAAAATGACGGAAACAGTTTGATGCCAGACAGTCACCCAAAATTCTCTATAACATTGGAGCATCATCTTCAGCCTTCTGTCCCAATATACCTGACAGATATTTTTTATTAAAGTCTATTCTATCAACCATAAATTTCTTATATACCATCTTGATACATTTATTTCCAAACATGTTGCTTTTAGAATACTATTATAAATAGTTATATGGCTATGTAATAAATTTTAAGCAGGTATAAGATAATTTTAAAAATAATATTTTGTTGTCTTCAAGAATTGATATACTGTATTCATGTCTGTACTTTATTCTTCTCATATTTACCCTCTTCTCTGTTGCCTTCCTACTAACCCAGCTTAGATAGAGATGTTTTTTTTGGCAGATATCTTTAATAACAGCTCTTGGGAGACAGAAGAAAGGGGATCATTGTAATTTCAAGGCCAGGCCAGCCTATTCTATATAGTAAGGCTAGCCAAGGCTATATAGTGATACCCTGTCAAAAAGGAAAGAGGAAGAAGAAAATCTATTATTAATGATTTCATTTTAAAATTCCCAACTGTTACTGCACTTGAGAAATGTAATTACTATCTAACGTGTGTGTGTGTGTGTGTGTGTGTGTGTGTGTGTGAGAGAGAGAGAGAGAGAGAGAGAGAGAGAGAGAGAGAGAGAGAGAGAGAGAGAGAGAGAGAGAGAGATATTAGTGTCTCTGTGTGATCTTTCAATCATACAAAAAGAAACGTGGTCTTATTTTATTACATTCAAAGTGTTTGTTGTGCACCTTAAAATAATGTTGAGTGTATATTGCCTTCCAGAAAAAGCTCTCCTGAGACTACTGATTCCTTCTTCTGATTTTTATGTATAATATATTCCACAATATAATTCTTCGCAGAATATTTTCACTTAGAGAGGATGACATTTCTGCTTTGACCCATGCTTTCCTATGGATATCTTATGTGCCGGCATGTAGGAACTAGTGCTGAGAGATCTAAACAGGTATGATAGGCTGTCTCGTTGAGAACCTGGCTGTACTACTACTGTACCCTGTTTATACTCTGCATTAAATAATCATTATTACACCTGCCCCTTCAGAACATTAATTCACCTGAGTGTCAGAAAAAAACTGTGGCTCCTCTGGCTTGACAATTATTTATTGTAAGGAATCAATTCAGCTATAGGAAAAGGTTATCTCCTTAAAATATGAGACTTTATTAACCTATAGTCTTACTGACTCTTACAAGAAGTTTAAAAAAATTAAAGTAATACAATGGTTAGAAAAAATTACAGTTGTTATATGCCTTAATTTTTCCACTTTCTTCTCCCCCTCCTCACCCTACCAGCTATATACTAGCAAAAGAAACAGCTAATAAGTTTATGTTTTCTGAAAAAGCAAAGTTTGAGAAGCACTGTTAAGGAAAACCCTGATTCAAAGTGGGTATTTATATATTTTCTGTGACTTATGAGACAACAACAACAATCAATTAGTAATCTATTCTACTTCTAGTCCTCCAGGCATTTAGCTTAAATTTGGGTCTAGAATCTTGTCTTTAGCTAATTCTGTTTTACTGGCCAGTTCTTCTTTCATTATGTTTTTTAAAGCCTAATCAAGGTAAGCCCTAGTCTAGACAGTATCATCAGCCATAGTCCCTTCTATGCACCCTTGTCTCACTTCTATGAACTTGTCACTAGGAGTTTATGAAAGACATGTGCTAAAAAACTCACTACGAAGTGGTGATTGAGATGAATGAAAGAGTGTATAGTTTCCTATTTTCACAGCATTATTTTTGCGTCTTTAGTTAATATTTTTGTGTTTTTGGTCCAGAGCCATTCATGCAGCCTCTATAACGTAAGTATAGGCAAGTGGCTTATGGTAGCTACATAATGACACATGAAGCCATACTCTATAACCACGAGTCAATGTTTTTTTTTTTTTTCTCTGCCACCTAATGGTGCTCTGTTAACACCCTCTTTGATCTCAGAGGTCATAATCCAGCAAAGGCAAGGGACTCCAGTGTGTTCTCTCCTTGCTACCATCTGAGTTTTATGTCCCATTTCAACAGGCAGAACAAGAGAGACGTGTTCCTTATGTTGTTTCTCCCAGGCCAAGAGAAATAAACCTGGCAGGAGCCAATGTTAAACTGAAGCTTATGAAAACTCAACACTGTAGTCTATAATTGAAACCTTAGGGAGGAAGACTTGAGACAGTTGCCAGTGAAGATAGAATACAGATACCAGAGTTCATTCACAGGCACGTTTCTTGTGTCTCCTCTTCATAATGAAAGCAAAGAAAGCAATAGCTGGACAGTGAGGGTCAGGAGAATGGGATGAGACCTGAAAGACAGACACAGCTCCAGCCAGGCCTCTGGGCAGCCCACAGCCTGCCTTTTGCAATGGACCTTTGCTAGGTGGCTTAGGAAGTGGAAGTCCTTTCAACTCCAGAAGTCAAGAGACCTTCCTTCTCCCATGTACATGGGGTTTTGAGTCTTTGTGTGTGTGTGTGTGTGTGTGTGTGTGTGTGTGTGTGTGTGTGTGTGTTTAGCTGCATGGCAAACAGTCACCATGCACTGAAAACAAACCCTTTGAACGGAGTGAGATTGCCAACCTTCTCAGTGAAAATGATAGCTCCTATTGTCATTCCTTTAGCACTCAATCCTTTTACACTCTTATCCAGTCCCTTAGAATTGCTTCTGTTGGCTTTGGTTTCCCTAACCCTCTCATTTTGCTGTATAAAACCAAGCCCATTATGTATGTGTATACATACATACATACATACATACATACATACATGTATATATACACACACACATATATACACACATACACACACACACATATATAATGTGTTAGTTTCAGTAACTAACACACAAAAGCATTTGTACACTTGAGATGTATAGATTGTATACACACTCTCACTAGTAATAGTTTTAGTAATTAGAAAGTATTAGGTCCACAGCTGATAGCATACAGAATAGAATTATCACTCCATCTATTTCTCATTGTATGATTTGGGTAAAACCATGTTGCTTGTTGATGATTCAGTTTACACATTTCTAAAGTGAAGATAATTCCTACATCTACCCTCCAGCTTTGTTTTGATTGCCAAATTTGTTAATAAGTGAAAACTATATAGAATAGTTCCTGTCTCACAGGAAGACTTCTAAACAAATAACTTATAATCTTAATAATATATTGCTTGCTTAATAATATATTACAATATAATTATGATGTAGTATTTAGAAAGGAAAATTAATTCCTCTTACTCTAGGCTTTATTATGTAAGCTATAATACACATAAAACAGCAAGCAAGTTTAAGATATTTTTAAGAGGCTGCACTTTAAACACACTATATTTAAGGCCATAGACTTCTTTGAGAGGGATGAAGGAAGAACAAAGAACAGGAAAAAAAGCATAGGAGAAAAAAATCAAAGGGTAGGACACTTCTTAACATGTCCCATATTTGTACTTAACTTGTTCAGGAAACAGTTTGATGGTGAACATTCTTTCAAGCAGATATTCCTGGAAAGTGACAATTGGGACCTTTTCCTGAGAAGTATTTTGTCTTCAGCGTTCCTGAGATAGAGGCTCGGGGCCATGTGCTGAAGCTTCCCAAACAGGTGGAGCTGCTTCTGCCTGAAGAGGTGCAGAATGTCCGTGAGAATGTCACTCACTTGCGTTAATGGCACAAAAGTCAGAAGAGGGAAAAGAGACCAGGAAAGAGGATGGGGTGAGCCCAAGGCATGCGAGTAAGCAGAACAGGGGGTGATGAGGGAAGAAAGTCACCTAAAACCATACTGAAACTTAATGTCTTATATGCTGATTGAAAGATATAAGTTCACTTTTAAAAGATGTTTATTTCTGTTTCTTTCTTTTTGTTTTTGTTTTCTTTTCTCTACTCAATTTTGTTTCGAATTACTGGATTATTCTGTGTCCATATGCATCACATTGATGTGGAAAGAAATCAACAGAAGTGTTCAGAAACACTGGTGAGCCCCACTCACCAGTGATTACTTTCCTATTAAGAACAGTGCGGTGCACTCCTCCCGGCACACTCAGTTAATCAAGTTTACTTCTTCTCAAGTCTCTGAGGGAGTGGAAGACCAGGTAGCTTAGTTTTACAATGAAGCTGAATTGTTTAGGTGTTAAGATGTTTTTAGGACTAGTTGGTGATCTAAGTTGATAATGAAAATATGTGATGGAGATTGATTTACATTCAGAAATTTAGATGCACCAAGATAGGAAAGATGTCTTCTTCAAGGCTGTCAAATACAAATAGCAAAACCACTAAGAATGTAACATTTATATAATTCCTGATTATGTCATGGTTCTTCTTGCCATGGTAATCTATTGTATATATGTATAATAATATAAATGTATATATAAAAAATAAATAATTAGAAAAAAGAACGGTGCACTCAGTAATAAACACCGCATGGGACTGGCATAGAAATAGGCTGGTTGATCAATGAAATCAAATCTAAGACCCAGAAATAAACCCACATACCTATGGACACTTGATTTTGGACAAAGAAGCCGAATCCACACAATGGAAAAAAGGTAGCATCTTCAACAAATGATGCTGGTCTAACTGGGTGGCTACATGTAGAAAAATAAAAGTAGATCCATGTCTTTCACTATACACAAAACTCAAGTCCAAACGGATTAAAGACCTCAACATAAAACAAGAGACACTAAATTGGTTAGAAGAAAAATTGGTGAAGAGCCTGGAACACATTGGCACAGGAGACAACTTCTTGAACAGAACACCAACAGCCCAGGCCTTAAGGTCAACAATTAATAAATGGGACCTCATGAGGCTGAGAGGCTTCTGTAAGGCAGGAGACACTGTCAAGAGAACAAAGCGACAGACTACAGACTGGGAAAAGATCTTCACCAACCCTACATCTAATCTGCAAAATATATAAAAAAAAACTCAAGAAATTACACACCACCAAATCAAATGAGAAATGGGGCTTGGAACTAAACAGAGAATTCTCAACAGAGGAATATTGAATGGCTGAGAAACACTTAAAGAAATGCTCAACATCCCTAGTTATCAGGGAAATGCAACTCAAAACAACTCTGAGATTCCATCTTACACCTATCCGAATGGCTAAGATAAAAAACACAGGAGACAGCACATTCTGGCATGGATGTGGAGAAAGGGGAACACTTCTCTATTGCTGGTGGGAGTGCAAACATGTATAGCCACTTTGGAAATTAATCTGGAGTTTTCTCGGGAAATTGGGAATAATTCTACCTCAAGACCCTACCCATACCACTCCTGGGAATATACCTGAAAGATGCTCCACCATACAACAAGGACATTTGTTCAACTATGTTCATAGCAGCTTTGTTCGTAATAGTCAGAATCTAGAAACAACACAGATGTCCCTCAACCGAAAAATGGATACAGAAACTGGTACATTTACACAGTGCACTACAATTAAAAACAAGGAAATCTTGAATTTTGCAGGCAAAAGGATGGAACTAGAAAAGATCATCCTGAGTGAGATAACCCATACCCAGAAAGACACACATGGTATATACTCTCTCATAAGCAGATATTAGCCACATAATACAGGATAACTACAATACAACACAGACACTGAAACATCAACCAAGGACCATACATGATGAGGACCTAGACCCTCTGAACAGATGAGATATAGCAGCACAGTCTCCTTGTGGACCTCACAATGCGTAGAGTAGGGACTGCTTCGGACATGCACTCTGGCCACTGAACTTTGATCACTTTCTCCCGGCAGGCTGGCTTTCCCAGGCTGTAGAGGAAGATATTATACATAGTACATATGAGACTTCATAGGCAGTGGTCAGGTGTTAGGGAAGGAAGGCTCCCCTTGCTGTGGACTACAGGAGGGAGGGAGAGGCATGATGGAGGGAAGAGGATCAGGAGGGGATGAGGGAGGGAGAGGGATTGGGAGGGGATGAGGGAATGGGATACACTTAGGATGTGGAGAATTTAAACTGCAGAACACATAGGTAACATATAATGCTAATCCCACTACATGGGACTAGCTCTGAGACTGGCTGAGACATGAATGTCTATGCATAGACAATGCTTCTTGTTGGCTACAGAACCCCTATGGATAATTACTAGAAGCCATTCTTCATATGGCATGAATGAAGATTTACAGACGTCTTTTTTTTTTCTGCTCATACAAAGAGCCGAAAAGCAGCCTTAATTGTTCTGTGCATCATGCACACCTTACACACTTATAATTTTAGGACTGTGTAATGCTTGTGAGAAATTTTGTGCTTTCATTACAAAAGAACCAGACAGTGACATTGCCTCGGACCTGACAGGATTCATTCCTCTCAGCATGCTGGACATTGACATCCTGCATCCTTCATGTTCCAGCACGAAGTGCTTCAGTTGCAGGTTAAGTTTAAGGCATTATGTGAAGTAAACAGTGTAGAATTTATTTTCTATCCTTTAGTAACATATAGTTGAACAGGGAAACTTAACCTGAATTAGTGGCATTAATTCATGTAATTTTCTTCATGCATATGAAAATAAATTTCATGATGCTACATATTTTGTTAGAAATGGGATGACCTGTAAAGTTGCTTCAGAAAAGAAAAATCACACACACACACACACACACACACACACACACACACACAATATTTAAAAGAGTACAAGAAGAAGATTCTAATCAATACTATCTACTGAGTATTGAATATTGTTTATTTGGGTCAGTGTCTCTCCCACCATTTTGATATGAGTCCTTTGTAGGCGATCCCTACTTCCTTTGGTTTCCGACTGCTATCTATAGTGGTAAAAAAGAATGCTGAGAAGCAAAATCTAAAAATTATAAGGATGCCGAAGGACATATTGTTAAACGGAAACCAATTTTCCTGGTGAGAAACTTGGCTTCATTTTTTATTTTATAAACGTTAGCTTAATACTGATTGTGTGTCATGGAAAAGCCCCACAACATTCGCTACATCAAATGCTGTGAAAATTATCCAGCTCATATTATACCTCTAAGCACTCCACCAAAATGTAATAATTTCCTGAAACATAAAAGAAACTTTTCCCCATCTTTATTTTTTTATTTTGTCAAGCAAGAGGCCTGGGCTTGTGCTTTAATTCTGCATTCAAAACGAGGAGCAGCAAAGCCACTCCATTTCCTCTTGCACGCAGTGAACTTGGCAGAGTGAACCGAGACCTCTGATATTTCTGCCCCTAGGATCAGTGGTTCCAGCTTCCTGGGTATCAATGGATGCAAACTATCCTTGGGATGCCTAGACAAGATGAGAATCCAAACCACTGGTTTAAAGAACCAGAAAATCCAATTTCCAGAAGGATCGATGCATATATTTTCTTGATCTGAAAAAAAAAAAAAAAAAAAAAAAGAAAGAAAGAAAAAGAAAAAAAGAAAAAAATTGCACATACCCTACGAAAATACATCATCTTTGAACTCTCTTCCAGGAAATGGTTTCTCAGATACTCCAAAGCCAACAGAGGAGATGTGCACATTCTTCCTAGCACTACACTCTTTCTTCTAGCAATCCTCTCACATGTATTGCTTTCCTACCTATGCTTAATTAATGCATTAAGATGTGGGCTAGTGGAAGGTTTGATAAATGGGTTAAATTCTCTTGCAAATAAACTGCCAATTAGACACACGTTATAAACATCAAACACTGAGGGCTATGCCTTGCTGATACTGAGCTAACTGCTTTGAATTCCTTAGTTGGCCAAATTCTACTCTTTTGTTTGTTTGTCTGAGACATGGTTTCTCTGTTGTAGTCCTGACTGTTCTGGTCCTCACTCCTTAAACACAGCTGGCCTAGAACTCAGAGATCTGCCTAACTCTGCATCCTAAGCTCTGGGTTTAAAGGCACATACTGCCGCCCTTTAAATTCTACTTTTAAGCAGGGATGCTTTTGGGTAAGAGGATTACACATTCCTCCTCCTCCATTTTGGACATGCATAGAATGTACTATGATCATATTGTCCTCTTTTATCTTTTCTCACTCCTACTGAATTCTTTCTTCTTCCCAACTACTCCCTTTACACTATCCCCACATGTCCCTCCCTATGCTGAGTTTTGTTATGTATTTTCTGCTGTTGGTTTTATTGATAACTTGACACAGCTATGCTCGCTTGGGAAAAGGGAACTTCAGCTGAGAACTTGACTTTATCTGACTAGCCCATAGGCAAGTCTGTGGAGCGTTTTCTGGATCAATGACTGATGTGGGAGGGTCCTGGGAGATAGAAGTAAGCAGGCTGGGCAAACCATGGGGAGCCAGCCAGTATGCAAGACTCCTCCATAGGGTCTGTTCAAGTCCTGCACTGATTGCTGTCTGTCACTTTCCCTGGCTGAAGGACTAAAACAGAGTAAACTCTTTTCTTTTTTTTTTTTTTTTCTATGAGTTGCCATTTGCCAGTGTTTTATCCCAACAATAGAAAGCAAACTAATACTCTCCATGTTTTCTCTTTCCCTCTGGCTGAGCTCATACAATGCCTACCTGCAGCACTCTGGCTCGTTTGCAGGTGGCACCTACCACCTTCTTCAAGGAAACACAAAAATATTTCAGAGTGTTACAGAAACCTTCCTAGTCAACTGGAAGGGCCTTGGCTTCTTGATAACACTTGTGGGATAAAAGTGTCATGGTAACTGTCTTTGGTTTGTGTTGGTGGTGTTATTCTAGGAGTGGTTATAACTTTTTCCAAGGTTGGTGGTAGATGTTGTAGAATTGACTTTTGTTTTCTTATTTTAGTTTTAATTTCTTCTTTGCTTCATTTTAACCTCCCCCCGCCGCGCGCATGCTTGCTTCTATTCCCCTTTCCTTGCGCCCCCCCCCCCCACTTTTCTAGAATTGGTCCAAAGATTGTTTTTGATGTATCAAAAGATACCAGTTTCCCTTTTTGTCGCAATACAATTTTCTAAAGCCATGTCCTTTCTCTTTACCTCCTGCTGTATTCTTCTTCCCCTGTTTCCAGGAGTCTAAGCATTAGTCTATTCATATACCATCATTGAAAGCTGGTGTCTTGATTCCCTTTAGTATTGGCCAGTAAGTTTCCCTTCTAAATGATAGCTTTGAGCCAATTGTGTCTTTTTTCTGGTACCATCAGTTAGAAACAGTATATGAGGTACTATTGGCCTCCAGGCTTTTCAAAGTGTAGTGAAGCCTTCAAGGGCGCCAACATGCAGACTCCTTACTTTACTACCTACTCAGTAGTTCCTTTAGTGTTAACGCCTTTATCATTTACATTTAAGGAATTATATTTGTGCATTAAGGCTTATACTTTGCTTAAGTGCTTAAACAATGAGAAATGCCTGTATAGTTTAATTATGTCTGATATATAACTACTACTGTTAGACATTTTCAGAAGTAATGTCCATTGATTCTTTGAAGCGTTCTTTAAATTTCATTCATGGAAATGCAATTACTAACTCAAAACTATGCAACATCTGCATCTATTAGTTTGCAAAGTTAGTACTGACATCAGTGTTAGCTTATTAGGGTGGCTCAGCCTGCCCATACCATCAAGAGCATCAGGCATTACCTACGTCTGCAAATCTGTCTGAATTTGCTTGGGTTCTTGGCTAGTTTGAACATTTTTTGTAGCATAATAAGTTAGTGTTTTAGTGATAGGTCTCATGTATTTTATTTCTTTCATATATCTATGGGGCTTTATTACAGCTTAAGTAAACACTTGTGAGATTTTCATAGACTGTGATCGCCTTATTTACTGAAATTGTTTTCTTTTTGGTCTGTCTTCATTTGAACAAAAAATGTTTGAAGCACTAATATTCAGTCTGCTTGTTTTTCTTTTAAGATTCTTTTTTTTTTCTTATATGTTTCAGTGTACAGAATCCCCTTCTAAATTCCCCCAAATCCAGTGAATATTAAATTCTTAATCTGGTTTTTCCTAACATTTTATTGTTATATTTAATTATTTGATCCATCTGGACTTCTTCTTGACCAATATTTGGCATTACAGGTCCTGATTTATTTTTCGTTACAAAATGCTACCCAGCCATTCAGCTGCCATTTAGTGACTAATCCTCCGCTTCCCTGCTGCTTTGATAAAATAAATCTTACATATAATAAAGTCAGTTCCCAGGCTTCTTCTTCTGCTCCATTTAGCTTTGCTTTGTAGTTTGCAAGACACTTTAACATACATTATCTCATTTCATCCTTCCTACCCCACACTGATTGCCTGGCTCACCCCCTGCTGCTACAGGCATCAAACATCTGACTTGTCCCATCCCTGCCTTATGGATGGAAAAACAGAACCCTGAAAGGTAAAGGAACGTATTAGCCAGCCTTGACAGTCTCTTAATAGTGGCGAGAAGTGGCAAGCTTCAGTGTTCATCTGTGCAATGTTTGGAGATGCTGTATCTGGCACTAGGGAAAACTGGTTACCTTTGGGGTCACCCAGGAGCATTTTTTTAGTTGTGCTTGAAACCACAAACTAGTTTTGGCATTCAGGTCCACATCTAGAATACTCCTCCAGCATGTGCTCCCACACCATAAGGGAAGCATCAGCCTGGGCCTGGTCTTGGGCCTTCCATCCTCTCTCTCTCTCTCTCTCTCTCTCTCTCTCTCTCTCTCTCTCTCTCTCTGTGTGTGTGTGTGTGTGTGTGTGTGTGTATGTGTGTCTGTGCACGCACGCGCATGTATGTGCTTGGCACTGACTGAGAACTCTGCTTTCTGTCAGTATATTTGTGCAGTGACACATATTCTCGGGTGATTAGATTAAGGCTGGCAAAGCCAATATGAAAAACCCACACAGATTACCACTGTCACCCGCAGTAATTACATTTATTCATTTCCATTTAGCCAAGTTTTTACAAGCGGAGCAAGGGGCCAAATAAGCAATAAACACAGAGGCAAGAAATTAAAATGCTGATCTGTTTGCTGTGAAAACAATCAAACTATCATCTTTCTTTAGGCACCTCATTCATCATCGGAGAGGGCCACACTGGTGAAGTGGAGGTTGGAAGCCTAATGTTATTACATGTAAATTCACTAACATGAAATTACTGCCCCTGATGCGATTTTACTAATAAATTAGTTCATTTCTACCTTCTCGCTAGAGACTTTAGGGACCGTGGAGAATTGTACATGCGTCTCCTAATCTTGCCTGCTTTATTTCAGGCTGGCTAGCTCTTAAATTTCTATTTCTTTTCACTCCCTCCCATCTGATTCTTTAGTTTCCTTGCTATGCCTTATTGGATAAACATGCCATACAATTTGTTGTCTTCACATGTAGTTTGAAAATAAGCAGCTTAAGGACAAATTCTCTTTCGCAGGCGATCGGAAGGGCATAGGAAGCATTATGAGTATCACAGTTCTTGGATCTCGTTGGCAGCTATTATTAATTCTTTGCTGGGTGTGGTGGGTTTTCTCATTTCTGTACAAATTTTCAATTTGAAAATGGAATGAAGCCAAACTTTGCTATGTCAAGTAGCTATTGAAGCAAGGAAATCAATCTGCAAGCAGCTCCCTTCGCTCTCTAGCCCCTCTGCTGTGTCTTCAAAGTAGCAGGGACTACACAGTTAGGAAAGTGAGCAGCCAAGGGCTCAGAGGAGACGGATGCATCCTTTCCCCCTGCACAGCTCCCTCCCTGGGACATTTCCCAGTGCTTCTCTCTTGCTCACTGTTAATGGGCCATGCCTTCACATAGAGTAGTTCATTTATGTATTTATTTTTATAAAATTTCATCTGCAGGGCTGTTTATCCATGCCCCAAACCCCACAATTTGTTTTCACAAGCTTACATACAAATGGTTTCAATGCTCGTGACTTTGATGCTACCACTGAAAAGAGGTGATGAGGATGAAAATCAGAGAGAGGAGAGACAAGTCTCTCAGAGGAGTCCCTTCCCCCACTCAACACCACTCCCGATGCTCCCTGGGATGACTGTGTCATAAGTAGTTCAGTGTTAACACTGGCATGGAAAATGATGCACAGTGGTATGTATGGTGTCCACTCTTTGCCCAGCAAAATATGTGTTTAAAAACTTCCTTTGGTGCAGTAGTGAACTGAGAGCCACTCACAGACGTGGTACGCATCACTCTACACTTTCCACTATTTTACACAGGACCAGCAGGTAACACGAGACCATTCTTGTGAATGGAAATCTCAAGAAATGAAATCAGTATGAACAATAGCTGACTTCCATATGCCTGGATCTTAATTTAGCTTCACAGCATATAAATGGAAGGAGAGGGTAAGGCCCATGAAATGTATGCCTTTATTCACAAAGGGGAAAGAAAAGTAAAGCCAGCGTGTATCGGCTTCTTGGAATCATTGGGTAACAGAATATCCTGATATACTAATGCTTTGTTAACAAATAAAAGTACATGAATATTAATTTTAAAACAACTCCACTTAACTAATATTTATTGATCAACTCTATCATAAAGAACTCTAAGATAAATGTTGCCAAAAGGCAAAAAGCCAACAAGCCTTGCCTATCATCTCGGGGCCTAAAATTCAGAATTTTCTAACTCCTGATTCATCTTCTGACTCCCATTTCACTGTCCTCCCATACACCGTTCTATTTTCTTTCATAATTTTTACCACACAATTTGATATGCTTTATATATTTGATTATTTCCTAAACACCTGTCTTTTAACTTAGAAGCTCTTTATTCAAGTATGAACTTTGCCATAGTTTGACTCTAGAATGTTACTCTAGAAAAGGATCGATCTGTTTGGTGCTTGGGGAGTGGTAGGGAATTTAAGAGGTTAAGTATGGTAATTAGGGATAATTGTGACCTAAGCCAGAATAATGGGCTCTGGTTTCTTTCCTGCCTCCTCCCTGGTTCCCTCCCTCATTCCCTCCCTCGTTCCCTCCCTCTCTTCATCCGTCCCCCCCTTCTTTGCTTCCTTGCTTATCTTGATTTCCTTTCTTCCTTCCATCTTCCTTCCTTGCTCGCTTCCCCTTTCCTTCCTTCCTTTCTTCCTTTTTTCCCTCCTTCCTTCCTTCCTTCATGGTTTAACTGAAAAAGGTCTCCATAGGCTCATGTGCTGGAACACAGCTGATGGTACTGCTTGGGGATAGTTTCTCACCAGGGTGTACTCATTTAGTATTCACCAGACTGTGACCAATACTGAATATAAGAATGAAAAAAAAATTTGTGTAGTTCTATAGCAACAGAGATGTTATTTTGAATAAGTATCACTGGGAGATCAGCTGTCTAATATCTATGCTCAGAACCATTTATTGTGCATCACTTGTCTTATAATTGATGAAGGTCAAGAAGTGGGCAGGGAGCAAAAAAATACTTCATGGGTTTAAAATACTCAAGAAAGTAGATAATAAGTTTAGAAATATGTATCAAGAAATATGTACCTGGCGTTGGTATGTTATACACTTGGTGGCTTTGAGAATTCCTGTCTTTCTATTGAGTTGACAGAGTTTACCTTGCCAGTGTTACATTTCAATTGGTTTGTGATGACTGTTTCACTGGAATGCATGCTGCTCTCCTTGTCTATGTCTAGGGGACATTCTGCTTCCTTCCCATCTCCTAAGCTCTTTCGTCCTCAGTTCTTCCACGTTAACTCATCTAGCAGTACATTGTTTATATACTACGCTCTTCACCAACCTGTCTGTCTATGACTTGAGTAGCAAATTACTTCCTCTTGTTTTGGATAAATAATCTGTAAGTCAATGCATTACATTTTGCCTGGGTAAGATAGTGTTGCCATTTCTTTTGTTCATTAACTCAATCACCCTCCACAACACATGCACACACACACACAGACACACACACACACACACACACACACACACACACACACACACATTTTTTTTTTTACTGTGTGTTCTATGCACAATAAGAATCTGATCTCTTTGGAGAAACTATTTATGTATTATCTATAGAACATGCCATAGTGTTATACCTATGTTTTAGTTCTTTAAATAAACAATGCCATGAATGAGTGAAGCCTTGTGCTTTGGGCACACATTTTAGGATTTCTAGTGGCAACTACCATGTTAACTGACATTATGCATATCCTACTTCAAGAGCATTTTAGTCATTTGTATGTTCTCTTCCTGCTTCCGAATAAGAAATGAGAAGGCCCCAATGCTGTGTTTCTTGAGTCCTGAAGTACCCAAAGTAGATAAAATAGGTGAAAAGATGAATATGGTGTTACATGTACTAATGCCCAACACTTAGGACATTAAGACAGGATTACAAATTAAAGGCCTCACTAGGCCATGGAATGAGTTCTTATCCTAAAACAGCAATAATCCAAACAAATAATCAAACAAACAAACAAACCAAAAACCAAAAATAACCTTTCTGCACACAATTTCTCATTACAAAAATGTAATATATTATACCCATTGTATTACTGTAAAAAGTCAAGATTAATTTGGAAAGTATCGATTTTTTTTTTACCATGGTGAAATATTCATAAAATTCCATCTAACCACTTGCGTAATGAATTGCAGAGTTCATTACGTACAGCCAACTCCTCACATCTTCCCCAGAAAATATGGCTTTACAATCTTAAAAGACCAGTAACATTTATGATGGTTGTTTGCTCATTACTGAGATAGCATATTGATCAAGAACAAAATAATTTAATTGAAATCATATTACATAATTAAAGCATGTTGAAAAAAGGTAATGATGACTCACATGGAAAAGTAGGTTGCTACAAGAAAAGGAGGAAATGTTGTCTCTCTTTCACTCATTTCCTATATGAATTCACTATGACCTCAATCAGAATGTGGAGAGCAAATAGGAAGAAGATAGTTGCACCAGTAAACTTGCATGAGTGATTTTCAGATTTCATTGAAAGAAAGACATGTAACATATGACATAGCAGGAAGGAGTTACATGTTTGGGGATATCATATTTTCATTTCTGTCATTCGGATTGGATTAAAGATCTAAGGAGATAGCTTTGTACATGCCTCCGATTGTGTGATTTCTCTCCAGACTCCCCTTGTTGTCACATAGTGCAAGCATAGTCCCTTGATGTTTTTGAAATGCTTTTCTAAGTACTAGTTGCTTAATTCCTCCAATGTCCTCTCTGATTCAGGACTGTCTCTGTCAGTCGTGAATATCCTTAAGTGGATTTAGAAACTTTTCACACATAAATAAAGGCGCAGTTTAGTGTCGGCTTAATAATATGGTGTTATCTTGCTCGACACTGTAATTTCCATGTTCTTATTGATTGTAATTTATAACATCATTAGCTTTCTAAACTGCCATTAACTAATGATGGACTCTGTGGGCTTAACAGTGCTTTGAAATCAGTTACTGACAAGTTGACCCCAGAAGCATTTATCAAAAGGATAATGGATCCCTATTGGAGTGACAATAAATTAGGTTATGCTCTTATCGAATTAAACAATGGATGAAAGAAAATTAGCTATCAATAAACATCTATAAAGCCTTTGCGATTATTCCCAGTCAATTATATCAATTAGAGATCAAACAGGGAACCCCTGCAGTAAGTTAAATAGGACTAACCAGAGCCCAAGGAGGCCAAATTGTGTTACAAAAAGCAACACCAGGGGCAGCTGCAAAAGAGGACTCATTTTGGCCATTGACAAAAGGGCTGCTTTACTAGAACATCGGGGTACCACCGAGGAGGCATGCTTCCGGCTTAGGGACAAAGACATTGTAATAAAGCCAAAAAACAGGGAGGGTGACAAAGCATCGGAGATAAGAAAGAACAGGAAAAAGAGAAGTACCACATATTGGAATAAAGGAAAAGACTGCAAGATGTTTTGTTACATGTGCTCTTCCTCTTTTGCTATAATAAAATTAAACCTCTTGGCTCATGAGGATGTTTCACTGGCTGTATGCCAGGTGATGATTTTTGAGGGGCTATTATTTTTAATAGCTATTTTATATGCACAGACATGTGCATATATGTACAGGCATATATAAAATATAGATGTATACTATATTATTCAGTCCCTCTGTGCCTCACTAGTTCTAGTCCTACTGATAGGTTTTGTAAGAAATGTAGAAAGTTTCACTCTATACATTTGAATTTTATGGGCATTTGACATGTGTTTCAGGGAATTTTCTTTTCATCATTCTCCATTAGGAATTTGGTACTGAGGTTTAAAGAGATGGCTCCACAGTTAAGAGCATTGGCTGCTCATTTAGAGGACATGGGTCTAATCTCCAGCACTCACAAGGCAGTTCACAGCCATCTGTAAGGCCATTCCCATGTGATGTGATGCCCTCATCTGGCCTCCAAAGGCACCAGGTATGCACATGGTGCACAGACAGACATGCAAACAAAACACTCATGTATATAAAAGAATAAGAAACAATAATTTTTTTAAAAAGAATTTGTTCACTAGGAGGAGTTGCTTGCTCTGTTTGTATATGTGTTTTTTAATCCTCTTGGAGATCCAACTTGATATCCAGCTAGGTTTCTGACCCACATTCTTTGTTTGTTCATTTTTGTTTTGTTTAGTTTTTCTTGAGAGATAGTTTTCCTGTATAGCCTTTGCTGCCCTGGATTTGTTTTGTAGACCAGGTTGGCCTCAAACTCACAGTGATCTGCCTGTCTCTGCCTCCCTGGGATAACAGGCATGCTCCACTTTACCTAGCTCCCACAGCCTAATTTTACAAAATTTTGGTGGGGTTGGCTCAACCACCACATATTTAACCAGAAGTAAAATACAACATAAGAAAGAAAAAGAAAGGGCCAGGGAAGGCAACATTTTGAAACATCATCACTGTGAAGCCCGACAAAACACTCAAGACTTTCATTTTCACTCTATTCACCTGATTTCTCTGTCTCCTTAACACCATAGAAATAATCAAAATAAACTGCCATGAGAGACGCATGGGAGAACAGCAAAATAAAAGGATACAGAGGGTCCTAGAAATCTACAAGTAGAACAATATGATAGGCAGATTTGGGCCCAGGGGTCCCGCTCAAACTAAGGCACCAGCCAAGGACAATACAGGAGGTAAACTTTAAACCCCTTCCCAGATCTAGCCAATGGTCAGAATATTCTCCACAGTTGAGTGGAGAGTGTGATACGACTTTCTCACCTACTCTGGTGCCTCACATTTGACCATGTCCCCTGGAGGGGGAGACCTGGTGGCACTCAGAGGAAGGACAGCAAGTAGCCAAGAAGAGACTTGATACCCTATGAGAATATATAGGGGGACGTAATCCCCCTCAGGAACAGTCATAGGGGAGGGGAATAATGGGAAAATGGGGGGGGGGAGGAATGGGAGGATACAAGGGATGGGATAAACATTGAGATGTAACAAGAATAAATTAATAAAAAATTAAAAAAAAAGAAAAGAAATCTAACAACAGTTATAACTAACCTAGTTTTTATCCTACCAGAAGGAAAGCCAGTCATCATTCAGTGTTTCTGAAACAAGCCATTTTATAGGTATGTATGCAGAAATTTGCACACTTCCTAGCCCAACCCTTACTACTGCCCCAAGTACCTGTCATTTATTGTCATCAATGCATTCTTCCCCCTGGCATAAATACATATATTAATCTTGCCTTTGTGCTGATCTCTGAAGCATTGGGCTACCTATGAAGAATTGTAGGGTTTCTAATCGATGCAATTATGATTGTTAATCTAACTGCCAGTGCCACAGTCCTGAGCAGGGAGAAAGCATGGGTTACCCAGCAGCATTCACCACTGTTCCAGTCTCCTTGCAGCATCAGGATTTGGAGCCCAAGAACATCAATCAGACTTGCTGTAGAGCACCAGGCTAGCAGTTAGTTCAGACAGCCTAATACACTGAGAATATTTTTCTAAGACAATAAAGAAATGTTATAGTTAATTTTAGCCAACACAGAAAGGTGCCTGATGGGTTACTTCTATAGAGTTAAATATTTATATTCTAGTTAATAAAAGACAACACATATAAAAGAAGTTTTGCTATCAATCTTCTTAAAAGATATATGAAGAAACATTTGACTTCCTTGCATTCCTTGCATTTTAAAAGTAGAAAACAATATTTTTCTTTAAATAGAAGAAGCACTCTTTTGCTACAGTCATTCTATATACTTTGTGTCTGTGGACAGTACAATACAAGTCCTTAACAATAAAAACAATTTCATATGCATGTGTGTACTCTCAAGACTAGGAAAAAGAAGTAGCAAGGAGATACAGACTTATCCTGAAAAATGAAGTAGATTAATCACTGTAGAAGTGGTTTCAAAAGCAATATATGTCCCAAGAACATGTTAATGGTGTAGAGATGTAAGCAGTTATGGGCTTCTACACAGAAACAGAATGCAAGTACTATCTGAAAACACACATGAGTCTGCAAATCTGTTGTCTATTTATGAAATTATTTATGTAATATAATGTTATTTTATGCACCAGCAAGTGGGTAAATGGAAAAGGAAGGTATAACTAGGATGAAAGAGAGAAGGTAAGGGACCATAGACAAAATGATACCCCAGATACAATGAACTTACAGAGAAGAAAATGGAAGACCCTTAAATGTAGATGAAATATTTAGTATAGATTATGGCATGGATATGCTTATTGAAAAGCAGACAGCTAAGGTACCTCAGCTTTATTTAACTTTTCAATGCCTTTTGCTTTTATTTTTTAATTGAAAAAGCATTTTAATTGTCTCATCCTATTACTCTGGGTCACAAACTTATTCATTGGCAATAGTTTATTCACATTTCCTCAAAGAATGCTCTTTACTGTTGCAGAAAGGGGAGGTAAATGAGAGACAATTTGATGAATTCTTGTCAATCTCCAAGTCCAAAATGCTTTCAAACGTTCCCCATGGTGGCTTTTAACATATGAAACTTGGCTGGGAGGTGTATGAACCTATAGGACAGACTCTAAAGAGTTTAATTTAAAAGTCTAGTTAACTAAAACACATGATTCTGAAAGGATAACCATGCATTAAAACATTGGTGGTTTAACATTACAAATATATATTTATGCTAGTAGTAGATAAAATAAAACATAAGCTTTAATTCACCACTGTCTAGGCTAGGGGGGCAGCTACATTAATTATAGTAGTTAAAATTTATAAATTAGCTGCATTGGAGCTACCCAAAATTTCTGAGCAAAACATTTTCAGTTGACTACACACCTATCACTCTGAAACAGACAGACTCTATGCTTTTGAAAACATCCAGGCAGCCCTGAATACACTTGTGGCAGTTTCATTAAAGACTTGATGATATAATTTGGTCTTTAACAAACTGGCCATGTTACAGAAAGCTATTACCTTCCTATGATTAAACTCACTGCCTGGTGTTTCCCACAATAACACACTGAATCTCTGTGGACATTTTGTGCCTTTGGTACCCACTACATTCCTGCAGATTCAGTAAACACATGTATGGAGCACCTACTAAGTGCCAGGGACTATTCTAGACCCTTGGTGTGCAACAGGAAATGAAGCAAATGAATCTTGTGTATACGCTGTTTATTCTACTTGATGAATACTGATGACAAACAAAGCAAAGAAGTAAAATGAGCATGTTTGGGACATTAAGAAGGCCAAGGAGAAAGGTGAAGTGGGGTTTAGATATAGGGAGTATGGAAACTTTAAGGATGGAAAAGGTGTTGAAAAATTAGATGGAATCAGGGAAGAGCTCACTAAAGTTACACTTAGGTCAAGGCCCGAAGGAGGTGACGGTAGGAGTCATTAGTTATCCAAAGGCACATATGAGAGAAGAAATGGCAAGTGCCAAGGCCCCAAGGCAGGAGTGCTTTCCAACAGTTGGCAGTACATGCCTGACTGGAAGGGATGGCTAGGAGAATAGAATAAATAAGATTAAGGGCATAAGAGGTACAGACTTTCTAGGACCATGGCATCCATGGTGGCAATCTTGGCTTTTAATCTATCTGAAATGTAAATAGTTAAAAGGTTTGGATAAAAGATATATATTTGAAATGTCTTTTAGTCATTTGAATAGGGTTCAGCTGAATGAATTATCTAGCTTTAGTCTGTTTTAAAATGATTTAATTTAGTTTTAAAATTTTATTTTGTTATGTTTCATAATTAAAAATTAAAGTATAATTACATAATTTCCCTCCTTTCTGTTCTCCTTTCATCTTCTCAGATACCCCCCTAGTCACGTCTTCTCATATTCATGGCCTCTTTTCTTTTAATTATTATTAGATAAATGTTGGCTTACGTGAAATCTCAAAAAAAAGGGGGGGGGGGGAGGGGGTAAAAAGCCAGGGAACTAGGAAGTCTACTGTGGGACTATGTATTTTGGAAATAACAAATAGGCAATACCTATGATAATTCAACAACATGGCTGCCTAAACAAGACCCAAACAATGAAAATACTGACTGATTGTTCTCATTTGGAAGAAGAAAATTGTATGGGCCCCATCCCTAGTCAAAAAACTACAGACAACATGACTATGGAGAGAAGGAGAAGTGATCTTCTCCAGTGAGCTCTTTTATTTGGTTATCCAATGCCAAGAGGCCAGTCTTGAAATTATATACATACATGCAACATTAATGTTGGTTATTATGTGTGCATGCATGTGGTATGTGTGTTTGTGCGTGTGTGTGTGCATGTGTGTGTGTTAATGTATGCCACATGTGTATAGGAGGACGAAGAACATCAGATATCTAAGAATTGGAGTCACAGTGAGTTGTGAGCTGCCCTCTATGGGTTCTGAGAACTCAGGTCCTCTGAAAAGACAGTAAGTGTCTTTAACTACTGAGATATCTCCCCAGCCACTATTAATTTTTTATTTATATTCTTCTTTATGTGTACATATGTGCATGTGTCATGTATGGGTGTGGCCAGTCCCATATACAAATTGAAAGTTCTGAGTCTAAGAAGAGGCAACGGTTACAAGGGAGAAATCTCTGCCTCCCCCTTTCTCCCTCTGTCCCTCCCTCTTTCTCTCTCTCATAATGATAAACATTTTTCAGGGACAACACCTCTCACTATCCCTACATAGCCCCACATTTGTAAACAAAGCCAAGTGACAGGAAGTTCTTTTAAGTCCACATTCAGATTCTACAAAATCCATTTGTAATCAAAATAAACATTTTAATAAAAGAACACAGAGCTGAAAATCATACCTTCTGTACCCTTCAACCCATCCTAAATATGGAAGTTCTTTTGCATATCTCTTGAGTTCCTGGCTCCACATGTGTTCTGTATTATCACCAGCTCCTTGGCAAATAGGAGCATATTACTTGTGTTTTAGAGAATTTTAACTATCCAGCTTGCTTTTCACCCAGGAGGCTCATGACCACAAAACAGAGTGCAATAGATAATTGTTAACGTTCACCTTTTGTACACTGTAGCTGTTTCTGACAAGTGGCTGCATAGCTGCTGCAGAAGTATAGTATCCATGGAACTTGAAAATAAATTCTCCTCTACTCTGCTATCTTGGAATGGTTAGCAATAGGTTGCAGTCCCAGTGATCTAAGCCAAGTTCAAAAGCAAAACAGATCCCCGAGTAATGACTGATATGCAATTCCTTGGCCTGACCACTCCTCATTGGAAGATGAAGTGGCCTCCAATTTAAGAAATAGCTAGTTCTCTAAATTCTCCTGTTAGTCCATGACTTAGAACTATAACAATGTTTTCCTTGAGAAACAAGGTGACTGGTGGAGTTTGAATGGCTGGGAAACTCTCAAAAGGTCCAGCCTAGAGCATAGCTGAATGGCAGCCAGTGTGTGGTGTCTCAGAACGCGAGGTCAAAAGAAGAGCAGAGGGGAGAGGGGAGAAGAGGAAGGATGGAGGACAGGGAGAAGAAAGCAGTTTCCTTCTCATTATTATTGAGAAGGAGCCAGTCATTATCTTGAAATCAATGGTTGCAGCTGATACCACCCCTGCCTCTTCAGCTGATATTGCTTTCCATTTAACCAGCAACCCTGGTTCCAAGTCTCCAGAGAGCTAAGGCTCAGTATCATGCCATTCTCCAGCCTCCCTCACAGTAAAATGACCCAGGTCCAATGTGACTCTCCCCAACATCTACTCTAAGCACTATTCTCTTTGGCTTCAGAACATCTAGATCTGATGTAATTTGGGAGAGAAAGTGATCAAAGTGTTCCATCCTGATCAATGAATGAATGAGTGAATGAATGACTTAAACAGCATAACGTATCAGCTCTATGAAAAGTGCAGCATTCATGCAAAAAGTTTTGTCCATGAGGCAGAGCGAAGGAAAGCAAATAAATATACATGATGGCGGAGACTAGGAAAAGAGAAGCCACGGGAAAGAGTTTCCATGAGAATCAGTTCTAACAAATCCTACCCTTTTCTCAGCTCTCTCTGCCTGTTTGTCTGGACCCTCCCTCTATGAGTGTGTGTGTGTGTGTGTGTGTGTGTGTGTGTGTGTGTGTGTGTGTGTGTGTGTGCATATTATAAGTACCTGTGCAGGTCCCAGAAGAAGGTGCTGAATCCTCTCCTCTATTGCTCTATTCCTATTTCTTTGAGGCATGATCTCTCTGTGAACCTTGAGTAGTCACATTTTTTTTCTATGATGGCAGCTAGTGAGCTCCTGTGATCCTACTGTCTCCATCGCCCTCAAAATTGGGGTGACAGGAGGGACTAGTCAGGCTTGTTACAGGTGCCCTGGGATCAGAGCTCAACTTCTCCTGCTTCTGCAGCAAACCGCACTACCAACTGAGCCAATATTTCTCTAATTTTGAACCCATCTTGTGCACTAAACTTTCAAAAAAAGATGCAGGAGAAACGGCAGTGTTCTAATAATAGGTTTCAATAGATACAGGGATTCAGGGAGAATAATAGTAGCAAGGGGGTGGTATCAATCTAAATTTTATTTTTCAAAATCAATGGTTTAAGTCTGAGGCCCATTTATGATCATTTACATTCAATTTACTTTCTTGCTGCCTTTCATCAGTTTTGACTAAAGTAAGTTGTTTTAGAGGCAACCTAACCGCTATCGTCATAAAATAAAACATTACAGTAACTAGTAGTAAGAGTAGAAAGCTTTGCACCAGTCTTTAATCATGTCTTGGTGACTTCAAGCTAGTGATTTTACAACATTTTTCTTTCTGAGAATATTACCTTTCAGCTTAGAAATGAATAGTAAGCCCTGGAAGTTTTGGTTCCATGAAAATAAATAAGAACTATGCCTGCCCTGAAAAGCTAGAATAGTCACTGCTTTAGAAAACAGTTATCTGAGCCACTGCCATAAAACAAGCCTAGACGAATTTCAAAGCACAGTTGATTTATAGAACTCTGTGGCATAGTTCGAATTCCACAGCCTCCAAGCATGCTTTCGCATTGCAACCTGCCTCTAACTTTGCTCCCTTCGTCTTTATATCCCCATGCCCAACCCCAAACTTTGTCTTAAACTCATAAAATACCTCCACTGCAAGCCCAAAGGCCACACTACTACCACAGCCCTCAGTGCCTTCCATTAAAAAAAAACCAGGATTCAGGGACACCTGTAATGAGTTTCAAACCAGAACACTGGAATTTTATCAAAGAAGCCTTCCCTTCCATTTCCTGGGTTCCTTTGCAGAAGTTGCTAATGATCATATGTTAATGTTCGTGCCTTTAAAAATTCCAAGGAATCCTGTCTTTGTAAAGGAGCATGCTAGGGTTATACTTATTTGTATTTATTTCTTTTGCATTCACACTGTGTCTTATTTTTTTTTTCCTTCCTTAATCCATCGTCCTATGAGTTTTCCCTCTGTACTTCAGCTATATATTGTCTCTGAAAATCAATAAATCCTTTGCACATAATAATGTCCACCCACTCCGGCTCACAGGGGTGTTGCGATGGGTAATTAATTAACGTGTGTAAAGAGCTGAGGGATGGTGCAATGCAGGGCACCCTAGAAGTGAGAGGAATCATTATTAATAAGTGTTATTACCCAAATGCCTCTAGATGTCAGCAAAACATCTTTTAAAAAATATAATTGGGCAGCAGCCCGTTTTGGAAAGCCTTGGACTGTGCTGTCTACCATGGACGGCCGGCGAGGAAAATGCCATCAGCAGTGAAGCTGGAGCAGCCTGACTTTGCAGACTTTTTAGTTTCAAGTTACAGACTTTGAATACAAGTGCGCAACAGTTCGAAGCTGTATTGGGTGCTCTTAGAAATGACTGTGTGGCCTTTCTAAGGCTCTTTTTGGACAGTCCATAAGGAAGGTCAGTCTTTTATCTCAAAAGGGCAATTCATTTCCTCACTCATAAAGTAGTGGGTGCTGGTAGTGAGTGGGTAAGATGAGGAGAGGACACACACACACACACACACACACACCACACACACACACACCACACACACACACACACCACACACACACACACACACCACACACACACACACATCACACACACACCACACACACACACACACCACACACACACACACACACACACACACACACACACACACACACATTTTCTCCACATTTGAAACTGTGAATCCATAACGCGGAAATCTGTGTGAGTGTAGGTGTGCTGAATCCTACAAGCTCCCTTTCTCGATGGAAATTTGAAAACAAAAATTATGGCAACTTCCTCACAAATTGTTTGATTGACCTTCCAGACTTATCTTGAAAAGCAAACACTTGGGTTTGTAACTGCTCAATATTGATGCCTGTCTCAAGACCAGATGTTTCTTCTTTCTGTTTTCTTTGTATCCATCATTTTCTCTAGAGAGACGGAAATATGAGATATAGATACAGAAGAAGAGAGATGAGCCATAGAAATATGGTGTGAGACTACTCAGTTCCTGCATGCAATGCAATACTTAAGTACAGAGGAAGTAAATGAACCCTGTTAAGAAATAGCATCTTATTAAAATTACTTTAATTAAGTTCAACACACCTTGGTTTCATTGCTGGATACTGAAGCAGCTTAGCTTTCCAAGTACTTCTTAGGGAGATAAAAGTTTGATTTCGAAATTTCTCATAATGAATGAAAAAAGTAGTTATATTTTAACCAAGCATAGTAAGTTACATAATGAGGTTTTCATTATTTAGTTTCCAGCAGACTTTTTATATTTCAACCAAGCATAGTAAGTTACATAATGAGGTTTTCATTATTTAGTTCCCAAAAGACTTTGTATCATGGAGAGACTGGGAGTTTTTCCTACACAAAGCAAAATTAAATCAAGCTCTTCAAGTATTCTATGAGCAGTCTTCAGACCCTAAGCTACTTATTGTGTGAGATTTTGTAAAGATGTTCTAGGAAGTAATGCATTAATAGGAAGCCAGCAAAAAATGATCAATAAATAATTTCATTTGAACAAGAAGGTGCTTAAATATTTTCAAATAAGGCAGAATTTTCATACTGGCTGATAGGTGCTACAATGAAGTACATGATTTTGCCACAGAGGTTGGACAATCCAACAAGGAAAAAAAAAAAGATCATAGTAATTTTTAACTATCACATATTTAAAATCATTTTTTCTCTTAGAGAGCAGAGTATAATTTGCATAAGTAGTAAGCATTAAAACACTGATATTTGTATGCTAATGAGGAACATATATAAATGTTATTTTAAATCTATATGATATGTAATATATGCGATATAATTGCATTATTGAATTAATGTTTTAATTGCTTTCAAATAGGAATTCATTTAATCTTCCTAATGTTCTCATGTAATGGACATTATTACCATTCCTAGTTTACATATGAAGAAATAGGTTCAAAGGATGTAGAGTAAATAGGTTATTCAGTCTCAGGAAGGCAGAAAGCTGCATGCTTAAAAACCACCACCACCACCACCACCACCACCACCACCACCAATAACAACAACACACGGGAGACAGAGATAGTAGATTTAAGTTAAGAAGCATTGTCCAATGCCCCTGGAATTCTCCTAACATCATGCTCTGCCTGCTGTCTGCTCAGACCCTCATGGGGAAGACTCTCAGTCATGTCATGGATGTCCTCTTTTCTGTTCCCCACAAAACTAGTATGAAAAACAGTTATATTGTCAGCTTGTTAGAAATAAGCACTTCTACATCTAGGTCTTTCAGAGACTCAGGGTGGGCAAAGTTCCAGATGTAGTGTCTTGCCTTGTCCTTTTAGGAACACAATAGGGGGAAAAAAAGGCGCCAAAATGATACTTTTAGTGTAAAGTACAAGAATTAAAACTAAGGCGGTATCTTTTCAGATGTTGAGGCTGGGGGGGTGAGGAGATGGTTTAATTGGTAAGACAGCCAAGCCTGATGTTTTCAGTTCAAACTCTAGTGGGAGGTCAACCCACACAGTGGAAGGAGAAATCAAACTCACACAAAGTGTCCTCTGACTTTCAAATATGTACTTTGGTATGTTTATGTACACACTCACACACGCGCGCACACACACACACACACACACACACACACACACACACACACTAAATAAATAGGTTTTTTTTTTTAAGTATGCTGAATGCTGGAGAAATGCCTCAGTTAAAGTGTCTAGAGTACTGAGTTGGAGCTCTAAACCACATGCTAAAACAAAATGAAGCAAAACAAACAAAACAAAAACTAAGTATTCTGATGTGTGCATTTAACCTAACACTGGGAATTCTAAGTCACTGAGAAACCCTAGCTTAAAAAGGAAAATAAATAAATATGTAAAAGAGGACAAAGCCTGAAAAACAATGCTTCGGGGTGTCCTTTGCCCCTCCTAAGTACACACACACACACACACACACACACACACACACACACACAATTTTGGTGGTGTAAAACAAAGTTAATTCTATATTTTAATATAATTGTTTTACTCAAAAATCCACATTCAATATACTTTTGGTGGTTGTCTTAGGTTTTTTTCTTAAATTTTATGTGTTTATGCCTGTTTGTTTTTATGTGCACCACTTTTGTACACGTGCCTTTGAAGGCCAGAAGAGGGCACCAGATCTCTTGGAACTAGCATTACAGATGGTTAAGCCAGCCAATGTGAGCACTTGACCCAATCCTGGGTCCTCTGTGAGAGCATCAAGTGCTCTCTTAACCATTGACCCATCTCCCTTGTCTCCAATTTCAACATATCTTTCAACATTATTGTCTATAGATCACATGCTTTCTAAATAGCAAATGAAGCTGCATATGTTTGTTCAGTGAGAAAGAGTAACTATTTCATTTATTGCCATACACCTCATTAAATGTTACTTAAGGGTGTACTGTTATAAGGTTATATTTGAAAGTGTGTCTCATCTTCTCCAAACCTAAATCTATGTAGTAAGTTATGAATTAGTCACAGTTACAGGGCTTTCTAGATTACGTGTTTCAGAGCTTAACCTACCTTGCACTGTAATTACATAGTAACGAAGAAATCAAGAGTCTGAGGTAAAGCACTCTTGAACATATCTCTTCTGCTGGCATTGCATGCCATGACATCATCGTGTTTTCCATTTCTGCCCACAGGGTAAGTTCAGACTATTTACTGCGGGTCATCAGGTTTATTCTAGGGAAAAACAGCTAAGACTTTGTGCATTATCTATAACTTTACCTCATGTGTTTGTGGTCCTGGAGGGAGGGAGATGTTTCTAAATTCCTTCTTTGATCCTTGTTTGCTCCAATCCTGCTTGTTTGCCCATTCCCAGTTATACCTCCACACTTGGGCCATTTCTGACCATACCAGCCTCCTTGAGCTTGCTAAGATCTGGTGTTCTTGACTCACCTGGTTCTTCATGTTGCCCTGTAATTCTGTGGCAAATCTTCTTTGGGGATTCTCTTAGCTGTGATTTTCAAGCCAAAGATCAGGCTGGACCACCTGCCTTACCTAAAATTTGTTTTATTCCTTATTTTTCTGTTAGGGTCTGTTACTTCAGTCTTTGAGGTGGTCTTAACTTACTCTGCACTGCAAACTAGAAAGCCTCCCTTAGCCTTTCTTTACTCACTTTGGGTTTGTTGTTGTTTTGGGTTGTTGTTGTTGTTTTGTTTTGTTTTATTTGTTGGGTTGTTGTTGTTGTTGTTGCTGTTTTGTACTTTGCACAGACATGAAAAACATCATAGAACAGTCGCAGCACAGAGGCTCTTGCGAGTGTGTGTCCCTCCCTGCTCTGTGAACCAACCTGAAACAAAAAGGCAGCTGGGATGTCTGCAGGGGCTAAGGCTGGATGCCAGAAGCTCTCTTTCCTCATGGCCAGGGGTTCTTTGGGTCTCTTCTCAACTTGCAGTACCTTAAGCATTGCTAGAGCCCCAAATCTCTTTAATGTCTCAATGTTTCAGTTCCTTCCCTCTCATAAGTCTTCTCCTTCCTGAGTTTCTTTCTTTTTTTAAATGTATATTTTATTAATTTGCTTATGTTACATATCAATTATTATCCCATCCCTTGTATCCTCCCATCCCTCCCTCCATCCCACTTTCCCCCTACTCCCCTCCCCTATGACTGTGACTGAAGGGGACCTCCTCCCTCTGTATATGCTCAGAGGGTATCAAGTCTCTTCTTGTTAGCCTGCTATCCTTCCTCTGAGTGCCACCAGGCCTCCCCATCCTGATTTTCTTATGCTTAGTGTCTGCATCCACTATGAGAGTCATGGAAAGTTAGAGAATAACTAATGACCCAGTGTTTCCTGGGAGAACTTTACAATAGCCCAAGGAACTGATTTACTAACTTTCTTCCTCTTAGTCATTAGGAAAACCCTGCCCCACCCCTACACCTTTTTGAGATTTGATTAAAAATTAAGTGGTTATTGAAAACAACATGATAAAAAGAAAGGCAAAGATATCCTTAAAGGAAAGGGGAGTAGCTGGATGTGGAAAAGCACAAACAAAGCAAAAGAAGAATTCAATTGAACATCTGCAAAAGGATGAGGTGTCACCTGCTCAGTGACCTCTCTCACAGGCACCATATCTCCATCCCTCCATCCTACCCTCAGGTTAAAAATGGAGACACTCAGTGGTACTTAATACCATCTCTGTAGCTCTCTCTCCAGTAGGTGTAAGTATTGAGAGCAACAGCACCTCATGTCACCAGCTGGGGATGGGAGTGGCTGCCTCAGGGGAATCTGAGCCTAAAAAATCCACCACTGAAAAAAGGCAATAACAGAAGTGTGTTGCTGTCTAACCTGCCATATAAATGAAACAATCAAACAAGACAACAAAGGAAACTGCAGTAAGCACCAGAGGCGAAAGCAGTTGCTGTAATATATCTTGGCTTCAGTGACTATTTTTACTTTCTTGCCACCCCACCCTATTTTGAAACAGCAGCACCCCTTTAATTTAAATTAACTGGGGAAAACATTAAATAATTCAAGAGAAGCAGAGGAGAGAGGTGAGTACTAGAGAGGCAGAAAGTGGCACACATCTGAGTGAAATAAAATAAAGTGATTTCTTGCTACCTACACAAGTGGATTTGTAATCAATGAACATGGGAAGCTATTCTAGAATAGAAAGAAGAGTTATTTCATTTTCAGCCAAGTATTATTTCTAATTTCTTCAAAGATTCTTTCTTCCTGATCATTTACCTGGATCCAAATAAATGATATTTATTCAGAGAAAAGATGATCATGAATGGAAAGAAGAAAAAATATATTCCAGTCATTATTATTGGCTATAACAATTGTAGTCTCTCTCCGGACAAGACCCTTAAAGTAGATTCTTAAGTAGATGTGGGTTTAATATAATGAGCAGTGGATTCAAAATGCTTACTAGCGTTTTCCTAGGACAGATGTCTGTAAACACCACTAAATTACTTATTAATAATGTGCTGTGTGTAGTATAACACTTACTTCTTGATTTAGGATCCGACTATCAGCAGGGAAGACGAATAACTGAATTCTCAAATGAACTGCAACTTCTTTGGACTCAGGAAAGATGTAACTGTTTGAATCACAGATCCATACCATTTCACAACCGTCTTTTAATGTAATTCTAATGTAATTCATACCTGAAAACAAGAAGCGCAGGATGGAGCTTCCTTCCTTGTGCAAATTGTGCAAAATGCGGTAGAGGAGGAAGAGGGACAGGGAGACATTCACTCCTTCTCAGGATCACATTAGAATTTTGTTCCACCCATTCAAACCTTGACCACTTCAAGCTGTTAGATCCTCCTTCATATAGCCATGACAGTATGTACCCTAATGATTACCTAATGCTTACCTCTCTGAGAACTATTACCATTGCACTTGATCTTAACCAAAATGTCTAGAGGTAGTGTGTGTGTGTGTGTGTGTGTGTGTGTGCGTGTGTGTGTGTGTGATGCCCAGACACAAAGGCTGGCCATTGGTAAGTACAGAATTGTGCTGTGCTTAGTGTAGTCAATAATGAGAACATGGAGGCAAGGACAAAGCAGCTAGAATGTAAAAAGAAGAGGCTCATATTAAAGGAGTGAGGATCAAGTTTAAATATCACTAGGTTGAAAATTCTTTCTAGTCTTTTTCCCCATTAACTTATTTATTTATTCATTTAACATCCTAAGCACAACACTACAACCTCCTCTCCTCCCAATCCCACCCTAGAACCTACTTCCCCCATACCTATCCTGGGTACCAACACAATCTGGCACATCAGGTCACATCATTTCCCTGCTAGGGAAATGAGATTCAGAAGGAGGCATCAGAGTCCAAGCCAGACACAGGCCCTGCTCTAATTGTTAAGGGACCCATTTGAGGACCAAGCAGACCATTGGCTTCATATGTGTAGAGGGTGTGGGACCAGGGCATTCACTGTCTTTGGTGATTCAGTCTCTACCTGCCCCCAGGTTAGATGGCTATGTAGGTCTTCTTGTGTTGTTCTTGACTCCTCCAGCTCCCTCAGTCCTTCCCAGAGAGAGGGGTGGGAGGGGGAGGGGAGGGGGAGAGGGGGAGGGGAGGGGGGAGGGGGAGGGGGAGGGGGAGAAGGAGAGATGCTCAGTGTTCAGGGGAATAGTTCCACTCTTCTAGCAATCTTTTGGTATCCGTAGATTCTGATTCAGAGCTTTGGAAGCAGAGCTGGGAGCTGAGCCTGTGCATTTCTAACACCTTCCTCCAGAACGCCATGCCGATGCCCTTTAGACCAAATCCTGAGTGGCAAAAGCCCAGATAGCTGGTAGAGAGTCTCCAGGCTTGTTCTCTAAGTTCCGCGGACATCTGAACCACCCGCACATCTAAAATTTCATTCATCCTACAGACTCATCCTGCCTACCTTGGTCTAACGGAAGCCTGAGACTCCCAATTGTCGTACTCTAGTTCCAGAACCGCTGCTACAGAAAGTAAGACTCTGACTTTTGCCTAAGAAGGGTCTGGATCACGTGACCATGAGCTTCCGCTTCGGAGGAAGACCTTACCTTTCTCTCTCTCTTTGTGATACCAAGACAAGGACATTTAATGACTACATGTCCTTCACACTAAATAAAAAGTTTCTAGGCGCTCTTTAGATGAGTTAGGACAGAGCTTATGCTTGTGACCTAAATTTGGGAACAAAACTGCGCCCGCAGCAGACACCCAACCCTCCAGAGCTTTCCCTTCCATTGTATCTATCCACAGCCATGTTTTCGTTCTGGGATCTCTGTGCTCCAGGGTGCCCTTCATGTTTTGACAGAAGCCCTTTGAAATGATGTTAGTGCTGGTTAATGGTCTGTAAATGTGTCAGAAGGATGCCACCTAGTGCCACGGATGCCATCTCCCCTTGTGAAGTCACACTGCTTGCACCACAGCAAGCCAGAATATAATTAGTGTTAATTTGGTTCTTCACTGAATGACGACTGCACAGCACTTCAAAGGCTCCTCTCTGTTCATCTGGGAGACTTGAGGAGGACGTTATTAGGGAGTTGAGGCAGACACATGGATTCATGGAGTCCACTTTTGGCTCCTTTTGGAGGTCATTTCTTTAACAATCAGTAAATGCTAACAGACGCATATTTTTTAGCATTGAGTTTTACAATTTCAGAGACGCCTAGAAATAATCTCAGGGCAGATACATTCCTCCCAAGACCCCTTGAGCCATCTCTAACTTTTCAGCTGACCCACTGTTTTCCATCTGCTCAAAAAAAGGAGGTGGCTGTGGCTGTGGCTGTGGCTGACCAAGTGCTGTGCCCACCACGTTTTCCCAGAAATATAGGAGAAAGCCAAGTTAAATTCTGCAGTGGATACTCTTTAATATGTGGAATGTTATATGTAACTGAGCACCCATACAGAACCCTGTGACTGAGGTTGGCTGGCCAGCTGCTCAACCAGGCTTAATGGGAGAGCCTGTCTAAACAATAAGACGGAGCAACGGAGGAAGACAGCCGACACTCACTTTGGCTTCCACAGACATGATTCTGTGTACACCACACATATACTGAGCCATATGTGCATACATAGACTTCCCCTTAGCCTGTTTCTTTTTGCTTCTTTTTATTCCTACTGGGCCTACCTTACATCTCCACCAAGAATATTCTTACTTCTTGGTAAAAATCTCATCTTAGGAAACTTTCATTGATTTCCCCTCATGAATCTGCTCCAGCCCTGCCTGTGTCTTTGGTGATGTGCCAAGACACTGCCATCTGATGTTTGTTACACAAAATACAACTATTTATTTGTCTTTTACCAAACAAAACAAAGAGTTTCTGAAAAACTGAAAGAAGAAGATGTGTGTCTAATTCCTCTTGCTGTATTCTCTGATGATGGTGCCAACTGTGGATTATAGTCAGTACTTTTTCTCAAACCCTTTCCAACAATTACCATCAATATTTGAACCTCATAAACACCAAAATACTGATGAAATTCCAGGATAGAGGAGAGAAAATGAGCTTGTAGAACTGAGCTGCTCATCTTTCCCTGTCTTTGTGAACTTGAATCTGTTATTACATGAATTTTCCAAGGTTTTCCTTTCCATATATGTAAATCATAGAAGGAATTATGGAAAATAGTAATATTGAAGTGATAATCAATATGAGCGAAGTACATTTCACAGTGCCTCACCCACTATGCCATCTTCAAAGAATGGAATTTCACCTTCTCTGCATTGAGAGTAAGTTAGAATTTATATGGAATAGCTAATATCTTTTTTTAAAGAAGAGATTGTTATTCTTTGATCTCTGACAATTTCCTGAAATAAATTTTCTTAGTTGCCAACATTAACTATCATAGCTCCATATATATGAGATGTTTTCTACATATTCTATAATTGAGTATATGAATATAAAAAGTATTTCAACATTATTAAGCCCTACAAGATAGTGACAGAACAAAAACAGATCATAATGTGAATGATTAGGTTCTATCAGACTGTAGTAATCTCTAAGAAGTTACTTCCTCTTCCAAAAAATAAAAACAAATGAGTGGACTGCCTTGCTGAACTATTTCTATTTCATCACATAAACCTCAGGGGGTTAAAAGACAGGGGTTCTTAGCATTGCCAGGGATAGGCAGGCATCGGCTTTTGGGCTGGATAGCTGAGCATTTGGGGCACAGGAACAATTATGTTCCAAATTGCTTTAATTCACTGATAGAACCATCCAGCTTCTACAAGCATCTGGCTAATTCCCAGGATGATGCTTATGAAGTCAGTCACTCTGAATAACTGTATCTTTCTCATCCATGTAAGGAACTGACGCTTCCTACAGCCATTGACAGAACAGGACACTGAAACACTGGAAAAGCACATGACATTTGAAGTATCATTGTAAGTTATCAACAGCTTTGCCACTGAGCTTTGCAGAGACTCAGCCTTGTGCAATTTCCAAGACTGTGGAGTGATTTATATTCAAGTATGTATACATAGGTAATCATAGTGATTATCTATTACATAAGCAATAATCCAGCCATACTAAATAGAGGCAGTGTGCTGTATTAATGAAGAATTTTCATCATCCTTAGAGTCTAACTTCCCAGTCTCCAGCAAGCATAGGCACATACTAGATGAGTGATCTTAGCAGTGGCATTCCCTCTACCTCAGTTTCCTCAGTTGTATAAATCAGTGTCATGAAGCTGTTAAAGAAATGCTCAACCTCCTTAGTCATCAGGGAAATGCAAATCAAAACAACTCTGAGATTCTATCTTACACCTATCAGAATCACTAAGATCAAAAATTCAAGTGACACCACATGCTGTCAAGGATGTGGAGAAAGAGGAACACTCCTTCATTGCTGGTAGGAATGCAAACTTGTACAACGACTTTGGAAATCTATCTGGAGTTTTCTCAGAAAATTGAGAATAGGGTTTCTTCAAGACTCAGCTATTCCACTCCTTGGAATATACCCAGAAAATGCTGTACCACACAAGGACATATGCTCAACCATGTTCATAGCAGCCTTATTCATAGTAGCCAGAACCTAGAAACAGCCTAAATGTCCCTCAGTTGAAGAATGGATAAAGAAATTGTGGAACATTTGCACTATGGAATACTACTCAGCTATAAAAAAAAAAAAAGAATTTCTGAAATTTGTGGACAAATGGATGGAACTAGAAATGATCATACTGAGTGAGTTAACCCAAAAGCAGAAAGACTCACATGGTGTATTCTCACATAATTGTGCACTGGCCCAAGAGACATGTCCCGTGAAAGTCTTTACTTAGCAGGAGATTGGGATAGATGTGAGGACATCCTACTTGGACTCTAGGTAAGAGAAATATAAGATATGGGGAAATAGAAGGATTCAAAGGATCTTAGAAACCTACAAGAAGAACATCGTAATGGATGGATCAGGGCCCAGGGGTGTCTGCTCAAACTATTGCACTAACCAAGGACAATATGAGTAGTAAACATTGAATCCCTACTCTGATCTAGCCAATGGACAAGACATTCTCCACAGTTATGAGGAGAGCAGGGACTGATGCTGATGTGAATTCTGAGGCCCTATATTTGATGACCTCCCCTTGGTGGGGAGGCCTGGTGGCACTCAAAGAAAGAATAAGCAGGCTACCAAGATGAGACTTGATAGCCTGTGACCATAAAATGTGGGAGGAGATCTCCCTCAATCATAGACCTAGAGGAGGGAAATAGGGTGGAGGTGGGAAGGATGGAGGAATGCGAGGATGCAAGTGATGGAATAACAATTGAGTTGTAATCTAAATAAATAAATTTTAAAAAGATGAAGTGTCTGAGCTGGCCTTTAATCCCAGCACTTGGGAGGCAGAGGCAGGCATATTTCTGTGAGTTTGAGGCCAGCCTGGTCTGCAAAGAGAGTGCCAGGACAGTCAGGGATATTACCCAGAGAAACCCTTTCTCAAAAAAAAAAAAAAAAAAAAAAAAAAAAAAGATAAAGTGTCTGATTGGAAAGCTCAGAGACTACCTGTTACAACATTCACTCAAGGGTCTTTTTCACTCTGCACTTCTTTTATAGACTAGTAATCTATATTGACATGAAAACAAATAAATACAACAAAGTATAACTGCACTTTTTGTGTACAATGTCAACAGTCCTTGTTTTATTGTGATAGTTTTCAGAATATATTCAACCAGGTGCTCAGGACATGTAATTATCCTACTTAAAACTGTAAGTTTCAGAAGGAAGCTCCCCTCTACCAAGAAGTTACTCCAGGAAACCAGTACACTAAAAAACAGGGACCCTCAATTGCCTGTGACTAGTCAAATCCACTTTCATAGAACAGTGGAACATAAATCATGAGAAAAATCGAAATCCATCCAACTATTTGGAGTCTTCGTCTATTTCTGGAAAAGGTGAGCCTAGCAAGTTGTTGTACTGGGTTCTGATGTCACTGGCTTCTGGGAACGTCCTGGGATTGCTCCTGTTAGTTCATCAGAAGTCATTCCTTTTGTCAGAAAAAAAAAAAAAAAACCCACAGCCCACTATCTCACAGGTAACGAATATTACCTTTTTCAGTTTTATATTTTCTCTCTGGTTGGTTACATCAAATGTGTCTAATAGAACTAGACTTTTGCCCCCAAAATTGAAAAATTAGTTAAACATTTGCTTGGGGTGTATGAAAGAACTATCTCATTTGTTCTTACAAATTATTGAATTGTTGTGCTTGAAAAAAGTCTGGAAAAACATATTGGGCACAAAGCAACCTGCAAATGAGTATTCACTCAAAAAGAGTCCAACGACTGAAATAGCAAGGCTTCCACAGTCCTGCCCTCTTCCTGCTTCAGTTTATTTAAATACACAACAGCCCTGTGCATTAACCAAATAACATTTAATGCAGTCTTGTCCCTGAGCCATGCAATGTCTGTAGACTTTTGTGAGCTACTATGCCTAACAGCTTTTTATATCTTTTTCACGTTTTAAAATATCGTGTTAGGCTGGTATAAGAACTAAATAAAACAATCAATACACAGTTTCTCGCCATGGCAGCTCTTCACCTAGAAAACTAGTCTATTACCTGCAGTGATGTTAAGTACACGATGGAGAACTTCCACATACCTCTCACCACAATCCAAAAAACTTAATTGAGCCTGTATCCCTCTAGGTTTTGTAACTGACATTGTGCAGAATATGAGCAGATGCTTTCGTCTGCATTGGTTGGCAGCAAACTTAGAGCAGGTCTCAAGCTATTTGGAAAGAGAGACAGTGTTTGGAATGAATTGGGTGGGTGGTGTGTGTAGTGTTATTTGAAAAGACTGTCGGAGCAGAGTAGGAAGAAAGAGTTGATAAGTGAAGGGACTACTGAAATAGAGGAGGGCATTGGAATAACAGTTAATCAGCTTATCTCTCTCTCTCCTTTAACAGCAATTAAAAGGATTTTATAAGGAATCCAGTGTCTGTTGTAACTAGAAATGTGTCATTCTGTAGCCACTGTCCTGTCTTCTATTGGCTTTGTTGCCAGGCAGTTTCTCTGCACATTCAATAAAGATGGCTTTGAAAACATCATAGCCTCCTGACCCATGGAAAATATTTAATTTTTCTCATCAATACTAATTGTAAAAATATCAAGGCAAGGACTCCCATTTGCTGGGGCTAACACCTGCTTTTCAGGCCAGAATGCACAAGGATAGGACACAAAGTTCTGTAATTAGTTCGGCATTGGCCAATTGCTGAAATGAGGTTGGAGGAAAGAGGCAATGAATGGATAATTAACACATTCACTCAGGTCACACTGTTAGGAAACCCCACAGGATGGAGCTTCTATCTCCAAGCTCAAACTTATGTGTGAGTTTTCAGGTTCAAGTGTGGTTAGTCATGCCTTTATGTGTCAGGCCACCATGAGGGCAAATAACTTTCCTCATCCCATCATTGGGATACAGTGGTCAAGACAAAAAGCCCTCCTATTCAGCCATGCTCTTAGGAATGGCTGCACCCCAACTGAGGTGCCCTCAGGAGAATCTTTATGCAGATTTTGACAAGGCACCTCAAGTATCTGTACTAAGACAACTTCATGGGGGGGTGTTAGCTGCAGATAAGCCACTTAGACCTACTGTTCAATACTACCTGCTCCTATCCCTTCTCAGGATTCCTCCCTCCTTTTCATCCTCAACTTGACTCAGGTCCATAAATCTGCACTGTCCTTTATCTTGGGGTTCTCATGATCAAGAAATTATTTCTCCAGCTGTGCTGGTTCACCTTACCTTTCACTGGGGCAATTTCACAGGAGGACAATAGAACACAAGACATTTTTCTCTTGGGCTTAGCCTCTAGTTTATACAGCAGCAGTTGGTTACTAAAGGCCTCCCACTACTTTAATTTGGTTTTCTGTGTTCATCAGATAACCCGAACCCGTGGAAGCTTATCTATCTCCATCCCATTTGAACTTCCAAAAGACTGACAAATACATAGTGGTATTCTAGAAGAAACAAAAGACTGAAGTGTGAGAGGACACTTTTGGGAAGAGGCAGACGCAGCCCTTAGAACATTGGAAAGGAGTATGCTCTGTTATTTTGCAGAGTCTGTGAGGGTATCTCGGGGCCCTTCAGGAGTGGTCCTCCAGAAGTGTCCATGTGTCTTCAGAGCACAACGCCAGCCCTGGGAGTGGATCTTGGGAAGCTGTTGCATCTTCCTGGAAAGTTCTAGTAAGTTGTGAATAAAAACATGTTAGTTCTTAGGAAAATCTCCTGTACTTCACTAAGAATATGTTCCTTGCCCAACCTGAACTCCCAGGTCAAAAGGAGATCCCACAGAAGGGCCTGAAGAAAGTTAAGAAAGCTATGTCCAAGTGACTCTTTTGTTAGTGGGGCAGATATGGTCTGGGGAGTTCTTGTGAGCTGGACAATTCACTAGTAGTCAAGAAACCAATTAACACCCTACAGTTGAGCACATTGTGGAAACTTCAGAGAGGGGCTGTGGGGAGAGAAAAGAAAGAAGGAAGGAAAGAAGGAACAAAAAAAGGAAGGAAGGAAGGAAAAAGAAAGAAGAGAAAGGGAAAACCTTACCTTTTGGAATCACTTTCCCCAAAATACCCAAAGAGACCATAGAGAGCATTTTATTTGAGGACTTCTACCAGAGGCAATTTTGCTAAAATTAACAAAGGAGCAAGAGGAACCAAAACATTTGGACTGAATCATCCTGGGTAGATTTTCTTGGCTTCAAACTCAACGGTAATATTTGAGGACTAACTATACGTTTGAAGACTGCTTGGTTAGCTGCTGGAATACAGGGTGAGGGATAAAAGACTCTTAGCTTAGAATACATTCTGAGAACATGGTGACGCTGAGAGCAGACCTACAGCCTCTGTAAGGCTCCCTCCATGTGCTGGCTTGTGGCGCCTCTAAGGGCTGATTATATCAAGTTAATGGGAACTGTTCAGGGATGGGAGGATCCAAGAGCCAGATAGTTGTATTTCCTAAGCAAGCCCCACTGTATATATTCATAGTTTACATGGACATTTATTAGCAGAAATAAACACTTTAATTCCAAAGAATTAAGAATGGAAGGTTTATGGCCCCTGTATTAGTGTTTTCTACATTTATACTCTTTTAACTAGACTCACTTTTTCAAAATTTATCTTCTATAAAAATACAAATATTGAAAAATATTACTTTTCTATTTTAGGTTTGGTACATGTACACAGACAGGAAACTCTTACTGAACAGATTGTCCTCACCTAGCTGCCGAAGCCATCAACTATTCACTCAAAATGATTTACTTTCATATTTCCTGATTTCTGGTAGGCATTTGAAGGGGACAAAGGAACTATAAAATGTAATTTCTCAAGGTAGTTATGATGGTGAAAACCTTTAATCCCAGCACTGGGGAGGCAGAGGCAGGTGGAACTCTCTCTGAGTTCAAGACCAGCCTGGTCTACAAAGCGAGTGCAGGACAGTCGGGACTATATGAGAAACCCTGTCTTGAAAACAAACAAACAATGTATTTTCTCACTCCAGAAGCTCAGTTTACTTAAGGGTGACAAGAAGATATTATGCATGAAAATACAAACAAAAGACTGTTGCCCTGCAATTACCTGCTACTCTGGGTGATTAAGATCGTAAAGGTTGTGGAAATCGAAATGAGAAGAAATGAAAAAGTGGAGGAATACAATAGAAAATCTTCCTGTACCTTCAGTCTCTGCTCCTCCAGCTGGCTCTGACACCTGACTCCATCCTTTTTCTCTCCTACTTTTTTCCCTTTTGGGATACCATCTCTCAGCATAAACATTTTGGCATTATTTCTTCTCTTCTCTGCCTCCCCAGACCACTGTCCCAGGTACAAGAATTGCTCACAGTCTCTACATATTTACCCCCTATTACACAACGTCAACTTATCTGCCTAAAACTGGCTCAGTTAATATCTCATAAAGACACTTAGTGACATGTTCCATTACTTTCTCTGATTACCTGTTTCCTCTGGTAGGAAGGATGTGTAGTGATAAGCATATGCCCATAAGAGCAGTGCGCTAAGTTTAAACCTGGGTCTCTTGATTTCTATCGGTGACAAAATTGCATGTCTTCCTCATAAATGTATCTTCTTGATTATAGAATGAAGCATTGGGAACAGTAGCTATCTTACTGTTTTTTTTACAGGGATTGAGCTCAAAATGCCATACTCCAACACTGTGCCCAGTAGAGAGTAACTACTTAGCTGTTATTCATCCCACCGATTCTTTCCAATCAGATTCACATTTCTTCCTCCTCACACACTTTATCTAGTGGTGGCTTCAGGGAACATTGGGCAAAGCCTCCTAGTTATGTAGTAAGTTGTTTTAGATGTTTCAATTCGCCCTCAAGCTTAAGGGATAATGTTTGTGGTTGTGTATTAGTGTGGTCAGTATTTCCCTTCAGGACTTAGTGGTATTGTGCCATAGGCTTCAGCATTTGTTGCTGCTTGTAGAAAATTTACAATCTCATTTATATTTCCTTTAAAATAATGTATATTTTTCTCCTGATAGTGTTTGAGCATGTTCTTTTATACGTGATGAGCTAAGCATCCATTAAAATGTTTCTGGTTATCAATTTATTATTATTTATCTTATTTAGTATTTGGAGACACTTGATTTTACTCTAATTTTGAAAAGTCTACCCTATTAATTAATTTGGTGGCATTCATATCATTTTTTTGATTGAGGGAAGTTTTGTTGTACACTTGTGAGACACCCAGTTCTTTCTTTTTGCGGTCAGTTTGTTGTCTTTACTCTCAGCCTTCGGCTGGATTCTGGGTTAAATATTAGATATGTTTATGCTTACTTAAATGATTTTAATACAAATATCATTTTATATATTGGATTTTATTCTATTGAATACACACACACATGTCTATATCAACACATACATACCTGTGTATAATGTCATTTCTTGTGTACTTTAATTTAGTTTCTATTTCTGTTTTATTGGCTACTATTCTTTTAAACTGGATATTACATTCTCATATCTATTGAAGATGCTAAAGCTACATCTTTTAGATAATCAATTTCGCTTTTATTATGTGTCCACATGTGCCTATTTGAATGAGTTTAGTACATCACACATGTGTGTAGGTGCCTGCCCACAGAAGCCAGAGGGTGTCAGATCTTCAGGAGCTGTTGTTACAGGAGGTTAAAAACTGCCTAATGTATGATTGCTGGGAACTGAACTCATATGCCCTGTGAGACCACTAAGAGTTCTTAAGCAATAAACTCCTAATTTCTCTTTCAATACTTGCTTTGGAGATTTGGTTTGCAGAATTTTTTGAGTGAATTTTCTACTAATTGCCTCCTTTCTTTGCCCTTTAAAATTATTTCCTCTACTAGCCCAGCTCCTCTTCTTAGTTACCTGAATAGTGTAACTGTGTCACAGATTGCTCTCTGCCTTCCTTGTTAACTACAACTTGGAAGGATACCAAAGCTGCATGGCACAACAGTTAGATATTTTTACCTGCCACATTCTTTCCCATCAGAATTTCCTCTTTCAAGTTTGACCTTTTGTGGAATTCTCCACAGTTCGATTAAAAACAACTTTATAAAAGAATTAAAAATTGAAAAGCAATAACAATACTCACCTCTCCTAATATCTTAAATTCCAATGGAGCCCCACTGCTGTTAGAGTTCCAGTATGCTTAGGATGACTTACAGATTGATTTATGGTATTCTCTTGCACCCTTCACCAGCTCTATCACTCACCATCTTCCTGCAAACATCTTGCAATACCCTAAATATGCTGTGATGTCTCAGACTCTCTCTGCTTTTCCAGTCTCTGCAGATAATGTACTGTTCTTACATCTTCTCTTATTATACCACTATTTTCTATTTAGTTGATACCTATTCATGAGTCAAAATATCCAGATATGGCTTCTCCAAGAAACTATATCCTCACGTCTTTGTTTCTTTCTTCCTTTTTTAAAAAAGAGGATATTGAATGGCCATAAGACCAAAAGTTCATCCTTCATTAGCACGGATATTCATAAATCTTCCCAGCATCCTTTGAGCTCACTGATGTTAAAAATATTTGTTTATTTTTCCTTCATGATCTCTTTTAACATGGACATAGTTTTATATCAGTTCTGGAGTAAAAGCTCACTACTAGTTGCACGAATGAGTGCATGAGTGGCCAAGAACCAGAGGCATACTGAGTAAACAGTGCTTGCTACAGAAAACATAAGCAAGGGGAAGAAGCCAGGAAGTGCTGGAGAAACACTCTTGATCATGATCATGAAACTCTTTGCCAGTTGCCAGATGATGGTGACCTAACCAACGACCACACAGAAGAAGCTTCAAACATTCACTGATAGCTAGAATCATCTCTAGGCCCATAACAAATGTTGAAACATGAACACAGATGATCTAAGACTTTACCTCTGTGGGTCTTGGAGCCTAGCAGGGACTACAGGTGAGTAAACTGATGGGACAAATACAATGTGGTGATATGCACAATAAATGAGTGAGCTGAGGCCAGAGAAAACACAAGGGGAAACATCAGTGGCTGCTTAGATGTGTCAGTTAAGACTTTGTGGAGGAGAAGACGGCTTATTTGAGCTTTCAGGGAGACAAAGAAAATGTAGACAGAGATATTAGAGATGAGAACAGCGTGCAAAAGCATAAATGAAATTAATATACTAAATAGTGTGGCTTAGGCTACTAAGATACTGGAAGTTTGAAAAAATGTGAGATGAATAGTAGTGCATTCCTACACGTAGTGACTGAAACACGGGCTCATGGGTAGATTTCTTCCTTGACTAGCTTTGCTGCCTGTGATGGAACCGTGTCTGAGGGGCTCTTCACGTTTCTGAGCTGCAGTGTTTCAGACATCCACTGGCATGGCAGTGCAAGTAAGTTACTCAATGGTTGTAAGAATATTTGGTCAATTCTGAAGTTTTTACTCATTTTGCTATATGTAAATAGATCTTTATCTTTAACTGTGGAGCCTGATGATTAAATCAGTCACACACAGTTTAAGTTAAAATGAAACCTAAGTCCAGCCATCAAATTCTCACAGAATTGCAAAATCGTAGACTCACACTCTGGCTTCCATCAGGACTGGCATGGCTTCAACATTGAATTCACGTGCCTCTGTGTTCAGAACTCTCAGAGGCTCCAAGGATGAACTTTTTACTCATAAGTTCCATTGTGCCACAAGGGGGTAAGGATGCTCTGTCTACAGTTTTTACCATTTGTTTTTCCTAACCAAGGCTCTTGACAAAATAAATAATAATAAAATAATAATAATCATAAGATTTAAAAAGAAATCACTTTGAAGTTTAATAGCTATTTAATTTAATAGATGTAGCATCTCCTTTTCTGTTATCATCTTCCTGATAATTAACACCTGTTCTGAGACTTCAGGAATGATACTAAAGGCCAACGTTTGAAGGCCTGTCTTTCTAATGATCAGCAGGATAGTTCTAGAGGGCCAGAGAGAGTGACCCTGGGGTTGGAAGATTCAGTTACAAAGGCCACCTTTCATTAATCCGAAGAGACAGCCACAGGGCACTGTGAATTGTTCACAACTGGATCTTATCACAGAAAGTCTCTTTCGATGTACACCCATTGAGAAGAATTTAGGGGGAAAAACTTTTAAAACCTTCTGCTCATTATACACTTCTCCAAGAGAAAAACAAAATAACTAGATGAAAGGGAACCAGCTAATCCTTTAAAGCATGCATTAAGAAACTGTTCACAGTGTGTGTGCCTCTTCAGCAACACATGTTTTAAAAAAAATATAACCAGTTGAAGCATGCAGTAAAAGGTGGTGACATCATTTCTGGGTAAGGTGTCCTTTCTCAGTGCAGAGGTTGTCCAGGCAACAGGTCTATGGAGGTACACTAAGTGGGGTAGGAAAACACAGCTGTGTCACTGGGGGATGCTTTCCATGATCTATGGACCAAGTTTCATTATTTACCTCGGATGTGGAGCACTAATAGATTCCACCTGCTGTGTGTTGGCCACAACACACCATTTTCTTCCATGCTCCTGAAATTCTCCATGCCCAGCATCGACTGCTTATTTTTCTTCAGCGTTGGGTATTAACCTATCTGTACCCAGGAAGCAGACAGCTTCATTTTTCTGGTGGTCTTTGACATAGCTTTAGTGCTATCATTTTTAAGTACTTTGAGTACTTAAAGACTCAAAGTACACTCTATATGCATGATGACTTAGGTACTGAGTCAAGCTGTCACAGAGATTTCCCCTCTCCTCTTGGTGGGGCTCAGCCATTCTGGGAGATTTGTCTGTAATAAGTGACAGATCCTGCTTCCTGTGATGGAAAATGCTGGCGGAGAGCAACCCAGATCCAGTACAATAGCAAGGCAGGTGCTCTGGGCAGACTCTGCTCCACCAGGAAACGCTTCTGGAATGCATGACCAATTTGGTTTTAGGACAGAATACTCCCTTTAATGGACAGAAAACACTAACCTTTTCTTTTTCCTTTTTCCTTCCCTTATACCCCCACCCTATTGACCCCTCTGCAGTTTCAACAAGCCCCCTTTTCATTTTAACCCTTTCAAAGGATAAAGGGCCAGCTCCAATTTGCACACCCTCTTCCATGTATGTATTGCTCTGCTAACAATCTGGGATGTGAAGTGAAATTTCATTGGCCAAGAAAATAAATTTACTCTTGGCTGATTAGCATTGAGGGCTGATGGACCGTTTTCTTCTTAAGTCTCATTTTAAAATAACTCTAAAAAGCATATCCCAGCGAAGAGGCTAGATTGCGATATTCATGTAAATAAGAGGGTTCTAGAAAGAAAAATATGTTACTAAATGTGAAATATCAATACCTCTTTTAAAATGTACATACCTTTTGGAGACCGTGTAGCATTGAAATCGAAATTTTAAAATCTCACCTCGAGCATGTCGTCTAGATGGGGCTGGGGTGAGGAAACATAATCAAATTGCAAAAAGAAGAATGGTGAGCTTTTAAAAGCTTACTTTAAATAGCCTCTTAATTTGGTAACATTTCACAATGTTAATGAAACAAAATCGTGCATGATACAATGATCATCCTTCCAATGGGTGTTGTTTAAATGCATGCCCAGATAACAACAATAAACAACACTAGGGTGATCCCTTCCACACAAACAGCTACAACGTGGTACAGTTTGCTAGTATTCTAAGTACAGTCTACAATCGACTCTGTTGACAAGGCAGGATTTAAACATACATCTTGGCTTCCTGTTCATGTAACATTGTCTGAAATGTAGTTATGGGGAGTAACACATTAGTAGGAATAGGGCTTCCCTTTCAAGCATTGTTGCAACCTATCTTTGAAGTTAAGCTCATTTATCATGGGGAGAATAGACCCCCCAAAGTATGGCAACCAGCCTAAGGCAGTGGTAAGTACTTCTAGTAGCTGCTGTTTAAAAAAAAGAAAGAAAGAAAGAAAGAAAAGAAGGAAGAAGGAAGGAAGAAACTACATTCACTATTGCACCGATAAATCTTAAGACAAAAGAGTTTTAATTACAGAGAATGCCAAAAATATTTTTGATGAACCCAAAAGCACAACTTCAGAGTGTGTCTCCCACTCCCATACTATGCAAACTTTGATCAGTTTGCAAATGTTCTTCATGTGGTAACTATAGTGTGCATTTTAAAGAGAGACTCCTGAAAGGACAATTTTATTTGCAACATGGTATCTTGAGAAATAATGGAAATGAGATACAGTAAGAGAGTCTGCATGCGTGTATGAGAAGCAAAGAATATAAGAGGTGTATCATGGCTTTTCTGGGGTGTATTGCAGATTGTACATCCAGAAAAAAATGTGTCGCCCATGTGTGTGCAGAGTCTTTGCATCCTCTGAGGCTTCAGTTTTGCGTCTGCTCCTTTAAGGAAAGAGAAGATGTTTGTATGTCAGTGTCCTAGTACAAAAAACAAACCCTTAGTTTTTAAAGAGGAAAAAAAAGCTAATGAAATTAGAGGTTGCTTAAGTCAGAGGCAATTAAAAGGCACACATTTCTTTTTCTAGAATCTGCAGTTGTGTTCAAAGTTAGCAATGCAATGCCTGCCTGTAGGATAAATAATTTAATGGGCTTTGTGATCTGGTACTAAAAACAAAACAAAATCCTACAGCTGTAGCCTCCTCATTTCTCTTCACACTCAAATTGTTCCTTCCTTAAATTGCATATTTTGTAAAAAAATTTTTAAAGAAGACAGAGTAGGTTCTGCATTTTTGAAAATCCAATTTTCTATATAATAGGTAGTTGCACATAATTACAGGAGCTTCAGAAAGTGAAACAAGAAACAAAACAAATAAGACTTCTTTCGACCCAGGTCTTTTTTTTTTTTCCCCTTAGACATTGGAAATAGATTGCCATTGTATTCTCTGCACTTTTGCCCTCGATGCCAAGAAATGATATATGCTGAGAATAACAAGAGGAATCACCCCAATGCTTTGGATAGCTACTCATTTGGCACCCCTTTCATATTTGCTCGACAAAATGTAAGAATGTGTTTTTATAAATTTCTTTCACTTTTACACATTTTTGACAAGTGTCAGAGTGCAAGGAAATATGGTTGGGAGAAGGCTCTTAGGTAATACGGGTTGTGTTTTTAATTACTAGTTTCTGGTTCCACTGAGATGAATCTCGATAATCATTTACTTTTAGAATGAATTGATGGCCACAAGAATATCCAGCTGCCATGTCCCACGAAGCTTTCTGATGAGGGAATGAGAGAGTGGTGCAATGAAGAGGTAAGGGAAGGTGTTTTCCAATTCTGCATTTCTTTAGGGTTATGTTTTTTGGGGGGAATCAAATATTTATTGAAATACTTGTCACAAAGAATTATTTTGGCAAGTATACAGTGACTGTTAGAATATGTATTTTAAAATACTTTTATATCAAGGTTAAATATTAACATTAGTTTTGGTGATTTATGAAAGTCACATTAATTTTTGGACATTTGAAAACATAAGAAATCATTTAATTGATCTGGACTTGAGCCTCAGAAATGGTAAGGTTTTGCTTTGGGAGCTATTAAAGAATCTTATGGCTTAAAAGCAGGGGTTTTGTGCATTTTTTCTTCTGTTTATGGTGAGTTAATGGCTATCTATCTATCTATCTATCTATCTATCTATCTATCTATCTATCTGCTATTTCTCCCTAAGTAGGGCATTGTGGATCACAGATTTAAAGTGTTCCAAATTTTCTACCAGGCTTTCCTATGTCTACAAGCATAAAAGTTTACTTATGCCATTTACTGGGTAAATAAATCTAGAAGGATTGGTCTCTTAGCCTGCAGAGGAGCTCTTAGGGCAACATGAAAACTGTTCATTTCTTAAATTCTGGTGGAAGATATTAGGATAGTTAGTTTTGTCACCAGAGAATAAGATGATTGTTACATATAGCATGTATCTTTTATGCTGAATCCAAAGTTATTCTTTTCTTTCTATAACTCTTGTCACACAGTGGCACTTGAAATGAAAAATGTACCAACATTGGGTATAATATTTCCCTTAATCTCAGGCTCAACTTTTATTATAATTGAAATAAAATTATCAAGTGAAATTTATCACTGAAGTCACTGCCTTTTTTTTTAGGGAATCCAAGATATTGGAAATTCCATACTCATCTATTCTTGTGGAGACAGAAGTAAAGAAACCACTTTTAAGTGTGATCATAAGTGTCATAGTCAGAGTTTGTGGTCCTGGTTAACGTATAAATGCTTTCACAAACAAAAAAGAAGGCAGAGCAGGAAGATAAGAGTCAAGATGGTGTCAGAAGCTCTGCTGTGGGAAAACTTTCAGTATCAAAATGCAGAAAATAATAATAGTAATAATAAATTCAGTGTGATTATCCCACTTTTCTGATGTGAATGGCAGCTCATATCAGGCCAGAGCTGGGACAGAAAATCAGCACTTGAAGGAGATGGGAAGGAAGAACGAAAACTGCCTTACATTTTGAACAATCTAGATGACATTCTCAAATAAATGACTTTAAAAAATTCACAGTTGTGATGGCAAAAGCCTGTAATCACATTGGGAGGTTGAGGGAGGAGGATCAAGAGTTCAAAGCCAGCCTGGGATACAGAGTGGACTGCTGTCTGAAATAGCAACAGACTGTCTCTCAACCTCACATCTCTCAACTTCAATAGATTGCTGCTAGTAAGTACTGCTCTGTTACTTGTATGAAAACTCCTGTACTCCTATGCAAAGTCTACATGAAGACTCTTTCTAGTAGTCTAGATGGTAGTAGGGACACATGACTTTAGGGTTTTCCCACCATGCTTTGGTGAATTAAATGTCTACGTTCTGTGATGCTGTGAGGTTTTAAATTATATATCTTTAACTCTTCTAAAGCCAGCTTTAAAAAAAAAAAAAACCAGTAATCACTACTCTATCTTTATCCCTGCATATATTGTAGGTAGGATAAATTTTGGTTTGAAAATTTTGTGGGTAGTTTGATGTTCCCCTCCTTACACTAGGAGTCCTGTCTAGTTAGAGGGTGCCCATATCTTCCCAGATGCCTACCCTGTATTAGGTCTCCAGTTTGTCACAGAGATGCCCCCACCCATAGTTCCTATTCTTTCTGTCTTTCCACTTTCCTGCTCTCCCCAGGTCTGGTCTCCATCCTCATTTCCCTCTGTGGTCTCTCCACTACCTTGTTCCCTCTCTTCAACCTCTTCCACTGTCTACTTTATTTCTCCTTCTGAGTGGTATTTAAACCTCCTTCCTTGGGTCCTTCTTCTTCCTCCTTTGGATCTCTGAATTGTAGTATGTTTCTCTTGTACTATGTGGCTAAAATTCACTTATAAGTGAGTAGATAACCATGTGTGTTTTCTAAGTCTGCATTGTCTTACTAGAGATGATCTTTCTACTTCCATACATTGGCCTGCAAATTTCACAAATTCCTTGTTTTTAATAGCTGAGTAGCATGTGCGAAGCACGTGGCATGATTTCAGTTGATACAGTCTGAACATTATATAACAAGTAGAGAAAAGAGCTTAAACTCTACTTTTCCTGGAAAATTATCACAATGAGAAGTTTGTTTGAAAATATGTATGGTAGTCATTCTGTGAGCACTGTGTTTGTTGCTAGGGAAAGAAGAAGAAGAAAAAGAAGAAGAAGAAGAAGAAGAAGAAGAAGAAGAAGGAGGAGGAGGAGAAGAAGAAGAAGAAGAAGAAGAAGAAGAAGAAGAAGAAGAAGAAGAAGAAGAAGAAGAAGAAGAAGAAGAAGAAGAAATAGTGCTTGCAGATTGTGATATTTAAGGTAGAAAGGTGGAATCTCCCACTATACAGTGACATACAGTCTAATATTACCCATGGTTTTGGTAAGAACAAATAGATAAAATTTCAAATTAAAAAATAGCTGAGTAGGATCCCATTGTGTTAATGTACCACAGTTTCATTATCAATTTTTCTGATGAGGGAATGTCCAAAATGTGCCTGGCCTGACCTGAGACCCACACCATGTGAAAGATCCAACCCCTGACACTATTAGTGATATTCTGCTTTGCTCACAGATGGGAGCCTAGCATAGTTGTCCTCTTAGAGACTCTACCAGCAGTGGAACAGAACTGATGCTCAGACTCACAGCCAAACACTGGGAAAAACATAGTGAGTCTTATGGAAAAGTGGAGGTAGGGATAGAAGAACCCAGAGGTAACAGAAGCTCCACAAGAAGAGCAACAGGGCCCACGTGGCTTGTGGAGATTGAAGCACCAACCAATGACTATGCAGAGACTGGACCTAGGCCTCCTATACAGAGATTTAGCCAATGGACAGCTCAAGCCTCATGTTGGCCTCCTAGTAAGGGGGACAGGGGCTGTCTCTGACATGGACTATGTTGCCTGCTTTTTGATCATTCCCCCTAGCACCAGGCTAGGCCATATGGGAAGAGGATGAGCTCAGTCCTGATGAGACTTGATGATCTGAGTGGGTGGTTGCTTAGAGGGCTTCCCCTTTTCAGAGGAACAGGGGAAAGGGAGGGGGAAGAGGGAGGGAAGGTGGGATGGAGAAGAGGGAGGGGTCTACAATGAGGATGTAAAGTAAATAAATTATTAAAAACAACTTTTAGACTTTTTTTTTTGAACTCTTTTTTTTTATTATTAATTTATTCTTGTTACATCTCAATGTTTATCCCATCCCTTGTATCCTCCCATTCCTCCCCCCCCCATTTTCCCATTATTCCCCTCCCCTATGACTGTTCCTGAGGGGGATTACGTCCCCCTATATATTCTCATAGGGTATCAAGTCTCTTCTTGGCTACTTGCTGTCCTTCCTCTGAGTGCCACCAGGTCTCCCCCTCCACTTTTTAACATTTTATTTTATTAATTTATTCTTATTACATCTCAATGGCTATCCCATCCCTTGTATCCTCCCATTCCTCCCTCCCTCCCATTTTCCCCTTAATCCCCTCCCCCTATGACTGTGACTGAGGGGGACTTCCTCCTTCTTTATATGCTCATAAGGTATCAAGTCTCTTCTTGGTAGCCAGCTATCCTTCCTCTGAGTGCCACCAGGTCTCCCCATGCATGGGACGTGGTCAAATATGAGGCACCAGAGTGCGTGTGTGAAAGTCAGAACCCACTCTCCACTCAACTGTGGAGAATGTCCTGTCCATTGGCTAGATCTGGTAGGGGTTTGAAGTTTACGGCCTGTATTGTCCTTGGCTGGAGCCATAGTTTGAGCGGGACCCCTGGGCCCAAATCTACCTATCATAATGTTCTTCTTGTAGGTTTCTAGGACCCTCTGGACACTTCTATTTCCCCATTCTCCCATGCTTCTCTAATCTAGAGTCCCAATAGGATGTCCTCCCCTCTGTCCCACTTTCCTGGTAAGTGAAGGCTTTCGTGGGACACGCCCCTTGGGCTAGTATGCAGATATAAATGAGTATATACCATTTGACTTTTTCTGCTTCTGGGTTAACTCACTCATTAGGATCATTTCTATATCAATCCATTTGTCCACAAATTTCAGGAATTCCTTGTTTTTAATAGCTGAGTAATATTCCATAGTATAAATGTACCACAGTATCATTATCCAGTCTTCTACTGAGGGACACTTAGGCTGTTTCCATGATCTGGGTATTATGAATAAGGCTGCTATGAGAAAAAAGCAACAGCCTACAGACTGGGAAAAGATCTTCACCAACCCTACATCTGACAAAGGTCTAATATCCAAAATATATACAGAACTCAAGAAATTAAACACCACCAAACCAAATAACCCAATTGAGAAATGGGGCTTGGAACTAAACAGAGAATTCTCAACAGAGGAGTATCAAATGGCTGAGAAACACTTAAAGAAACTCTCAACCTCCTTAGTCATCAGGGAAATGCAAATCAAAACAACTCTGAGATTCCATCTTACACCCATCAGAATGGCTAAGATCAAAGATTCAAGCGACACCACATGCTGGCGAGGATGTGGAGAGAGAGGAACACTCCTTCATTGCTGGTAGGAATGCAAACTAGTACAGCCACTTTGGAAATCTATCTGGTCCTATCTCAGAAAAATGGGAATAGGGCTTCCTCAAGACCCAGCTATTCCACTCCTTGGAATATACCCAGAAGATGCTCTAGCATACAAGAAAAGTTTCTCAACCATGTTCATAGCAACTTTTAGACTTTTTAAAAATAAGTCTATTTTTACAGTTATACTCTTTATTTTATGTGCATGTGTGGCCCCACAGCTCATGGTACTCATGTGGAGGTCAGAGGATAAGTTGTTGGAATTGATTTTCTTTCATGTAGGTCCCACGGATTGAAATAAGGGTCTTTGGGCTAGATATGACCTCTCCTTGCCCTGAACCCATCTTCTTATACTGTGAATTATGGCCCAGTATGGGATTGTGGAACTGAATGTAGAGAGAAGGGGAACAGTTTGGAAGCAGTAAAAGATTACTAAGTGAACAAAAATTATAATTTAAACTCAAATTCCTAATGACTTCAGGGTGCCTCTCACAATGCTCACTCATGTTGCACCATAGTTCACCAAAGCCATGGTTCTGAATGCAAACATAGACACTAGAGACTACAGATGGCATCATAGCATACAATCCCAAATAATATGCCTGAAATAATCTCAATTCAGATTGGAGACAACTGAATATACCTATCTCTGCGTTTTCACCACACACAGAAAGTTGATTTTTTTTTATAAAAACATAATGGTTTAATTACAAAAAAGCAGATTCCCAGTATCAAATTAGTGTATGTTTGTATGATATTATATGAGAGCGTTAGCTATTTAAAATGCTAACTTGAATTAAATTTTGACTTGAGATTAGGACAGAATTTATAACCATTCTGAAATTTCCCCCAGAAGATGCTCCAGCACACAACAAGAAAATTTGCTCAACTATGTTCATAGCAGCCTTATTCATAATAGCCAGAACATGGAAACAGCCTAAGTGTCCCTCAGTAGAAGAGTGGATAAAGAAACTGTGGTACATATACACTATGGACTACTACTCAGCTATTAAAAACAAGGAATTCCCGAAATTTGTGGATAAATGGATTGAGCTAGAAATGATCATAATGAGTGAGTTAACCCAGAAGCAGAAAGACTCAAATGGTATATACTCACTTATATCTGCATACTAGCCCAAGGGGCATGTCCCACGAAAGCCTTCACTTACCAGGAAACTGGGACAGAGTGGAAGGCATCCTACTGGGACTCTAAATGAGAGACGCATGGGAGAACAGCAAAATAAAAGGATCCAGAGGGTCCTAGAAATCTACAAGTAGAACAATATGATAGGCAGATTTGGGCCCAGGGGTCCCGCTCAAACTAAGGCACCAGCCAAGGACAATACAGGAGGTAAACTTTAAACCCCTTCCCAGATCTAGCCAATGGTCAGAATATTCTCCACAGTTGAGTGGAGAGTGTGATACGACTTTCTCACGTACTCTGGTGCCTCACATTTGACCATGTCCCCTGGAGGGGGAGACCTGGTGGCACTCAGAGGAAGGACAGCAAGTAGCCAAGAAGAGACTTGATACCCTATGAGAATATATAGGGGGACGTAATCCCCCTCAGGAACAGTCATAGGGGAGGGAAATAATGGGAAAATAGGGGGGGGGGAGGAATGGGAGGATACAAGGGATGGGATAAACATTGAGATGTAACAAGAATAAATTAATTAAAAAAATGTCTTACTTAAAAAAAAATAAATAAATAAAAATAAAATAAAAATAAGAAATAAAAAACACCCCCCAAAAACATCCTGCAATATAAGTATTCAGTCAAGATTTAATTAAAGATTTTATAAATTATGTATATATTTCTGCATCTATGTCCATGGCTGTTTATGAAAGTATGGATGCTTATGGATACTAGTGGTGTTGGATGACCCTGGATTTAGAATTACAAGTAGTTGTGAAAACATAATAACCTACATTCTTTGGTTCTTCTTCTTCTTCTTCTTCTTCTTCTTCTTCTTCTTCTTCTTCTTCTTCTTCTTCTTCTTCTTCTCCTCCTCCTCCTCCTCCTCCCTCCTCCTCCTTCTCCTCCTCCTCCTCTTCTTCCTCCTCCTTTTCTTCTTCCTCCTTTCCCCCTTCCCTCCTCTTTCTCCTCCTCCATTTCCTCTTCCTTCTCCTTCCCTTCTCCTTCTAATTGTATACGTACAGGTATTTTGCCTGCATGCATGTCTCTTTACATCTTCATGCCTGGTGCCCTCAAAGGCTAGATTACAAAACCAGAATCTCTGGAGCTGTAGCAACAAATGTTTGTAAACCTCCATGTAGATCCTGGGAGTTAGACATGGCTCGTCTATAAGAGTGCCCAATGCTCTCAACCACAGAGCCATCTGTACAGTCCCTGTAACTGGCTTTTGCTTAATTCTTCCACAGAGCACAACTACCCATCCTAACACACACACACACACACACACACACACACACACACACACACACACACACCACCACCACCACCACCACTACCGCCGCCACCACCACCACCAATCACTACCACCATCACCACCATAAAGTTGTAACTATTGAACATGGTGAAGTTATTCATGTTTTCTGATATACCATGCAATGTTTTACATAATTTGAGAACTTATGTTGAAATGCTAAGTGTCTGAAGAAAGGTTCAACAAATTAGCCATGGATGTCCTAGGACTCTGTTTTGTAAATGAAGTTTATACAGGCACACCAGGCAATCAATGCAATGTCTGTGGTTGTTTGTACTACAGTGGCAGATGATGGTTGAGACAGAGATCCTAAGGCATGCATTATTATCTGGATCATTACATAAAACGACTCTTAACTTAGAGGGTGATTTCCATTCTCCATTAATGAACTTTCGCTCACACCCTGTGAGTTCTAAACTCTCACCACTTCACCACTCACAAAATTGACGTGAACTATATTGACAATACTGTGATCAGCAGTAGAGTCCAATAGATCCCTTCAAATATTCCCTTTTGTTTGTTTGCTCGTTTTGAGACTATCTCATTATGTAATTGAAGCTATATGCACTATAAAGTCTATGCTAGCCTTGAACTCAAGATCATTGTGCCTGAATAAATACAGAATGACAGGCATGTATCGCTTTAACAGCTCTTCCATAGACTCACAACCTAAAGTGAAGGTGTGGCTGTTACATGCTACTGAGTCTGCTTTAGGTCTATACACCCTGTTCTCTCACCCTTTTCAGACAGTTGACAAGCAAAATCTAACTGTCGCAAATTCAATTCTGTGTCATGAAGTTTATGCTGCTGTCAGATTTCAATATATAAATCGTTATAAGAGTGAATATCAGATATCTGTTTTTCACCTCTTAGTGCAGATATGGAAGATTCTGGGAGATGTGATAATGATCAGTCTGGAAAACATAAATGAAGGAATTTATAATTCATAAATGATATGTGTTATTAGAGATAAAATATATGTCATCTTACTGAAATCATTTTCCTCCTCCAAATAATGTTTATTATTTTCAGGCTTCTTAGAAGTGATACATGAAAATCCCAAAATAAAGGGAAACCACATATGGTGTTTGTTGGTCTAGGCAATAGATTGTGGTTTATGTATCACAGGAGAAGCATGTACACTTCCTTGGTGGAAGCAGATATACATGTTTATACTAAATGCATTAAAGTCAAGTATTAAGATTAATATCATTGGTCCCATAAAATATGTAACTATCATACATTACTGTGAACTCATCAAATAAAGATTCATCAAAGAAATCTAAGGAACAGATGGAGCCTCATACTAACATTCAACATGTTGTCTAGATTCCCAGAATGGGTAGCGATACAACTGAAACACATTCACTGTAGTTTGTGAATGAAACAGTTTGAATATATGATACATATTTTCACATTAAGTCCTTCATCTTCGGTACTGGCTATACCCCTTAGATCATGTGACCTTTACTTGTATTGTACAATTCTCCTATTCCTCAATTGGAGATGTTAAAACTGTTTCTAAAAAAGGAGGGGGCGGGGAGAAGAGATTGGATAATAGAGAGATTGGATAAGTCAAAACCAGATATCACAAAGATATATTCATAGGTCTCAGCGGGTTCCTGATTGTTAAAAGCCCTGGACACACACACATAGACCTTGACAATGTATTCCATGTCTAACTGAAATGGTGTACTCCAGGTTCCCCCAATACTCCTCAGTCCCTATCTGCTACAAGACATGGCTAACATAGCCTTTCCTCTACTTTGAACTCGCAGGACAAAGCTTTTCCTTCCTCTTCATGATATAATTTGGACATTTTGTACTATTACTTTTTTCTATCTCTTTTCTCCATTACCTACATTTTTATACCTTAACTTACCTTATATAAGAACAATCCAACGTTCCTCATTTTTTAAACATAGGAAAAGGTAGGGATGTTAGGATTCTGCTACTGTCCGCCTACCTGTGATGTCACTGCTTACCTGCCATGGGGGCGTGGTCCTGCCCAGGACTATATAAAAGAACAGACCCTCCACATGGCTCTCTCTGTCTATCTCTCTACCTCTCTACCTCCTTCTACTTCTCTCTCTCTCTCTCTCTCTCTCTCTCTCTCTCTCTCTCTCTCTCTCTCCCTTTTTACCTCTCCTCTCTACCTTTCACTACTTTTCTAGCTTTCTCTACCTCTCCTCTCTATCCTCTCTCTCTGGGGTTCCCCTCCCTCTTTCCTTCTCCCCCATGCTCATCTAATAAACCCTGTATAACATAAAATCTGCTGCCTGGTACCTTATATTCTATCATCCAACTTAATCTTTAATTTTTATAATATAACAGCCATGGGTGAGATGAAAGAGAACACATGGCTCGCGTGGATGGAGAATCCAGCCCAGATGAAGAACATTAACAAGTATTTGGGATTATGGATGGGAGGTAGCTTGATAAAAGTTATTGGAAGCAGATGGCATGGGACTGAGGCAGGGATACCATGCCTGCCCCACTATGGGAGGTAGTTTAGAGGATTGATATCTGCCGTGCCCCAGGTTAACTAAGGCTGTTTTAAAATATAACAAGTGCCTGTGTCTTAATTCATTGATAGCCTGGACATGCTGATAATATGAATAATACAAATAATTTAAAAACAATAATTGTGTATTCCACATCAAGCAGTTAACAGAGTAGATAATTCAGGGTAAATGTGCAACATGTTTCTCCAAGTTAGTATATATTTAAAAGAATTTTGCTGTAATGGTATATGATCCATGAGAAGAGACGTATAAGATCAGGTTTAAAGTAGTTATGAGGTTGCTACAAAGGGAAGTAGACTTTCTATTCATGAATCTATTTGTATCTGATTTATTTCACATATCCCATGTGAATATAAAATGATCATGGAAGCTAATATCATGGAATAAATTATTTTTAATTTAGTGGCAAAGAACAGTATAAATACAGGTGCTGTGGTTCTTCTCTTTCCTCTCAGTTCTGTTGTAGATGCATGGGCTAAAAGCAGAAAAGAGAATTCCATACATTCCACACACTTCTAAAATCTATGCTGATGCCTGCCGCAAATAAAAATAGAATATTTACAAAATAGTTGCTATAAGAGTAATAATGGTTTACCTGCGTTCCTAATTGGCTTGTCTGGATCCATTTCCTCAGCAGTATTGTCCTTATGTCAGACCCCCAAACTCAGCAATTTCATCACTCTTGTTCCATCACATACGTGGCTACCAAAATATCTAGGGGGCCTGATATTTAACAATGGCCAATTGTTCTTCAGGTAGCATTGCATCTGGACTCTCTGTCTTTATTTACTTCTTCTCTGCTCTCTCCTTTTTATCTTCTCTTTTATTCTTCTTTTCTCTTTTCTGCCTCTTCAACTCTGACTCTCTGATTAAATTCCCAAGGGAAAACTCCAATCACAAGAGATGCACTCATTCAACTTTGTCATCTCATACTTTTTGCCATACTTTATGTCATACATATAGTATTTGTCATACTCTTCCATTTTGCAACAAAATGTTAAAACCAAGCAGACTTCTGGCTTTCTCATTCTCTGAATTTATTTCCTATGCTGGGTAAATTCACTAGTACACACACACACAAACAAAACAAAGCCCTAATGTGATCCTGGCTGTTTCTTTCTAGTTAACCTCAGTAGTATTATTGATGTTAGTTAAGATTACAAATTTCATAGTCAAATGATCATGTTTAGCTTCTGTATTTAATGCTCTATCGTGCAGAAAAAATATGACATGTTTAAAAAATTATTTAGGCTTCAGTCTCTTCATTGACAGAAAAAAAGGAACAGAGTATAACTCAACAGTGATTCTATTAATCTTCCTTCGCTTCCTTTCTTCTTCCTTCCTTCCTTCCTTTCTTCTTTCCTTCCTTCCTTCCTTCCTTAACCTGATCTCCACTGATCTGGAATGCACCAGCAGTATATGTATATCAGTCCTCATTTTTCTATATGATAATCAGCATGGCATCTGGTTTGTATGAGGCACTCAGTGCAGATGTTAGACAGGAACGGATTTGGTTTTTTTAAAACACTTGCTTACATCTCATTTGAATGCATGGATTACAAATGTAAACTTCAAGTGTAATTGTCTTTTTGATATTGTTACATTTTATTCTTCTTAATAAGTATCTGAGAACCTTACTTATTTTGAAATACTTCCCTATTTGGGAGCTGATAGTCTATGGGAGAAGAAGGTATCCAAAACCAGTATGGCACCATAGAATAGACATAGTAGGAAAGTATGTCATTTCTTTTCACTGCCATAATAGTCAATAATTGCAAAACACTAAGTCATAAAATAAAATAAAACTATGAAAAATGCTAATGATAGAAGTTTGGGTCCCTAAGATGAGATTAGAGTAGTTTTCACTTACTATTGAGAAACGACACAAAAGTAAAACTAGGGAAAATGTGACCCAAAAAAATTGCATTATTTCATATCAGGACACCATCTCATTTGTAGGTAGACAGAAAACACTCCATCAAACAAACAAGATAACACATTTTGATAACTTACGTTGCTGAAATTCCTTGCAGCCACAGTTTTAAAAAGCTAATATTTGATCATTTTAAATTTCAAATGTTCTGACACAGCTCTGCACCTTTGGAGTCAGCTGCAAACTAATGAATCTGGAAATGATCAATTTATAGTTCTTTCCGTAGTAAATTCTTATCAGAGCTTGCCTGAAGCAATGTGTTTACCCTCCTGCTTGTCCAGAAAGTCGGAAGCATTTTCTCCTTTGTGACCTAGATTCTCTGATCTGCCTGTCTATATCCAGCTTCCAGTTATGTAGAGCATCTCCTTGTACTCACTGTGTAGCTCTTATTAGCGACTTAGAAAGCACACACGCCTGAAATATGATAGGTTGTATTCTCCAAAGGACACTTGAAGGAAAGATATGATTTATGGTGTTTTTTAAATTTAATACTGTTAAGGTCTAATGTTGGTGTGCCCTCGAAATTCATATGCTGCAATTCTAACCTTCAAGGTGACAATATTAGGAAGTGCAAATATGTGTTACCTTGATAATAATACCTGACAGAGACAAAAAAGGAAATCTTAATTTTGCTCATGGTTGCAAAAGTTTGTAATTCCTAGGCCCCATGAACCTGAGCAGAAAATCATGTGCCAAGAATGAGTGGTGAAATACAACCATCCCTATCATGGTGGACCAAACGACACAGAGACAGAGTAATAGAAATTAGGGATTGGTTGTCATCTTCAAAGGCCTGCCCCTAGCGAATTACTTCTGCCACTCAGGCCATACTTCCTAAAGGTGTTTCACATCCTCTCAAAATATAGATAGGGAATAAACATTCAAAGCATACAACTATGGGATGACAGTTAAGATTCAAACTTAGCAGGGAATTTACAGAGACCACTAGAGAATAGAAAAGGAATTTTCGTATGTGGAATTAATATTCTTACCAAATAGGCACAAAAAAGACCTTTTTCCTTTTCTACTCTGTGGAGAACACAGCAAGAAAGTATACTCAGGAACCAGGTCATGAGCCCTTAGCAGGTCAAGTTCATCCAGGCCCCCAGAACTATGAAAAATATCTGACATTTAGAAGCCACTCAATTCATGGTATTTATTACTTAATTCCAAGCTAATTCAAGTACTTTTACATAAGGCAAACTATTGTTGTTTTGTATATTTCTTTGACCATTTCTTGTAGAAATGCAAGCCATTTCAAACTCTCCAATTTAATATAAAAAGTGCTATATTCCACAAGGCTCCCTGTGCTCCGCCCAATGTTTGGCTGTGAGTCTCAGCATCTGTTTCCATCTGTTGCTGGGTGAAGCCTCTCAGAGGACAACTATCCTAGGTTCCAGTCTGCAAGCATAGGAGAGAGTCCATAACAGTGTCAGAGGTTGGCTTTCTCCGCACATCAAGTCACATCAGGACTGAGTGCATCCTCTTCCTTTATGGCCTGACAAGGCTTCTCCACCAGGGGGGAAGTGATCAAAAAGCACACAACACAGTCTTCGTCAGAGACAGCACCTGTTCTCCTTACTAGGTGACTCACATAGAGACCAAGATGCCCATCAGGTACATATGTGTAGGAGATCCAGTTCATGCATGGTCAATCTTCACAAGCCCCTCTGGGTCCTGGTTGGTCTTCTGGAGTTCCTGTCCCCTCCAGGTTCTCGGTGGTGGGGGTTCCCCTTTTCTGAGGAGTAGAGAGAGAAGGGGGGGGGCGTATCTGAAGGAAGAAGAGGGAGGGGCTACAATTAGAATATAAAGTGAATAAATGCGTAAATAGATATACGAACTTTTTTTAAAAAGTGGTGTATTCAGAGGGTGTTGACATTAACTTTTGTATGTTCAGCCTAGATAGACGGTCTCTTCTTTTAAAGACAACGTCATCTCCCTGACACTGTTTGCTTCTAAGAACATCATGTATTCAGATATGGCATTGCTCTGAAGCACAGACCTTCTCATTGTGCCAAAGATACTGGAACGGGGTTCAGAAAATAGAGGTAATTTTTTCCTATGTTATCTGTAGTACGCCTTGCTAAAAAGAGCAAAAACAATGTTTTGTGCCACCTTGATTACATGCATTATTTTTAGTTGTTCTTATTTTTCCTGTCTTCCCCTACAGAACCCTAGCTCCATAAGATTTAAATGTGTCTTAGTTGCTATTTTTAACAAAACAACAACAGGAACAATAACGAAAAAGGTTGAAAGACAATAATTTTATATTCATATGGTGAAAGCACTGTTCTTGGTCAAGGTGTCTTGATCAACTATTTCTTTCTTAAACCCTCAGCCACCCCTGATAAATGTTTTGTTAGCTAGCCCCTTGGTATGTGCCTTTTCTTAGAAAGTCATGGGCAAGCATCTACTTGCCTCAAAGAATCCATGATAGATCAAAATGATGATTCCACCAAAGGCTAACTTGGAAGGCCAATGAGATTGCTGGGGGTAACTTCCAGAGTATGGCAGAGGCTAGCTTCCAAGAGTAAAGACAGCTGCGTTGTTGAAAGTCGTGCCCCAGTTTGCATCCCTGGGCTTCCTAGATGTAAGGAAAAGAGATTGACCATCTGAGAGTATTCTCTCCCCAGTGATCCTTGCTGCTCACATAACTGTTGTGAGAGGGACTTTTTGAATCTTGTAAGTTTCAGGTATTTCTTGTACTTGTGAGTTATTTATTCTTTAAGCTTTATTACGTTTTTTTTTTCTCTATTGAGTCTTCAAAATCCTCCTACCACAACATAATTTTTCATTTCAGAGGCACTTATTATGCCACAACATGCTACATAAGGGAATATACATTTTTGAAGTAGTATATGTATATCATTTTATTCCTGTTTACATAAGCTGAGTAGAAGTATTTGATCTTGGCATTGGTTAGTGTGACTAAAATACATGTAATTGAATATTTCAATCATTAAGCTTTGGGTATTATTTGCTGAGCAAACTCAGGAGACAAATTTGGATCCCAAATCCTAATAGAAAGAAGTCACTATCCTGCTCCTGCTAGCACATTTTATATTCCAGAGCATTAAGGATTTTAGAGAGTGCCAATGGTGAATACGCATGGTTTACAGAATGATCCCATAGTGTACACATACAAACATACGACCTTACATATTTTCATGTACGTCTTTGTATGTATACACAACTAAAGCTAATTTCACCCACTTGACTTATAAGTAATATAATATGAATTTTTCTGTCCTGCATTTTTTCTGTCTTTCTCCTTTTAATGATACCTAATCAGCACCCTTTGATGATTTGTAACTGCTGATTTAATGGCACTACACAGGAAGGGTCAAGAGACTTTTAATTACTTCACAGCAAATTAATCCTAACTGAGAATTCTGGAAAACTAATAGTGTCCTTCAAAATGCAGATAAAGTCAACCAGGGAAGAGGCTGTAGGCACATTTTCAAAAAATGTAAACATTGCAGCCTGGGGGAATCAGTGTTTTGCTTTGTTTTGTTTTGTTCTTCTTCTAGGAGCAAGACATTTAAGAAATCCTTATTGAAGGAGAGCACAGGAATGAGAGAATGGACAGTGAGATCTCAGCAAGGGCAAGGCCCAGCCACTTAAAAATAGTCCTCTGCACTTTTAAGCATTTAAAGTACCAAAGAGGAGGCCAGTAGCTGGGGAAATGGCCCAGTTAGTGAATTATTTGGCGCATAAGCATGAGGACCTGAATTTGACTGTCAGTGCACATCCCAAAACAAAAACAAAAAACAAAAAACAAAACAAAACAACCCAGAAGGGCATAGACATGAGCACCTTTACTTCCAGCATTACGGCAATAGACATAGAAGGATGCCTGATTCTGTGGACTGTTGGCTGTCTACGTTAAGTTAACTGCTTCAGAGAGAGAGCCTGCCTCAAAAAATGAGATGGAGGGCAAGCAAGCAGGACACCTGATGTTGACTTTTGCCTCTGCTCACATGTACATGCATGCACACACACACAAACACACACAGGCAAGGAGGTCTTCATGACACTTGACTTTTTTTGTCCATTACTGTTTTTAATCTCTATTGTGAGTTGCTGGGGGAAAGGATTGAGAGAAGAGAATGGGTTAACTACATTTCCTAGATGTCTCACTATGCAATCCATGAGTTTCTGGGACATTTTCTTCCTTGTTATGTTATTTCAAATGTAAAAAGCAAATCAGTTAAGAGAGTCTCATCTTTTTGAAGTGTTGATCATATAATTCTAGTCTTCCCAGGATCCTGAATCAAGACTCACTAAAGTAAGTATATTAGGTTGCAAGACCTTTTCCTCAGCTTCCTGAATGTTATGGATGTGGACATGACCTATGTAGGTTTTTTTGTTGTCGTTTTGGTTTTTTTGATTTGTTGTTGTTGTTGTTGTTATTGTTGTTTTTAGGTTTAAGGGAAGTAGGTAACAGGAGTTTTACTTTGGGGGCCTTTGGATCTGAAGCACTGTGTGAGTGTGTGTGTGTGTGTGTGTGTGTGTGTGTGTGTGTGTGTGTGTGTGTGTGTGTGTAGATCATCACTATGCAGTGTCCTAATGTAATCCTTTGGAATGCTCTTCTGAAGTTCTCTATGGAAACTACCCTCATCCTTTTAGCCATCTTTCTGGAGAACTAAACTTGGACTTCTCAGACCTAGATTATCAAAATGGAAGTTGTTACTCTGTATACATGCACAAGTGTAAAACACAGGAAACTTGTTTAACTAGTACGCATATGTCCATTAAGTGAAACTGAAAATATACAGGTCTACAAAAATTCCACTTGTGTTTCCATTAAGCCTATTAAAACTGTTGATGGTTCTTGGCACAGGATAAGATGTTAATGTGGAGGAAATGACCTTATAAATCACAGTTTATGGTGTGTTACTTTTTTAAAAGATTAAGGCAAATGAACGTGATTTTTTTTTTTCTTTTTGATGTTTCAATGCTCAGTAGGATTCAACCATGCATTCAATGCATAGCAAAGCATAAGTTATATGCATATACAGTTATCTCACTTTTTTTTTTTTTTTTGACTACTGAGGTTGCTTTAGGATGATGAGGCACAGAAGTCCAAATTGAGGTCCACATTTGGCAGTTGTCATGGTGACCATGTGCCTCATTGTCTACACATCATGTCTGAACATCCTTCTGTCATGGAGAACACTAGTCCTGAGATCTCTGGGTATCGAGAAATGTGTCTCTATGCATACATACTCTTACTGCCATGAAATGCACAAGTGCTGTGTTAACATCCATACTCTGCTGTGGAAGTTTTGGGTTTTATGTAAACATATTTTTGTTTTAATCCCAGGTATGGGATATGGGGGCTGCTCCAGGTTGTCCACAGCTGATAACTGCCTCGTGAGAGGGCACGTAATCTTTGTCAGCAGGGAACTACCTCATGTGGGGTGGGTACTTTACTAGTGGGAATAAATGCCAGACCCAGAGAGAGAGATTTGGGGCTCTGAAAAGGAAAGCTGCTGGTGCTCCCCCTGTGCTGCTTCTGGCTGCTGTTGCTGCAGCTTGAGAAGCTGGAGACTTCCTGAAATGAGATTGGACTTGCCCCAAGGAACCTGATGACTCTAAGCAGCAGGAAGTAGCTAAGGAAAACTCTGCCCCTTCACCCCACTAACCTTCTTTCTCTTATACCTGGTGTTAGGGTGTTGGAAGAGGTTAGAAAAGGGAGGCAGAGATATAAGGAACCCAAAATAAAAACAGATATTAAAAGTACAACAATAATATTTTATCAGCAACTCCTATGATATACATCTTTGATGGGAACTGTTGGAGCTGGTCTTCCCTAGCTCTTCAATGAACACTTCAGAAAGAACTACAGAATGAGACCCTGTCAGGACAGTGGGAGACCATTCCGAAAGTTCCTGCTTCAGTGTGCTAAATGGTAGCCTGGGGCCAGCACTGATTTCGTGCTGGTTCCTAAACTGCCTGGTGACTACCCAGGGAGCTGTTAAGGTATGAAGTTGCCCCATTAAGCAGAGACAGCTAGGTTTGAAAGGAGAAAGTAGAATCCTTCCTGTTTTGATGGGACCACATGTTATGAAGGACTTTCAAATAGCTTCCCTCTCAATCAACCACAGAGCATCACCATTAAGGCCCAGATTTATTCCTATCATACCTTTCTGTTTTAATTTTTTCTTTTACTGAAAACCATTATTTCATGCACTATGTTCTGATCAAGGTTTGCCTTTCTCCAGCTCCTCCCATCTTCTTCCAAACTCCCCACCCATCCAAATCCATACCCTTTCTTTCTCGCTCTTTATAAAAGCAAAACAAAACAGACAAACAGACAAACAAACAAGTCAAAAACAATAAATAAATAAAGGAAAACACACAAAACACCTCACAAAACCACAAGATTGAAGATTACATACAGGAAGCCTATCAGTAATACACACATACACACACACACACACACACACACACACACACACACACATACACACACACAAGCCCAAATAAAGCAATATGAGACAAAAAGTCTACAAAAACACCACTGAGTTCATTTTATGTTGGCCATCTACTTCTGGGCATGGGGCTTGCCTGCCCTAAATTATGGTGAATGTCCTAATGCAACTCCATTGAAGAAAAAAGGTTGTCTTTTCCTTTGCAAGTGGGTGCCTGTTACAGTACGGTTCTTGGTTGGGGGTGGGTACCAGCATCCATTTCCCCCTCTCAGCTCTGATACCCATTTTGCTTAACTACGGCAGACCTTGCGCATGGATATGCCTAGATCCCCTCACCTGCCTTCAGCTCTTGCAATTGTTCTGCTTATTCCCTGTAGCAGCCTGAGCCCTAAATGTGTGTGGATGGAGGCAGGGGATTGATGAAGATACCAGTTTTTGGTTTTTGTTTGTTTGTTTGGTTTTGGAGATAGGTTTTCTCTGTGTAACCTTGGCTGTCCTAGACTCGATTTGTGGACTAGGCTGGCCTCAAACTCACAGTGACCAACCTACCTCTGCTTTCCTAAATATTGGGATTAAAGTCATGTGCCACCATGCCAGGGTGGATGATATATCTGAAACATAGAAATACTTGGAGAATGGTTTTGTCTTGCATCAGTAAAGGAAGAAAGCAAAGCGTTTTTTTTTTTTTTTTTGCCCTTTCTGCTCAGCTTCCCAGATGGTCTCTAGTTAATCCCCCATTCCAATCCTTTGCCTCAGTCATATGGTAGTGGTGTTTCCACTGTACCTACCTTCTATGCTTTCTTATTCCCTGCCTTATAATTCACATTACTCTCCATCTCCTAAATGTATTTAAGTGGACACGGCCAATCCTTTAAGATTTATCAGGCCCACTTCTTTCATCCAAAATTTGAGAGGCCTTCCTAATTGGAAATATACCTTCTCTCTGCTGTCATTTCTTTACGTTGAAATTCATTTTCTTTGTAGTTCTCATGGTAATGTTTTATCTACTCAACCAGAGGGGCAGTATTTTAAAGGCACCGGATACTGCATGTTCTTCAATAAAGGATACATTGCAAAATGCCTCCCGTGTGTGTGTGTGTGTGTGTGTGTTTTGGCACAAAGCACGCAACACATCTCTGTACAGGGTGACTTCCCAATGGGCACATGTATCCTTATTCCAAAGTTAATATTTCATGTCAATATGTCCACATGTCAATCCATGTCCTCCATCTTTAGATAAAAGCTGATATTTAGGAGGCTTGGTTCTATCCACTGCTCAGAATTTATTACGTGGCCCTGCCTTCCTGAATTGTACTTAACTGCTTGTAAGAAATGATTGCTCTCTGGGTATTGTTGTCCTCAGGGGTTGTCCAGACCAGCCAAAAGGCAGAGGAATGTCTGAACAAGCAGATTAATGAGCAATCACCGAGGAGGCTGTGGATCCCCATTCAAGTTCTTGGAAAGTGTCTGTCTATGATTTGATGAAAAGGACTGGATTTGGGGCCAGAGGGTGAGAGTGGCTCCACGTGTCCCCTACCTCCTGCTGCTGGGGGCCTGAAGAACAATGATGAGGCAGAGAAGCTGTGACAAGTGGGAGGCAGCTGACTCCAGCTGATTGAAAATAGGCCATTTGTCCTGTTCAATGCTAATGTGCTCAGGGATTTGCACAGTTGGGGCTGCAGAGTGGGGCAGGGAGTGGGAGGTGGGAGTTGGGCAGAAACGTTTATGTATGCACGTGTCTGGGAGATCAAGCCTTCCTTCTTTGCCTTTAATCAGCTTTCTCCACTCGATAAATTACCAATAAGAAGAGCTGATGATCTCACCAGCTTTCCTAGCTGGCAAAGACTTAAATGCATTGGCTTTGCCAGCTTCGGGGTATGGGAGGCTTGGGTTCAAATTCTAGAGCTCAGTGGAAACTCCAAAGATATATCTCCACACAAAGAGAAAAGTAATAATAAGAGGCAACAGTTCTGATGTCATTAGAATAAATTATAAAAGCATAACTGAATATGTTAATTGCTTGATCCCTCCCCAAAATACACTTATCATTTATTCACAGGGCATAGAAACATATGGCCATTACCAATATCTCTGTAGGTTTATGTTCACAGGCAAAGTATCTTGACCTATTATAGTCTCAGCCTTCAGGAGTCACTGAGTCCAAGTCAGCTAAACATTGCGTGTTGCCCAAACAGGACACCTAGGCCCAAGCACTCTACAGTTCAGCCAATAGAGGAAGATACAGTAAACAACTTTCAGTACCTTTGTGTTAGGAATGCCAGGACCCACACATCTTTGCAACAGTGTGTATATGAATGGGCAAATGCATACAGGCATACATTTACTGCAGAGTTTATTTACCTTGAGTATTTTAGAGGACTATAGGTTTTCACTCTGACACTGTCCAGAGGGGTATAGCCTAAGCCTCTTCTTCCATGACTTTCCTTCAGTCTGTGCCAGGATTTCCAGGATGTCAAAGGCAAAGCTCCCAGCTTCCAGGCTGGAATTTTCCACCACATTATATCAAGGTTGATAGAACACATCTGAGTCACACAGATAAGAACCTTCTCACAAGAGCCACCACTTAGTTTAAAGTTTTCTTGGTGACTCCTACCCTATTGGTCTGTTATCCAAAGCTGCATTTATCCAAATTATTGACTGGGTCATCAGTCTCAAGTTGAGCATTGGTCTACGTGTGCCAGCTGTGCAATGTGGCAGTGTGAGCAGGAGAGTTGGACAATGATGCTTGGAAGCTACTTCCCAGGGCTTAGCAGAAACCACTTATGCTTACCAGGTGTGCACAATCATGACTCTTCAATTTATTTTTTAAAAAATTATTAATAATAATTTTAGTGAGATGGTGAAAATATTTGCTTTGGTTAAGAAGCATATATAATCATATGTTTGGGGGAGAAGTTCCCCTTCTGTGACAGACCTAGGGGAGGGGAATAAGGTGAAAGAAGGAGGGAGAGAGGGAGGAATGGGAAATACAAATGAGGAGATAACAATTTAGATAAAATCTGAATAAATTACATAAATAATAAAAAATGAAGATATTTTAAAGTTGGATATGATGGGACATGCTTGTGGCCCCAGCATTAAGACAGAGGCATGGAGATTACAAATTTGTTTGGTTTTTTTTTCCAATTGCAGCCCCTCCCTCCTCTAGTCCTGATCCTGACCTCCTGCCCCTATCCCCCTCCCCCCTCTCCTTCTTATCACAAAAGAAGAGCCCCCCTCTGCATCAACTCCACCCAGGGACATCAAGTCACAAAGGGACTAAGCACACCCTCTACCACTGAGGCCAGAAAATGCAGCCCAGTTAGGAGAATGTGACCCAAAAGCAGGCAATAGAGTCCATGTTAGAGACAGCCCCTGCTCCACTTGATAGGGGACCCCCATGAAGGGCCAATCCATGCTTGCTGTTTGGTTTGTGCTTTAGTCTCTGTAAGCTCCCATGGGCCTAGGCTAGTTGACTCTGTTGGTCTTGTTGTGGCATTCTTGTCCTGTCTGTCTCCCCACTCTTCCACAAGACTCCCCAAGCTCTGCCTAATGTATCACTATGGATTTCAGCATCCACATGTGCACACAATTTCACACCACACACTACAAACACACACACACACACACACACACACACACACACACACACACACACACCTCCCACACACAAACACCCCATAATTGCTTATTGAATGGGAAGAGTCTATTGATCAATTTTTTTATTGAGTAGCTCTTATTTTCTGGGTGCTATGTTATGAATTGAAACATAATGGAAACTGAGAAGTGATATCTTCCTTTAGACACTGTATTGAAAGCTTTAAAAGCATTATTTAAAAGGAGGCCAACTACTTGTAAAGAGAATTCTGTAACATGTCTGTGACCTTTGACTTGTAATTCATATTTTACAAGGAAATAATGGTGCTGTTGTAAAAAGTGGCTTTTTAGAAATGTCAGTAACATTATTTTTGCACATTCAAATTTATTTTGTGCTCCGTAATCCAAAGAGAGTTTCATATGGAGCAACTTCCTAGGAGGGTCTTAGGGAGTCAGGCTCATCTCTTCCATAGTCACACAGTCTCTCCAAGTTCACCACAGGTCTCATCCTCCCCAGACAGCTGAGGGGTGTACAATAAGGGCACGCAGTGTAGGGCCCCCTCAGGACGTAGTATATGCCACAGGGACTCACATTCTACTGACTAGAACTCAATCAAGAGTACCCAGGGGCACCTGAAGTGTGCTCTCACGATGGGCCATGGAGGAAGAGGAGACTGCCTTGACAGTGAGCTACAATTCTTATGACTTCATCATCAGCGTCTCCTTTAATTGAAGTTTAAATGAAATTATTCTGTTGATTCCGGGGACAGATGTCACTGTTACACTCCAGGAGTGCTCTATAAATAATCATTTACTAGTAGAGATAGAATAAGGGAGAGAGAGAGAGAGAGAGAGAGAGAGAGAGAGAGAGAGAGAGAGAGAGAGAGAGAGAGTTTTGCTCCTGCTCTCATTTCTTTCCTGTTGTTCAATACAGACAAGGACTGAGTTAAGGAGCAAGAAGAACATTTACTCACCACCATTTCCATTCTTGATTCTTTTCATCTTGTGCCTGAATACAGCATCCGACTAGATATAGCATTATGTGATCACTGTGGGAAAAGATGACTATTAATAAAATTAAATGAAATTATCTGTAAATAATTCCATATACTCTTAGATAATTCAAAATTTTATGCTAAATATAACATCAAAGGTACGAGTGTCAGAGTGCAATGGAAATTAACATTTATTGATTGATGTCATTTTTAATTCTCTAAAATATCTTAACCAGTATTTTTATGTTTTATTTTATGCATGTGGGTGTGTTTCCTGTAAGCCTGTCTATGAACCACTTGTGTGATTGATGCCATGGACTTTAGAAGCGAGCACTGGGTCCTTTAGAGCAACCAGAGGTTGTGTGATATCATGTGCGGTTAAAGTCCTCTGGAAGAGCAAGCACTACTCTTGGTCATTGAGCCCTTTATCCAGTCCTTGTGATGATCATTCAACAAATAGGACCTACAGAGTATAAATCCATGTGTCTAATATCCTCATCAATGGCTGACTCAGGAGAAACAGGTAGAATATTTAACCTGCAAATTTTATTTACCTCTGAGGGGTCAAATTGACTGACAAATTTACAGTACACAATAAAGATACATCAATGGGAAAAATAACTCAGTTGCTTTAAGTTTATAAAAGTAAAACATCCATTTAATTTCTCACACTCTTCGACTATCTCTATATAGATAGATAATAAATGTTTATGGTGCAGAGTCACCTGGAAGTGAAGCAATCATAGGAGCTCTCTTAGGAGGCATTTCACCACAAATTGTGCTTATTAATTCTGTCCATGTTTATTGAGTATTTTATATTAGTCACTCATAGGCTCTACATTAGTGGGTAAGCCATGCCTTCCTACTCAGACAGATTATCTCCATAGATGTGGTCCTACACATTTCCACCAACAGTAGAAGCCATTCATTAAATTGTGCTTTATTTTGTTTTCTTTTGTTTTCACTGACCAGACATTTGTGATGTCATAGGCTACACACGTATGATGCTGTGTCATTTCAGCTAGCCAAATTTTCTGGTGAGATTCAAAATCGTGACTCTAAGCCACTGGTTTCTTTAGTGTTGTGTGTTTTATTATAGTGTGTTCAACACTTTTGTCAAGGCACTTTTTGACTTATGATTTATCAATATATAGAACCAAGTTGAGGAGCATTTGTTCTCATGTATGATTACAATTACTATTTCATTTGACTGATCCTACTTCATTTAAAAAAAAAACCCACAAACAAACAAACAAACAAACAAAAACCCAAAAAGCAAACAACAACAACAACAACAACAAAACCCACACCTAAATTCTCTTTATGAACTCATATAAGTGTATCCATCCATTGGGATTCTCATGTTTTCCTTGAGGCTCTGAGGCTAGACTTGAAAGCAATGGATTCAGCATCTGTTCTCAGGCACTTTCATAGTTGTTGAGGGTAGCTAGGATCACATTGTTAACTCTCTTCCACATGATTTCTAGACAAGGAGTGGCTGTAGAAATTTAACCATCTAATGATTAAGTTAAAACAGCACTAGGCCAGTCTCTCTTAGTTGCAGGTAGTCACTAAAGTGTTGAAATGGACCTAAGATCCTATCTTACATCTAGACATCATTTTTCTTATCAAAAAGAAATTTATTAGTGAGAAATAGGTGTCCAACAAAATCTTGTATATAATACTAGTGTCTGCAGAGTATAACATTCTGGACTGTTAAATATAACAATTATTTTTAATCTTTGGAAATGCTTTTCTGTTTGGTATTTAAGGCCATGCAGGTGATCAAAATTAACATTCGAAAGAATTTTCATAGGCAGGGAAAGAATATGTTCAAAATATATTGTATGGAAAAAAATGTGAAAAAAAATGATAATGCCAGCAAAGGATCTAGTCTTTGGGGTTACAAGGGATTGGGAGAAGTCAATGACTCCTTCCTTTTATGAGATGTTCCACCTTCTGAGAATAAGCCAGAGGCCTTGCTGATCTGACTTCTAGATCATTGTCTAAGGATCATAACTACTAATTCTTGCCTTGACTTCTCCCTCATGTCTCCCTCCAGACGCCACTCAGATGTTATAGAAATGGAACCACTGCAGCCCTGAGTTGGCATCTTTTAGCTAGGACCATTGGAAGGGCACCCTGATTGCCACACTCAGTAACCTCATCAGCTCAAAGAAGTCAGACCTGCCATTGTCCAATTCCTTAGTGGCAGTCCGGGCTACATCTTCGAGGGCAGAATAACAAGAACAGGAAGTAGAAACTGGGGGAAGCTGCTCAGGACAGGGGCACCCAAAGCAGTGGTTTCCCAAGTGCTCTTGGTTTTCAGGCTAGGACTTCCATCAGGGAGCTCTGGTCTCTTATCTTCTCCTTAATGAGCGAGCATGCCAGGAGGCTACAGGCAAGGGAGAGGTTGTCTATGCACATGCTGATTCCTCCTGGTGAACAACGTTGAAAACAGATCTCGGAGTTTTGTTTTGTTTTTGTCCTGGCTGAAGACCTAACACTGGCTACATCAACCACCTGGCCGAGGAAGGGTCCCCGGAAGACGTGCTAGAGAAACAGGTGGAATAACTCTGCTTCTGGTGAGATGCCATTTTTCTTCTCAGAATCCTCATCCCTCCTGCTCCTACTAGCACAGTTCCTGTGACATTTTATTTTATTTTATTTTTGTATTTTGTATTTCTTTTTCTTTTTGTATCTGTCACAAACCTGGCTCACACCAGGTGATGACGTGAGAAGTTGCTCCAAGAAGGCAGGCTAGTGGGAACACCTGTATGCTAACACCCACACTAGCTTCTCTCAGAGAACACAGCTAATGTGTGAGAGACAGCTTTATTGTATGGGTCTCAGAGAGAAGGGGGTTATTGAACAATTGGAAATCCTTCCAGCCAAGAATTCCAGTGAATTTACTAACTATGTGGAAATAGATTAGGACTCTGTCATTAAGCAAATATGCATACCCAATAATAATAAATATAATATATTATTAATATATATATATATATATAATTGTTTAGCTCTTCATTATTGATATTGCCTGCAGCACTACCATGCTGGACACTGGAGGAATATATTCTGCCTGTTTCCTGGTGAGATGTAAATCAGAGTTTCCATGGGATGGAGAGAGTGAGGAAGTGGGCATGAAGAAAAGCAAGTAAGTGGTGGTACGTGGGAAAAATGAGGGCAGGGGCTGTAGCTTTGGCTGTCAGGAAGTCAGGCTTTCCTTGGAAATCTGGGGAGAATGGGCATTTTATTATAGCAGTCTCCTGAGACTTCATCTACAGGACCAAATTCAGACTGAATGATGATGAGAAAAGCCTACGTCCTCAGTGTCAGATAAACCTGTTCAGGTGTGTTCTTCAGTAGGAAGGTAAATGTTGCCAAGCCGGTTAGCCTCTCACAGCCTCAGTTTTCTCATCTGCTTGATGAAAACGGCAAATGAGAATGTTAGAGCAGGTGGTACAGGAAATCCTTTCTAGCCTTAAGGCCATGCGGTTTGAAAGCCTCTCATTCAATCTTTGTTTTACTTGTCTCACAGTTATTTATATTCTCTAGAGCAATGGAACAGTACATGGGTATGACTCCTACCCTTAGGGTCCAGGTGTCCACCATTAGAGTCAGGAATTGGAACCCAAAAGGAATGCAGACCCAGGACTGCCAGGCAAGACTCTCCAGCATTGTCACTGGGATATTGAAAGGGAGGTGGTGGTCAGTGTTCGGCCAGTTCAGGCCCTGAGGATGATGCTAGCAGGAGGCCAGGTCATAACATGAGATAGGCCTCAGCCCCAGGGTGAGAGACGGATGAAGAGGTGCAGCGCGTGCCTGTGGATGAGTGCCCTTGGGTGTTGCAGCGATTTACCCATAGCGTATTGCCTTAAGCAATATTAATTTATTAATTACAGTTTGGGAAGTCAGAAGTAGAAACAAAAGGACCTCATTGAGCAAAACATCAAGATGTTCGTGACATGCAAACCTTCTCCAAATACCAAGGGGAAAAACTACCTCGTGTTTTTCTCCCTCTAAGCACTTTGCTCACTTCTCAGCTTGGTGCTCCCCTCATATCTCCTCAGAGGTTGTATGTCTCTGAGAATTCTTCTGTAGTTAACATTCCATCTTCTACCTTTAAGGAAATTTAAGATTAACAGAACTTAGATAATCCAAAAAAAAAAAAAAAAAAAAAAAAAACCATATTAAATGGCGTCACCTGATTAGCAACATTGATTACATGTGTAACCTCAATTCATGACGGCGATGCCATGTAACCACATACTCATAGGCTCTAGGACTGAGGCTATGGAGCACTTGGGGACTCGCTGTTAAAAGTTCGGATGGAGAGGAAAAGAGGTATCTTACTGGCATCTGCAGTCCTCCTGTGTTCTGGGACCACTCTTACTCTCCAAATACTGCTGTTATTTGATATTAGCTAATAGTTTGGCATTTAGCAACTGAAATAATTTAAATGGTCATCCTGCAGAATTACAATATTAAAATAATTCAAAATCATTTCGTGTGATTAATATCTCTGTAACAGTTAATTTAATATCAACAGGGATTTTACTTTTTTCTGATTTTGTTGCTATTTATTTTGTTAATTTGTTTTAGTTATTTAAGACTAATGCTAGTAAACTATGCTTCAGGTCCTGATAACTTATAATTTTTTCTTTGGAAGTCATATGTAAGTTTATTTTTCTATGTATAGGAGAAAATAACGAGCTTTTAATTATCGTTCTGAGGAACAGAAAACACCCCAAGCATATGATCTGCCACAGCTTTTCAAAGTATAAAAAATGTTTGTTGGTTCAAGTAATCCCCAAAACAAAATTTGATATATTAAGCTTTGCTAAGACTAAACTGAATCAGAGGGTAGAAAATATTCTGTACACTAAAAGTCCACCTTTTCACTCAAGGTCTGAGCTGATTTCTTTGACTGACACTAATTATGGGTCTGGGAGAGAACCCATCCATGTCTCACTAGCTCTTGACAATACAGAGCCCTAATCTGGGAGATCCAAGGTCTTCTGCCCTGTGTTCATCTCTCCTGTGTAACAAGCATCACCATGTAGTATGTAACAAAATGGACCAATCAATACTGAACTTTTACAATATGTACTCAGATCCTTCATGATGGCGTTCCAGCACAGGCTGTTCTCTTTCAGTCAGTTAGCCAATTCATTTGTCCTTGTGACTTAGTCAAAGCACAAAGCCAGTTTTCTTCATGCCCTTATCTAAATAGCCAAATTGGCTCTAAGTGCTGCCTATACCTGCACAGGTGCCCCAAGTTGGCAGTGGTGTAATGCCCTGCTGCGGCAGCCAAGTCATAACCAGCCTTGCAAAAGAAGACAGAGCAGTGCTGGCTCAAAGTCTATTCTGGGACATATGCTGAGTTGGAAGACAGGCCAACTGAACCTCTCTGAAAGCCATTTGCCTGTAGCTACCTGTGTTTTGAATCTTCTGTGACTCATTCTTTTCGCTACTTTGAAGATTCTCTGCCTCAAGTTGATGACTGTTATTCAGAAATTTATGTTGAGGCACTCTTTGCAAATTCAAAATGTAATAAAAGAAACTGCCATTCACTTTAGTAGCTGTGATGTGTGTGTGTGTGTGTGTGTGTGTGTGTGTGTGTGTGTGCACGTGTGCATATGCGTGTCAGGGGGCTTAAGTGTGAAATTATGAGGAAACTTAATTGGGAAGTAAAGCAATGGCATAAATCAGGTATGTGTGCTGTGAGAGAGCCTCAGGTCCCTGAGGACCCTAAAGGGTCCCTTTTTCTAAGCCCTGTCTTAGACCCCTTTGGCTATTTCACTAGATGACAGTTACTAACTCAAAGAAAATAGGGTTGCTTTAGTCAGAACCAGAAAGAAAATCTTCCACTTTCTTAATGTATTCTTATTTTTATGAGACTTAGTTGTATGCAGTACACAGATGGGAAAATCCATCAAAATTCACCATGTGTCATAAATGGTAAAATGGACATTTAAAGTCACAAAGAAATGCAAAACAAGGCTTGACCTTTAGAGAACTCACAAAATTGATTAGTCATCTTGCTAGTGTTGAAAAGTTGTTCAAGATTCAGAAAAGTATGGGGTTGGGGACTTCAGCTCTGAGAGGAAGAACAAGCTGAACCAAAGTCAGTGCTATTCAGTTTGTGGATGGGGGAGTTTCACTATTTTTAATTTAATTTTAAGTTTCTATCAAGTTCTGAGTTGTTGGAAAATTTAAGATATGTTTAGCACATCTAGAGGATGTGTGAAAAGAAAACTGTCAATATGTGGATGTAAAGCTAAACCTGGATAAAAGGTTATTGCTTAAAAATCCTTATTTTGTAGGGAGGGAGGGAGGAAGGAAGGGAGAGGGAGGGAGGGAGAGAGTGAGAGAGAGGGAGGAGGGGGGGGGGAGAGTCATCCTAGGGAGCTACCCACCTTTCTGCTTAGACAAGGTGTTCTACTACAACTGTAACTGGACGTAGCTTAGGCTAGTTGGCCAGCACCCCTAGATTTCTGCTTATCCTTGTCTGTCTGTTGGGTTACAGTGAACACTATTATGCTCAGCTATTTTTTGTTTGTTTGTTTGTTTTTGTTTTTTGTTCGCATTGTTCTTTCTTTTCTTTTCTGTGGATTCTGAGAGTAGAACTCACTCTCTGTGCTTTCAAGGCAAGTACTTACTGAGCTCTTGCTCTGGCCCTGGATACACATTTGTTCATTTATGCTACGTCTGTTGGAAAAGAAAGCTAAGGGTGACATGGAAGTGTTTACCAAAGTGATACATTCACCCTAGGTGATGCCTCTAGTAACCCTTTAATGCTCAACAGTACTAGGTTGCACATACAAAGATCATTTAAGCAAATTAAATATTAGCCCTTTTGGAAAAACCTGCCTACATCCTTTTGGGCAATGAAAATGCCAAATATCGACATGAAAGGACACAGTATAAGGTAGAGGGAAGCTTGGACTCTGCCTCATAAGATTTCCTCATTTCTTGAAAAAGGTCAATTTTTGACATCCACCAATTTTAAAGATGATCTCTATAAAACCAGTGGTTTCATCACATTCTTGTTAGACATGAAAGGAAAACAGGTAAATACTATTTCAATTCAACATTATGGAAAGATAACAATTGATTCTAGGGAACAATTCCTCCTCCTGCTTTTGTTTGTTTGGTTGGTTGGTTGGTTTCTTTTTGAGACAGGAGTTCTCTATGTAGCGCTGGCTGTCTTGGAATGTGCTTTGCAGACCAGGCAGGCATCAAACTCAGAGATCCACCTGCATCTGCCTTCCGAGTGCTGGGATTAGAGGTAGATGCTACCATGATCAGCTGGAATGTTTTCTTTTTACCTAATCATTTCAGATAGGTGTTCAAGTATGAATACCTCAAACTCTCAGAGAAGATGTCTCATTGCCAAAAGACTTCTTAGAAGAACCCATATTCATAGAATACCCTACTCTGGCTAGCTCGTGGCCTCCATATGCCAACAGAGATGTTTCTGTGCACTTCGAGTATTCTCCTAAATATTATATTCTGTCATGGTAGTACTTATTACTATCATGAGTGCTTTGTTAGGTTTCTCATAATGGTCAGTCTCACTATGGGAAACAACTGAGATGGCCATTTCGTTGTCTACATGTTTCTCTATTCGTGCCCACAGCTTTAGTCACACAGGCCAACTGCAAACTCCAAAGCTGGCAAAACAAATCCCAGTGTGGACTCATTTCAAAACTGCCTCTCCCGAAATTATTTCAGTCATGACTCAGACTCCCTTCAAGAAAATTTTTTGCAGGCCAGTTCTTTCAAAACTGTTTACTAGGGGGCTAGAAACTGGGCTCTCTGGTTAAAGACACTGCCTTCACTTCCAAAGGACTCAGGTTTGATTTCTTGTACCCATGTGGTAGCTTGTGCCTTTACTCCAGTGCCAGGAAATATGAAGCCCTCTTCTGGCCACTATTAGGATGGTGTTAATACATTGAAGCATAAAATAAAATACATAAAATAAAAATAAACAAACCTTTATGAATAATAATGATAAAATACTAACTATATGTTAATTCCTTAAAAATATTTAAGATAGCAAAAAAGTACAGACCAATCCCCCAGTGGGGATTTTATTGGGTATTAACAACCTTTACATACTCTTTCAGTAGTGCAAGTGTTTCTTATATGTGTGCCTTGGACATCAGTGAAGCCTGTGCTAATTTAATAAAAATATAACCATTCTGTTCCCTATGAATGATTAATATATTTACCTGCCTACTGCCATCTGCATCCAGATGCATCATTTTGTGTATATGTGGAATCGTGAGCCTGTGTGACAAGAAAAATACGCATCTCAGTGTGTAAAGTTCCCTCTTCACAAGCCTCTGAGGTCACACTGATGTGAGTGTGCAAGCCATTCACTACTCTAGAGGAAATCAGGAAGTGTAACATCTATTGATTACTTTCATTGAGCCTTTTCACACTTGGCTATCACTAATAGTGTCGAAGCTTTGACCTTGGCTGTTCTCTCAGTTTTCTTGGTGATATAAAAAGCAGCAAAAGCTAAAAATGAAAAAAACAAAAAACAGACAATCAAACAAACAACAACAACAAAACAGAATCAGCTATTGAAGGATGATGATAATTTTGATTCTCAGACTCTTTTGTCTCATTTAATTTTGTACTAAAATGTTCTCAATTTGACATGTTGCTGGAAACATGGTTAAAAAAAAATAGGAGTGAGAAGATGTTCAATTAAAGCTATACAACGCTGTTGCCACAAATCCCTAGACCACTGCACTCGGAGACCTCTTTGCTTCCTTCAAGGCTCTCTTGAGCTCACTTACAGCAGCCCAAATGAGAGACATCCACTTGGGAAAGGTCCATCATTCTCTTTACATGAGTCTTTTCTCTAATCAGTGCTTTTCTTTGTCCACTATTTTGTTTTGTTTTGTTCTGTTTTATCTCCCTGATACAGTGATTCACTGAATATTCTAAACCAAGATTTAACCACCTACAGGGAGATTTGGGTAGTTTTCATTTTTTTAGTTCAGTTCATTGCTTTATGAGTTACTAATACCAATTTGTCTCTCTTTCTTTCTCTTTTTCATCTTCTCTCCCTGAACAATGAAGGGAACAGTTAGAGCTTTAACAACCAAGGCATAAATAAGAAAAACAGCTTAAAAGAACACTGTGTGCTACTAAATAGCCAGCTCCTTTCAGATCCTCCATAAGGATTAAGAACTAAACGAATCTTTTCACATATTGTTACTTAGACACAAGGCAGAGAATCAACTTTATTCTTCTCCTTTGACCAAAACTACAATTATCCTGGGGAGGCCCCCATCATCCCTGAGTCAATTAAAGATCCTGTTACTGGAGTTATTTTAAGTGTGTGTATATAAAGCACCAGGGGACAGATTATAGGATATAATCCTTAGCTGACAGAGGGGAATATGCTTAGAGTACCTCAGGAGCTCACCCATCTTGATTTTTATAAGACACATGAGAGCTGAACTGAACAAACCAATTTGAATGAGATAAGAAAAGGCAACCTTTTCCACCCTTCCCCCAAATCCTCATCCACTTCACTTAGTGCCCAGGCAATTTGACATGGGAGGTAGATTAACACGCCCACACAATACACACAGGGACAGCACCCCCTTATTGATACTGAGTTGGCAGAATCAGCTGCTGCACAGTAGGCCAAAAGCCAGCTCGGAAAGAACAGGACTGCTCCCTTGATGCTGTCTTTATTTCAAGGCTCAACTGGGACTCTGAGAAAGTTGTGTAACTTTTAAAATATTCTCAGAACCCAAAGATTGAGATTGATGAATGTTTTGCTTTGCTATGCTTTGCTTTGCTTTGCCACTTGCTTTAGTTAAAGGACATTTGGGGGCGGAGAGGGAGATCTTTTTCTTAGTATGTTGTGTGATCTGTGCAAACTGTGTTTGATTTGGTTTTGTCCAAATTGTGGCATTCATCAAAGGTCACTTGTGGACAGAAGAAAATGCCACGGCTTTAAGAGAGCACAAGTCACTCAAACCAGACATAAAAGCAGAAACATTGCAGAGCTTCCTACTTTCCACATAACCTTTGCATTATTTCTAACCTTCTTTACCCTTGCATCTTCATTTGGCTAAATCTGTAAGAAACTGTGCGAGAGGAAGTAGAGAGAAGCTGACCTCAAGAGTCATTTTCTTTTCGAACCATGTTTTTGCTGTAGGAAGGGAGGAGCCTCCACACTTCCATTATATGGAAAACAACTGAAGCATACACATGGCCTAGCAAAGTTTTCTTGTTCATTTTTCAAACCTTTCATAAGAACAGTTGAACAAGAAAACAATTTGATGGCTAGAGACTTGTCCAGCATGCACAGCTCTGGCTTCCATTCCCACCATCAACAAAGGAGAAGAAAATGGTTGCTTGTAGTTCGACTTACGGATTCATCGCATAGGTGGGTTTTTTTTTTTTCTAAGGTCTCCTATATTCTAACACAGAGCAAATCCAGACATCCATTGTGATACAGACTCAGTCCTCAGGCTACAACCCTTATTTTCAGCACGTTCTCTCTCTGGTTCCATGTAAAAATAAACCAGTGCCATAAAAGCGCACACTGGCATTGATAGTAAAGGATACGGAAAACAAACAAATACAAAGGTCAAGATATTTTATCTTATTCCTTCCTTAACACATATTTCATTCCTACTTTGGTTAATTTAAGCAAAGTGTTTTATGTGTTTGGGTTTATGTTGAATGACATTTAATTTGCTCACATTTCTTACATATAGGTTATGTTACTATTGACTTTTTCTGTAAAAACAGAGGATATCTGTGATCCTTTAAGACAAAAGACATAATACACCTGAGCAACAGTAGAAGCATGTGAAGATGCCAGTGTTGTAAGTTGTGACTTACATGATGTGCAACATCTCATACTTATTTGATTTAAGTAATGTTAGGAAGAAAATGCTTTTAAAAATAACTTATATCCAGGAGCTACCTTCAGAAGAAACAGACACTAGGTTCTGTTTGCTATTTAAAAAAAAAAAAAAAAAAAAAAAACAGATTTTATGAGATCAGGAATTTTTCCAAGGAATTCAGAAACATTTCTCGCAGATGACAAAATTCAAACCCAGAGACACACCTGATAATATGGAACCAATACACACACTACCATCACGCAAGTGTCTTCTAAACACCATGCAGAGCAACCATAAAAACCTTCTCAGCGTTGGTGTGTGTTTGGGGGTGTAGCTTAACCCATCTGTTTACAGAACTATTTTGTTCTGCTCTCTGTGTTCACTTATGCCATTGGAGCCAAGGTCCTAGTGTTCCTAAGTCCTGGGATATCTCCTCCTACCATTTGTTAGCATCTTGGAAGAAGCTTTGTCTTATCAGGATATTATTTTTTGACGCACATGTATAACTTTTATTTTTCTCATATTGCTTATATACTTAGAAAATATCTTAGTAGAAATAATCATTATATTCCTCCTGGCTTTTTCACTAATTAAAATGACGTTTGAAGTAGGGAAAAGTTGAAAAAGTCATTATTTTGAAATACATTCATAACTGCATATGTGTTTTCAGTTGTTTCATACCCAAAACATTCAATTTTTAACATTCTTAGTATAATGTATGAAAGAGGTATCTTTCATCAACTAGGTTTTTTTAAAGTGAAATATCAATGAGGAATTAAGCATATCTATGTATCCATTACTAATAACACTAAACATGTGTCCCAGATATTAATGTATATATTAACACATGGTTTGTGGGGCAACCATATTTCTTTTAAGTAATTATCCTGATGATATATTGAATATCAACATGATTCAAAAAATGACACAGAATTTTCCAGAAAATGTCTATCATTCTGAATGACAAACATGTATAAATTAATTGTTACAGTCTTTTCATGATTTACGATTTACGGCATCAGTTTCTTTTAATTCTATACTTTATATAATATCCAGCATTCTCTGAACAGTGTCTTGACAAAATCAAATTTATTTCATTTTGTCATATTTCCTACTCTTCCTTTCTACTCTTCAGGTCTTATCGAAACTACGTAGCTTTGTCAGTGTTTTTGAAAGACATATTTGTTTTATTTTATGTGTATTAGTGCTTTCTCTGATGTTTAAATGTGCACCACGTTTATGCCTGATGCCTATGAGTATAAGAAATTGAAGGATCCACAGGAACTGGAATTAGAAAGCTGTGAGCCACCTTGTAGGCACTGGGAATTGAAGCTAGGCTCTTTAGAAGTGTGGCCAGCGTTCTTAAGCGCTGAACCATCACCCCAACCTTTCCCCTTATTTTAAAGCCTCTGATGTTCTTTGATACCCTACAGTGCGGAGTGGGAGAGGCCACCTTCCCAGTTGTGACCTTATCTTGTCAATATTATCAAAGCAGATTGGAACACTAGATATCTAAAAGAACAAGCAAGTCTTATGAATGGTTGCTTTCTGGGTGAATTGAGTCATTCACAGACATTTTAACTACCATTAACAAACAAACAAAAAGATAAAAGAAACAAAACAGGAACCTTGAGCTTGTTGTGTGTTTCTCTCTTTCTCTAATTTCATTGACTTTTCTTCAGTGCATATAACAATCCTCCCACCATGGACAGCAAATCATGCCGTAACAAACTCGGGGTATTGAATACAGTGAAGAAAATACCATAAATTGTAGGTCAAAGATGATGTCTAGTTTATGAGAATGTTGACCCAAGACACACTTTCATTCTCAAAAGCCTCTTTGCTAAGGCATTTATTATGGAACCTGATTCCTTCTGCAAAGTTAGTTAATGCTTATGGATATCTCTTGCATACAGAGCAAGGCACATGCTGCTGAAACTGATGTGTCTGTCTAGCAAGTGCCAAGTGAGATGGCATCTATTATAACAAGATGAACAGCTGAGCAGGATGTACTGCCCATGCAAAACTGAACTACAACGTCCATAATTTGAGCCTCTCTGATTATCCTGTAACTCAGGCCCATTTACTTAATCGCCGTTTGGGAAGTTAACTTGTTGAAAGAGTTTCTCCTCTACGCTCTCCGGTTTTTAAATAATTAGAAAACCTTTTCTTTTTCCTTTTTGGGTTCCTTCAAGTCAGTGTTTATTTCATTCACATTTTTGAAGCTTTCTTCTTGTTTTCACTTGAAAGTTATCTTTCTCTGTCTCCTGTTCCTGTTTCAGCATGTTTCAGTTGATGATCTCAGTCTTTCTCGCATCCTTAAAAGCCCTGGCCAACCTACTGGGCATGCTTTGTTTCTTCATCTTTTGCAAGTATCACACAGAATAGACAACCCGAACCTCCTAGTTAAAAAGCATCTTTGTGGGGTAAGGTACAGCAGGACTTTTTATTTTTATTTATTTTTTTTTAGCATATGTGGGGCCTTAGCTTCAATTTCAAGTGATGTCAAAATAAAAAGGTTTGTTCCTTCTTTATTCCCAGCTCAATATATTGGCAAGGCCAGATTCTTTCACCATCACATCATTGCTTGTTGCAACAGAAATTCACACACACACACACACACACACGCACGCACACACGCACACACGCACACACACACACACACACACACTAATGTTAAAATAAACTGTGACACAGGTCATATTCTGATTCTTATATAAGTTTCAATTTTGTCAGTCAAACTATTAAGAAAATAGTTCTAGGATTTCAGCTTCTGCCCATCACTCCCTTAAATTACCTTTCAATAAACTTTGGGTGCCAGTGCATGTTGCCATTTCATTGGTACTTTCTCTTTTCTCTTTACATGGTATGTCTATTAGCTACAAGACTGTTTTCTATGGCTATACCACACCAAACACTCTTCCACCAACCCGATTATTTGACTGGCAACATGAGTTTAAGTAGATGGAAGGGTCTACACAGTATTTTCCACAAAGGAGCTCTAAAAAAATTCACCAGAAACCACTAGAAAGTCATGCCCTCAGAGGCTCAAGCAACTGAAAGAATGCAAAAGCTATAATATTGGGATGAGGACTGTGAAATGCCATTTTCTGAACCAGAGAAGAGCACTAGAATCATGAAATCACAGCAGCCGAGGATGCTTGTCCTGGGCTACCCAAGTACTGGTCTCTAGGCAATCAGGCATCGATGGAGGAGAGCTCAGATACTCAAAGATGAACTATTTACTACTGATTGATTCAGAGAGAGAGACAGAGTGGTTGTCTTCACTTGGGTACCCACCCACCAGTGACCCCACTGGCCTCTAGTGGATATTTCTGATTTTAATGCTGACACAGATGGTCATGGTGAAACTAAACTAGTCACAAAGAAAAACCTAAAGTCTTGAGTCCGGGGAAGGAGCAGGTGGGGAAGAAGTGAACTGATATGGCTGGGATGGAGATAAGAGAGAGTAGGAAGGGAAGTAATCAGAATGCATTATATACTTGTAGGGAAATGTCAAAGACCTGAGTTAAACAATACAAAGCCACTTCTAACAACAACAACAAAAAAAGCTAGGAGGCACTCACTTGGAGTATTTTTAAGTGGCAAAATAAAAAACTCAAAATCAAAACTTGAGTGGTACATGGTGCTGGGAGACTTTTATTTTATTCCTAGGTGGACACAATTATCTTTTACTTCTATTGTACTACAGGGAAATTTTTGTGGTCCAGAGTTCTGTTCTTAGGATATTCTCCACCGTTGAGTGGAGAGTGAGATCTGACTCTCACACAAACTCTGGTGCCCCCTTTTCTGACCACGTCCCCTGGATGGGGAGGCCTGGCGGCACTCAGAGGAAGGATAGCAAATTACCAAGAGGAGACTCAATAATCTAAGAGCATATATAGGGGGAGGAGGTATTCCTCAATCACAGACATAGGGGAGGCAAGAAGAGGGGAAGTGGGAGGGAGGGAGGAATAGGAGGATACAAGGGAAGGGCTAACAATTGAGATGTAATATGAATAAATTGATAAAAAATTAAAAAAACAGAGTTCGGTTCTTTCAGTTCTCGCTTTTTCATTTCAGTGATGTACTCTCAGGTTGTATGGGCCTCCATTCTTTCTATGTTGCATTGTTTTATTTTTCTGTATTCACATAAAAGATATCTCTAATTGTTCAGTATTACTATTAATAAGATACACATGACTGATATCTACCTATGTATATAGTAAGTTGCATATGTTTTGTAAAGTAAGAAACAAACTGAAAGTGCTACTGTGAATTCCAAGAATAAACATAGGGAAGCCAAATTAGGAAGACAGACAGAACTTAGTCAATATCCTTAACCTGTGCTAGGTAGTACATGGTGAAGCACATACTATCTTGGTGAAGATAGTGCAACTTTGAGGCGCTTCCTTGTGAAGATGCCTTGCAGCCCTATCCTTAAAACCAATGAAAGAATCTTAACAGAAGGTTGCAATCCAAAGAGCCATAGTATTTTTTTTTAGAATTACGTGGCAACATCTTCCAAAAAACTGTCCGATTTTTGTGTTATTTAGTTAAATTAGTTACTTCACAGCATGATGCCAGCCCCCTCCCTTCCCTCCTCCCAGTCCTGCCCTCCTGTCCCCTTCTTCCTCAATCCCCTCTCATTTTACAAAACAGAATTCAGACAGAACCTACATCTTTTTTTTAAGAGCATACATCTTACCTACAAGAACTACTCACTCTTTTAATGTGGAAATTGAAAGCATTTTATTAGTTAGGCATGTGGCTTTAAAGAGAGATTTCTTCCACATGACAGCATTAGTTTATATATTCGGTAAATATCTGTTCACAACCACTTTATGCTAATCACTGTTCTAAGCCCCATACGTAGGGTGTCAACATAACAGAACATCTATGCGCAAAAAAAGGTTCTTTCAATCATGCCTTAATTAATTAATTTTGTGACACCAGGAATCAAACCTAGCTTGGTGCTTCCTAAGCAAGTCCTTACTACTGAGTTATATTCCAAGTCACAGAGAGTTCTTTCCAAGATAGATTATGTGCTAAATTGGCTCAATTGTAAGAACACTGATTGCTTTTCCTGTGACCCTATGTTCAGTTTCCAACAACCACATGGCAGGTCACAACCATCAGTAACTCTCATTCACTCTCTTTTGGTTTCTACTGGCACCAGGCACACACAAAGTACAGAGACATAAATGTGATCAAAAGACCCATTCACCTAAAATAAAATAAATAAAATTGAAAAAGTTTCCCAACTAAACATGGTGGGCTACATCTTGTTAGAAACTGAGACATAAGATCTAACATTTAATGCCATCCCAACTTTATAGTGAAAACTTGTCTCATAAAACAAAGCAAAATTTTAAAAAAAATCCAAATGTTTCTGTCACATCTTTTGATGCAACAATGGGAAAATTCTTTAATTGATAAGCACTCCAACATACCCTATTCTTTTTCGAGGAGAAAAGTTTTGCTGTTTTCATTATGTTCTTCCATGCAAGTGTGTCTAATAAAAGAGCTATGACCCATCACTAGTGATGGCAGAAAATGATTTGAAGATAATTCAAGACAAACACCAAATGCAAGAGACACACTTGCTACCATCAGGCACTTTCCTTCCTGTTTCATGATACAGGCATACAACTGGAAACATTAAGTAAATACGTCAGCTATCAGTAGAAATAGGCTTACTGGTCCCTTAATTCACATTTTGCTTATCCAGATCCACATGCACATAGGCTGTGAAATGATTATTCCCATCAGGAATGTCACATGGATATGTCAGGATAGAGTCAGTATTATCATTCACTCCAAATCTCATTCTTTCTTACTCTGCTGAATTTTGTTTAGCTGAGCCACACATTGGGGTTATCATGACACCCCATTTTCTCCTTTCTTTGTTAAATGCTGTTTATAATTATGTCACAACCTATTATGTCAGCAATTACGTTCATTAATAGTGCCACTCATAATCTCATACTTCAAATTTATTTAATAATATCTTGCTTGAATTAGTTCAGCGAGACACTGGCCAGTCCCAATGGCTCCATAATGCCGTTCACACTCTTGACACTGCTGCCACAGTGATCCTTCCCGAAAGAAGAGTAAATCAGATCACTGCATGATGGATTTATTAGTATTTTCTGGGCAGATATTCCAACTACCTGGTCCTACCATTCTCTTGGATCATATGGGTTGCAAATTTTACCGTACTGCACCATTCATGATCACCTACTTTTAGCATGTCCTAATTAAGGTGTAATGATCTTCTAAGGGCAGCTCTTATCTGTGTATACTCAGGGCTGTAAAGGGTAGATTGCTGACACAGGGTATAACAGTTATTGTTTAACATTATATGCAGGAAGGCTAGATTCTTCCTGGGCCGTAGGGGGCCACTGCAGCAATTATGACTCAATCTATGTTGAGAAGGATAATCCAACTTTAAAGGTGTATTTTTACATGAGGTATTTGTCAATAATTTTAATAAAAGTGACTAGGTTTTGGACTAACTAAGAATTCTCAAAAATCTATTTCATCTATCTTAATAAACCCCAAACAAATTGTTTAGAACAATTGAAACCCCCAACAACACCAAGATCAAATCAATAGCCTTAAATAACTGGTTGAACTCATAACATGCTTTCCTCACTGCCATCCATTTGACCATCAGAAACAGCTTACAACTCTTATTGTATTTATCAGCATCTTGAGCCCACGTCCTCTTTTCTTAAAATGCTCTTCCTATAAATGTCCACATCCCTCTTCATCAAATCTTTCTGGAACTATCAAACTGTTAGAGACTCAGAAGGTTTTCTGACATTTCTTTGTGTGTTCTACTAATCCGTTAATTCTTATTCATAATTATGTCTAAAATGTTACATATCTTTACATTTATGTGTTATTATACATACTGCATATATTCATATATCACATATATATTAGATAGATGATAGATAGATAGATAGATAGATAGATAGATAGATAGATAGATATACCTCTTTTATCCTTCACCCTATCATTGGAATATAGCCTTCAGGATGATATGGGGATCTTGTTGTTGCTGTTGCTGTTGTTGTTGCTTACTGTATTTCTCTGAGTGGAGGGTGTAACCAACATTTAGTAAGTGTTCAAATATAATTTCATGAAAGAGGAAATGAATGATTCAGAGTCTGCCCTTACATATATCTGGATCAATCACTGTGTGGTGATGTCTCAGTGGAGATTGTACAGCTGTGTTATTGAAATGCTTTCCCTAGCTTACTTATCCTTGATACGTTGCCTCCACATTCTGCACATATTCCTCATAAGTCATATCTATAACCGTTCAGTCCCTCTTGATGGAAATAGATTCCTGCATGCTTTAAATGTGGTTAATTTTCCAGCCGACTCAGACATCCGGAATAACAGGATTTCAAAGACAAACACAGAATACAGAGTCTTTGAGCCTTTGCAGGATGTCAGTTTTCTAATGGCCAAGGTGTTTCTTTCCAATACCAATATTGATCGATTTACCCAGTGAAGGACACACCAGGTGCTTTATGATTGATACAAACAGTGATGTCATCTCCTTGAGCACCCATCATTGTCCCTCATTTTGGGTACCCAGTGTCTCACTGATCCTTCTACCTAACTGGCTCCTGACTCTTTCTCTAGCACATGCCCAGGAAGCAGCTGATTCCATCTGTAAATGTTTCATAAACACAATAATTAAATGTCTTGGCCCACATGGACAAAACAACCAACTGAAACAATTTTTATAATTGCAGACAGTGGTATTGGTTTTCATACTAACTTAGAATTAAAATCCTTGAGGATAGTATGCTCAGAAGAAGTAGGGGAGAGTGTCTTATCCCCAAACATCTATTTTTAAGTTTCCTAATCTTACAAAACTACACGTGTTTCACATTGGGAAAAAGAGGAAATGGAGGAAAGTGAAAGCTGCTAGATAGACTACCTCTTCTTGTTTGAGAAGTCTCCCAGCATGGTGCTAGTTGTTACCATGTTTTATTTGCAACAAAAGGAAAAATCAACACGGCAAGGGCATTTTTATCAGGAGCTTTTGACTGCAAAACTCACTTCTCAGTATCGATCACAGCATGCTGATAACTTTGAAGACCTCTGTACCAAGTAGTAATTAAGGGTGGAAAAGAGAGAGCTAAAACAGTGCCAGGGTTTTAACACAGTATCTCTGGGTGCCTTTGTGAACCCAGATAAAGACAAGTTTCTCAACATTTTCAGCAACCTAATACAATCTTCAGAATAAATTCTGAGAACTTAACTGAAAGAGTAACAAAGGAGATTGGATGCGTTTTTCAAAGGTAAGAAATGTGTGCCCTGTTCAAATTTTCCAGATTTAAGAGGCAAATCTGAGCTATCCTAATGTGTAAAAACAATGACCTACCTTTCCAAGAATTTCAGCCTGATGTAACCAAGCCCTGTAGCACTTACCATGTTACTGTTGTGACTGAGCACACTGTAATGCATAAGATCATGTATGATTCTGCCCTCACTTGTAAACTGCCTGTCAGTTGTAGGCTGTATGAGATTGTCTCATTTTCTCTCTTCCACCATGAACTCTGAAGCATTCCGTTCTCTCCTTGCCCTTTGCCTCTCCTCTGCGGAAGGCTGAGCTGCGCATGGAGTGCAGTCAAAACTGCCCACTGAATGAACTTCTTGTCTATGTTGATCCTATTAACCAGATAATTGCCTAATCTCCACTTGGCTTTGTGTTCTATAGACCCAACCTAACAGGTGAAGTGAATAAAAGCGCTTTCCCAGCAAACGCTCTCATGAATAGGATCTTTTGACTGAGCGAGAATGTGATTGTCTGTACCTCAGGAAGACAATATTCATCTCACACCAGTGAGCAGATTAAACTCAGGGCAATGTTGACCCAAAAGATCAGACTTGGTATCAACACAAACAAACCTTTATAGAAATCCAAGGAGGCTGTCTATCCAGCCTATAGCTATCCGTTTCTATCACCGCTCCTCTCTCTGAGCAAACATTTAAGGCAGACATTCCAATCACCGTGGACATTGTTTACTTGGGCTGAGGCAAAACTCAGTAGGATCGATGATTTCAAGTCACAGAGCCAGATCGATGGACCAGAACTGTGGTAGGAATGAAGGAGAGAGAGTGAGAAGAAAGAGAAAGGGAAGGGGGCTAGCTCACCGAGGCAAGGATACTACTACTCAAGTTGCTACAGAGTTGGGAAAAGTGAATAGCTTGTGGTGAGGATCTGCCTTCTGACAGATCCATTGCAGTTCAGGCTATGAATTAAGCAGATTCAGTTAGCCACCACTTCATAGGGCAGTCTGCTGTTGAAAAAAGTCAAGAACATTCACCCTGAGAAAGTTATATGAAGCAGTTGCTTGTGTGTGTTCTATCCTGCCCTTGATGCAAAGGAATATAAATATGAGATATATCATAATATTTTCATGTTGAGTAACTACAGAGAATATTTTGGCAAGAGTGCTTAATCTAAAATGTTCAATTTTAATCAGTTTGAACTATGGTCTGTCTTTCTGTGAACTGAAAGCCACCAATCAATTTTCCTTTATCTTTTTTTCTGTTGTTCTCACCCAAGGCGATGCCTTTTGTAAAAGGGTATTTATTTTTAATGGATTTTTTAATGAATTTTTCAGTCAAGCTATTAATAATGCCATTAATTATAGGCAGCTTGTATTAAAGTGCACGCTGGCCTCTTAATCCTGACCCCCAGCTATTGGCTTGCAGCTAATCCAGCCTGGTGCTTGGCAGAGAAGGGCAGGCCTCAGCCAGCGGCTGCTAGGAAACAGGATGGGAGAGGCAGAACCAAGGGATAAGAGGGAGGAGGGAACGAATATAATGTTCGGCTCCTCTTTGCCAGAGGGCCTGAAGTTTAAAGCCAGATGATGTGTGAGTGGGGTGGGATAATCCCGCGGATGCCATGCAAGCACTTAGGAAGAACTTCCCACTGGAAGGGTTTTGCTCTGCCTTCAAGGCCTGGCCGGTTTGATAACCCCAAAGGAACAGTGGGCTCCCTTACCTGAGGCGGTTCTGTGCGACTGCCTCAGCTACAATCTGCTTAAATCGACCAGACAGAATCCTCCACTGCATAATAGATTCCCGTCCCCAGCTCTCTCCCCTTCACTACTCCAGCTTCCCAGTGTTCGAGGGGGAAAAGTGTTTAATCACCATTTGCTTTCAAGATACTTAAATGTTCCAGGATTTCACCCTTTGGTATAAATGTTGCTGTGGGTTTGCGGGGATGAGTGAGCTGTATGCTTTTTAGATGGGCAGGTAGCACAAGTCAACTATATGAATTTCAATGGGTAATGAGCAAGGTGTGGGGGATTGGGTGTGTTTTGTTGATGGTTATGGTTGATATGATAAGGTTCCGCAGAATGAAGGAAGCCAGCTGCACCCGAAGTTGATGGGGGAAAAGAAAATTAGATTTCCTGGGCCCTCCTGATAGCAGCTTCTCCTGCCTTCTGAAAGAGTATTGTTACAGGGAACTGGAGAGAGAGAGGAAAAAAGGTCTCTAATAACAATGCCGGTCTAATCAAAATAAATAATAATCCTCACATCACTAGTCTGTGAAGGGTAATGCTATAGCTATTTTCCACTGTAATGATTTTGACATAAAGCAAGATGAAACCTCACTTATAATTACACTCAAAACAAACCTGAGTTCAAGTCCCCAGAAAGAAATGAAATTTTAAGAGATGCATTTCATGTTGGATTGTGGTAAATGTTTACAACGTATGTGGAATGGAAAGATTTTCAGGGGGAGTTTGTTTTTAGAGCCAATTCACTTCTTAATAATGACCTTACCTTTGTGATTTTTCAATTTAGAAACATCAGATTCTTGCCTACCTAGGAGGATTTCTGCCTTCAAGACACAGCACAATAGTCATGGGTTGTCTTTACTAGAACAAACTGGAAAGGAACATTGCATTTCATTAAGTTACTTTTTATCTATCTGATGTATATCCCGTGTCTGTTGTGGGTCTGAGGTTGTGTCCAGTTTAAAAGACTCAGTAGAAACAAAAGCAGTGAGGATGTTTCTTCATAAAGCTTAATGTTCATCTAAGTGCCTTGGTGATGCTGATATCTATCCACAGTGTCTAGAGCAGCGTATTCAACCACCCCTAATGCAGAGACCCTGTAATACAGTTCCTCATGTTTTGATGACCGCCACCCATAAAAAATATTTTCGTTGCTACCTCATAACTGTAATTTTGCTGCTGTTACGAACTGTAACATAAATATCTGATATGTAGATGCGCTTAGGTGATCCCTGTGAAAGGGTTCTTTGACACTCTCCCAAAAGGAGCCACTACCCACAAGTTGAGAACCACTGCTCTAAATAGTTTTTTTTTCCATTGTCTCTACTAATACAGAAAGTGTCAAATATTTAAGGGATGGCCCCGTGTGTGGCAAGGATTAACTTGAGGGCACATAGAGTCTGGTATGAAAAACATGAAAAATAGCTTACTTCTTTTGTTATGAGGACCTGTGTCTGGCTTTAGAAGAATGTGATTTCATAAATCATAGAACCTTTCCGATTACATCTGTATGGCATCATATCGAAGTGTTTTATGATGGGTTAATTTACTGCCACTTGGAACAATGCTTCAAGAACTGTCTTGCATTTCCAAAGTCTTCCTTTCTAGGGAACATAGAAATTCCCATCTTTGTCTCATTATTATTTCTTTTCACCCATGTCTCTTTAATCCCTTATCGCCGAAGCTATTTCTTGCACAGAGTATAGGAGGCATCCTTCCATGGCTTCTTATTTTCTTAGTATATGGGAGAATTTGGCCTGTTTAAGAGGATAAACAGTTCCACTTGGTACCATTAGGTTATATGTTGGCTCAGTACACTCTTAATCTCTTGGTAGTTAATGGCTTTCCTATGGCAACATTGACCTTTACTGAGAGAATAAGACAATGAAAGTTGACAAAACTATGAAGTGAGCAGGGTCATAATTTTTAATTAATATTTTAAAGTTGGTTTGCATTGAGTTGTCATTGTTCATTTGATTCCTTTGTTGCTTATTTTAACCCTTAAAGGGATGTCCCCTGAAAGTCTTCACTTAACAGGAGATTGGGATAGATGCTGGGACTTCCTATTGGGACTGCAGGTGAGAGAGATGAGGGAGAATGAAAAGTAGAAGGATCTAGAGGGTCCTAGAAACCTATAAGAAGACCATCAAGGCTGGCAGATCTGGACCCAAGGCAGTCTGTTCAAACTACTGTACCAACCAAGGACAATGCATACAGTAAACCTAGACCCCCTATCCAGATCTAGCCAATGGATAGCACATTCTCCACAGTTGTGTGGTAAGTGGAGACTGACTCTGACATGAACTCTGGTGCCCCATATTTGACCACTTCCCCTTGCTGGGAAGGCCTCGTAGCACTCAGAGGAAGAGTAAGCAGGCTACCAGGATGAGACCTCATGAGCTGTGATCATATGGTGGGGGAGGAGGTCCCCTTTTGTCACAGACCTAGAGGAGTGGAATAGGATGAAAGAGGGAAGGAACGGGGAACTGGAAGTTACAAGTGAGGGGATAACAATTGAGATATAATCTAAATAAATTACTTAAATAAAAAAATTTTAAGAAAAGCTTCAATGTATTGTTTGATCTCACCAATTTGTTTTCTTTCTTCATCTTTCGGGTATGAATAAGAGGTCTCCTTCTTAGAGTAAAGCATTTTGGTGACTATAAGGTGTCCCTTACAGGATCATGAGTAGGAATTCAGTTTATTACTTATACTGTGCTTCTTGCTTCCTGATGCTGTGCGAATTAAAAAGAGACCATAATAGTCCTTATTTCTTAGGATGTTCACACCAAGAAAATAGCTATGCTGAGTCATTGGATTTACCCCTGCACCTGCAGTCATGTGTGTTTTGTTTCATTGATATTATAATTTATTGGCAATTTTATTTGTGAGAGTAATTATAAATCTTGAACTCCGTTCACTCTATTAAGTGATGGGAGTCTAAGATTAATTCTCACCCCAACACGACGTGGAGCCTGCTAAGGACTTCTGAAAATCCCCTCATGCTTTAAAGAATTAGACTTGCTGTTGCTTATTGGTTATCAGAATTTGACTCAAAATGAGACCCAGTTAGGAGAAACTGTTTTAATTGTGTTATGGACATTCTGCTCCATGCTTGTTGATTACAGTTCTAGTTGGATGAGTGCCTCACATGAGGCTCAGTAAAGGAAGGTGTTGAGCTTGCATTTGGGCACTAGACAGTCTTCCACTAGATTCCTGGGTTTGTACATTGTGCCTTAAATTGGTGGTAGCACAGAGCAGGGTCAGACTAGTGGCAGGACTCATCATGTGAGGTAGACTGAGGTTACATGGATGTGGTCATGGGAGTCTCTCCAGAAAATGTGGCAGTTCAAGCTTCTTTGTCAGAGTGGTTGTTGTCTGTGTTCTATGCTGACCTTTAAATTAAAAAAAAAAAAACCTTCCAGAACAAATAAAGCCACAAACTATGTGGCACAATTTGCTCAGCTTGTTTCACATATTTTGGTGGTTTTATTACATATTCAAAGATTCTTTCTCTTTTTCACCCAGATGACCTAAGAAGTGGGGCTTCTTTTTGCTCTCCTACAGGCCACCTCAGAGTTGCCTCAAAGTTCAACCCTCAATACTGCTTTGCTACCAAGACATACCCATTCAGAGCTCAAAAGAGTGGTGGATCATTTAAAGGTTTGTAGCAAAGGCCAGGACTGAGAAACACAGAGGGAACAATTCTCTTCATAGTATGTATTTTGGCATAAATAGGAGATGCTGAAACCCAGTTTTCCTGAACATGGACACTATATTCAGTTAATGGGGCAACATGTCTCTGTAGATATTTATTTTGGGTCTCAGTTCATCCTCGGTCTTTAAAGATTTTCTTTTTAATTTTATTTCCAGTCTTCATACATTTTGTATTTATGGACTTCACATAACATCCACTGCAAGTTTCAGGGATTTTTTTTTTTTCAAAAGAACATTTTATGAAGAGAGTGACACAGACCCTGGAATTTCGCTTCATTTTATCTGATTGTGTCACTGACAATATTCACATTTCCTCTCCTATGTGGAAAATATTGCACTTACACACACTGTGGACGCAGTACTGTGGACCCAGTAATGTATACTGCCCCTTTTGAACACATTTGAAACATGCCAGGCAAAAGTGAAGGTAAAGTCTTCTGAGACACAATTGAAATCAATCATTTGCTCTTCTTAATGAGTACAAAACACATCACTTTTTGGTATGCTAAGATAGGCAATATCAACAAAGGCCTTAATTTAAAAATTTTAATCCCCTCCCCATCTACGTTTATCCTAAAATAAGCAAAACAAAAAATTCAGTGTCTAAATGAAGAAGACTCTGTGCCTATGGAATCCTGTGTGAAAGGAATGGCGCCATCTAACAGCCATGACTCACTCTCCCCAGCCCCTCATTCAGTTCGCCTGCTGCTTTATAGCGTGGAATGAACTCACCCTTGTTTTCATATGCTGCCTCACCTCCAGTTCACAAAGGGCCTTTATTTTCCCTTCACCAGACTGTGTGTGTGCTCATTTCATGCAGTAAGTTAGGATGAGAAAAGTGACCTCTCTCGTCATTTTCAAATAGAAAGTTGAGTTTTAGAAAAATCAAATGAGGTCCACCCCCGTGCAACGTCAAAATCGCCTTAGGATATTACCTTCTATCACTAACCGGCATCATGCTACGCCCTCATGTTAAAGGCAATTGGTATTATCTATATTAATAATTACCTGGTAAATATATACCTATTTCAAATCCATAGCTTATTTATTTTTTATATTCTTTTTTTATTCATTTGTTCTGTTCTCTCTCTTAATGACACAGCTTGAAAAATGCATAGTCTGACCAGTATAGACTGCTATGAGTATTACACAAAACCTTAAAAGTAAAACATTCCAGGGTCCAGCTACAGTACTCTGGGAATACAGCTGGTATATCAAAATCCCTTAGTGTAGCTAAGTGAATTCCCATGTTAATCATTGCATAATTATCAATAGCCAAGTTGTGGAATCCACTTAGGCACCACTTAGATAAATGAGTAAAGAAAATGTGTTTCTGTACACAATGTGAGATTTATTCCACAACAGGGAAATGGATAAACCTGGGGATCATCATGCTAAGTGAAATAAGCAAGCCTCACTAACCCAGCAGCACTTGTTTGTTTCTGGATGTGCAATCCGGGGCAAAGATGACTTAAAAGTGAGAGGAGGATTATATGTGATGTGGAAAGAGCAAAGGAGGAAAAGTAATGTGAGGGCTGAGCATTATAAAAGTATCTGTGGGAGTGTCATAATGAAACCTCTTACTTTGTACAATTAATATACATGAATAAAAAAATGAAGTACACCAGATGAAAGAAATAAAAAATGAAGTACAAAAACCAGAAAACTCTTTCCTATGGTTTCTGGAAAGTAATTTGATATTGTTCCCAACGTCACAACTTTCCTTTTCGTAGGGAAGCTTCATATGGCTCCTGCTGTTTTGTCTCATGCCACTCTCCAGTTATTTCACTTTGACAATACTGGGTTATGGATTCAAGGGAATGAGAGAGAGGAAAAGAACAAAAGGAGACCCATCTATGCTTGAGAGTCTCCGTCTTCCCAGTGGGAATATATTTTTGTTTGTTCTTCATAGGAATGATGAATACTGATCAGACTAAATGTAAGACCCACAGGGAAGTCAGTCATGTGTACTATAAAATACTTTGGGTCCCAAACAGGGTAACACACTTTATTTTTTTAGAAAGGACTGATAAATCTTAGTAAAGACCAGGTAAAAGAAATTTTAAAGCTAAGTAAACAGAGAGCCCCAGGGACTTTATTTCTCTCTCTCATTTCTATGTTTTCTCTTAACTCTTCATAGCACCTACCGTTCAAGCATTTCTCCAGGGAGATACACAATCCCCAAGGTTATAGAAAAAGCAAGAATGACACTCAGTGAGCACTGAGAGTAAACAAAGGATGTGCTTGTGTACAGAATCTGCTTTATTGTCCCAATTTAAAACACTCTCCACATAGCCTTGTGAACAATTCAAACAGCTCTGGAATCCAAGACTGCTTTCCAGAAAGCAGGGAGTGAAGACCATCTGACATTTCCCTTACCTCAGCTTGTCCATTATACAGCCATGGCAGCACCATATAACTTTAAGATATTTGGTAGAAAAGGATATAGAAGTAAACACATGATTAAAATGATTTGTGGATTTCCCCAAATCACTCTTGTTCTGTTATACCGTGTGCATCTACCCATTATTTAAAAAAAAAAAAGTCTTCTTGCAAGAAATTTCAATACATGCTATGATGTAGAGCTTATCTTAGAGTCACCTTCAAAGCACAAAGTGATCAACATTATCTTAACTTACTTGTATGGGATGCTAGAGAGTAAAACCGAATGGTTTCTCTTTTTATATTACTGTCCTGCATGGCAGTAAGGCACTCGAGTATAGTATAAATTAGCCCAGCAAAATATAGGTATGTGGACCACAATTTCTCAACCCTATGGCCCATGTGGCAAGAAAATGGAGAGTTTCTTTGCTAATGTTTGCTACCAACCCAAAGGTATATCAGCATAGTGTAGTGTCATAAACAGAATAAGCTAAAGAAGAGCCATTCAGTTCATACCACAGGCCTAACGTTACACACTGCCTAGATTAAACACTGTCCAGCATTTGTCCTTCCATTAATTAGTAAAGTAGTGTGAAGGTCAACACTTATATATGCCAGTTCAGGTACCAAAGTATTTACAAACAGATCAAACAATAAGACTGCAGTGTAAGATGACTATGAAAAGCAATGTGTGATATATTGACACAAATTGAAATAGCATAGAGTGATTCAATAAGTCAGGAAAGAAAATGAAATTATTTCCAGGTTTTTCTCCCCTTTGTGGCTGTAAGGTACTTCAGTATAATATAAAATAGCATGGCATTTTATCCCAGTAAAACATAGGTACCTGGACCCAGACCACACATTCAGGCCAAGTGCTTTGAATTTTATGTATTAATTACTGAATCCTCTAAATTAATTTGAGAAAGCTTTAGTGCTGGGGTTTTAGAGTAGGAAATCAAACTACAAAGTGGAGAGCTGCATCTGATGTATTTTTTTTTTTTTTACTCCTTTTTGCACTTTCCCTTAAGATCATAATATTAGCATAGAAAAAGTGTATGTGCAATATTGCTCAGTACAACTCAGTGAAGAGGAAATCTCCTCTTCCTATCTCCTTGTTGGGAGGCAGAAGGTGAGGGAACTATGGAGAATTGACCCTATTCTCACAGTGACCAGTGACATCATAGAGCTCCTTGTTTGGATTCTATGAGACCTTGTGCCTGTTCCATTAGAGTGAGATGGGCCTTCTTAACCTTATGGAAAATATAAGATCGTGATAATAACAGTGCATACTAGGTAGTTCAGTTTTACTGACTTTATAATATGTATCTGGAAAAAAAAAGAGAGAAAGATCTTCATTTCAGAAATCTTGGAGTGAAGCTATCATTAGTAATCTCCATTTTTTAAACCCATGTCTGGACATGACACCATGCAAAATTTTACAGTCTGAACCATATTTCAGAGTTATAAAAGAAGGCAGACAGATTAGATGTAAGCTAGCCAGCAATATGACAAAGCCATCAGTCTATTTTGAATAAAATGCAATCAATATAGCTGTCAATGAAGAATGTGATCATAGTCTGGTGAAGACTATTATGGAATGGCACTTTTGGAAAATAAGGCTAACTGAATCACCATGATGCCACAGAATGATTACAATTGTTTGCTAGTTGTCAGTTCTTAAGGCCACTCAAAATGTCATTTGTGTGTTACGTTAAAAAAAAAAGTTATCTCTACTTTCCCTTGGAAAAATAAAATTCACAATGGCATTTGTGCCAGACTTTACTTGCAACTTGAACAAACATATGCATCTATGATTACCTAAATCACTGTGGTCTGAACCAGAGAATTAAATATAATAACTGTCTATGTGCATCCTCTCCTAACCTGTCTATTACAATGCAGAGTTGTTCTCTACACCATAAACCAAGTGACTAATACACAATAAAAACCACATGTAATTTGTGAAAAAAAAAAAAACAAAAAACAAAAAACTGTCAATGTATCTTTTAGAGCTAACCTCCATTCCTTTATTATTGTTCTTTTTGGTTTTATTATACTGCGGAGATGTTTTCTGTCATGTTTGGCTTTGGTGATTTTATAAATAATCTAAAAACAGGGGCATCATAGTGTCAAAACTTTTGAGAAAAAAAAAATTCATCCGGGAGTCTTCCTTCACCCCTCTGCATCAGTCTGAAGCCCAGGAGCAGTTGCTCTGGATTAGGTAATCAAGGGCTAATGGTTCCTTTTAAGAGCTGGGATTAAGGAAACATCTTCTTTGAACTCTGTCCCTTCTTGCACTGACATATTGTAGGTCCCACCCCCAAGGGCCAGGCAGTTGCTGGGCATCTTTCTGCTTAGTACTGGAAGGCTCATCAATTAGTCCAGTTAGCAAGAGCTCCCCAGCCAGTTTCTCCACGAAAAATAGGTGAGAAATTCTTATACTCCTCTCAATATGTTAATCAGACGCCTAGTATCATAGTCCTCTAACTGTGTAATACCAGTCCCCCTTGGCAGATATATTTTATTTGGATAATGATGTGAAATTTAAGATCTACGTTTCAATTGTGCAGAGCCACAGGCAGTTGTCAATTCTAGTGACAGACATAGACCTCGAGCTAAGTTCCTGTGCACAAGCAAAAATTCCAACAAGCGTAGCACAATTCTGGTCCCTTAATAGAAATACATTCTCTCCCATTGAGGGGCAGTATTTTGAAACTATTTGCCGCATCCCTTGGTACCAGCAAATCATTAATGCTCGCGACTATTTCCTCTAACATGGGCACTGGTGACTTGAGCTATCAACCAGCCTGACAGGAAAGCAGACAGCTATAACCTGATGCTCTATTTTTTCTCCAGCAGAACCGTCTGATTACACAGCATTTTTATCCCTCTGCAGTTTCTCTAAAGATGTTGCTAGCTAATAGGTCCTTACTCCACACAAAAGGAAGAACTCTCAACAGCAGAATTCCTAAGACCTCAGGACCCACATACTGGGGAGAATTCCCACTGCTGATCTTGCTCTCAGCATTACATTAAAGCAATAGCCAGCGAGTAAACCTTCTGGCCTGGGGCATCCATAATGTGATGTGTAGCCTTGCCCCTTAAGGTCACCAGTTCAAATCCAAACGTGGTTAATGGGGGCTGTAGAGTGTCTGGTTATTCTAGGTACAATTGTTTGTTAAAATTGTGAAAACGCGAAATGGATCTTAAGGCAAATGTACCAAATAAACATCTTAGCCCATTGCAACTATAATTTAACATTTAGTGAGTTTTAACTAGCTCAGTTAAGAAGAGGAGGGAAGAAAAGATAGGAAATTTAGAAAGCATATGTTTTCATAGGAAACTTCCTTTTCTGTACTGTGTCCTGAAAGCAAATAAACCGAGGCTTTGTTCAAGCAGGGAGCAATGGAATTCCAGAGGAAAATCTCAACTTCTATGTAACCAGGAAGGCCAGTTGGGGCTGGGTATGTTTTTCTGCTCCAGTAACATACATGGAGCAACTCTATCGGGTATTGTCTCATTTACAGATTTCCAGGTAAATTCAGTGCCACAGACCTTTAGGAAAAGAATACAAGATAGGGCATGACACCACCACACCAACTGTCTGGGTTTGATTTGCTTATGTGTCAGATGAGGGCCTTAGGAAAATATTTTCAAGTCCCCTACTAATTCTGAGTCTGAGATTCTTGTACAGAGCAAAAGTATTCAAATAGTTTTCACTTCCCTGATTTACAGACATCACCATCTCCCCAAGCATATATGTATATATGATATTATATATTATAATGTATATGATATAATAAAGTATACATTTTATATAATATGTATTATATAAAATATTATGTATAACACATATACATGTGTATGTATGTATGTGTGTGTATGTGTATTATGTGTGAGTGTGTGTTAGATTTGCCCTACATGAATCCCCTGCATCACCAAACCATACCTGAAATCTTGACTCCTTTTTCCATGTGTGTATGTGTGTGTGTGTGTGTGTGTGTGTGTGTGTGTGTGTGTGTGCTTATATAGAAAACTAATCCTTCCTGATTTATAGAAACTTCAACATAACAAGGGGAACACCCCAGAGTCCCAATAAAAGTCCCAGCATCTGTCCCAATCCTCTAATGAGTGAAGACTCTCAGAGGACATCCATGTTGGGCTAATGTCCAATTATAAGTGAGTATATACTATGTGTGTCTTTTTGGGTCTGGATTAACTCACGTCAGGTGAGAGAGATATGGGAGAATGGAGAAATAGAAGGACCCAGAGGATCCTGGAACTCTACAAAAGACCATCAAGGCGGGCGGACCTGGACACACAGGGCTCTGCACAAAGTACTGTACCAGCCAAGGACAATGCATGCAATAAACTCTGACCCCCTAATCAGATCTAGGCAATGGACAGCACATTCTCTACAGTTGTGTGAGGAGCAGGGACTGACTCTGACATGAACTCTGGTGCCCCAGATTTGGCCACTTCCCCTTGGTGGGGAGGCCTGGTGGTACTCAGAGAAAGAGTAAGCAGGCTATCAGGATGAGACCTGATATACTGTGTCATATGGTGGGGGAGGAGGTCCTCTTCTGTCACAGGCCTAGGGGAGGGGAATAGGGTGAAAGAGGGAGGGAGGGCGAACAGGAAGTTACAAGTGAGGCGATAACAATTGAGATGTTATCTGAATAAATTATTTAAATAAAAAAAGTTTAAGAAACAAGGGAAATATCCTATAATTCAGTGTGTAGTGTCAGAGAAAGCAAATAAAAGATGTGGTAAGTAAGGTCCATGGACACAGTGCACATAAAACAATGAGTCTCTATTAGCAATAATTTCTTTGACTTCATCTCTCAAAGAGTGGTTATTTGCTGATCTCCTCCCTCAAACATTTCTGAAACTTGGAGTTGTTTTTTTTTATCAGATGTATATTATACGAGCAATAAAAGTGAATTACCGGGTGTGAACTGTTATCATCACAACCTTACCATTTTGAATAAAGTGAGGGTGTGCATGCTACTTTAGTGGAGCAGCTACACAGCCCAATGCAAACAAAACAGTCTGCTTGTCCAAAGATTAGGACAAAGGACGAAGTTAACACAGACACATGTAATTTCCGTACAGAAGCCAATTGAGGGGAAAGATTAACTTTGAATTTCACAGTCAGGTTACTTCTGAACTCAGCTTGTATGTCCATCTTTAAATGGCAATATATCAAGATACTCTCACCTATCTAAATATGCCTAAATTACTAATTAACACTCCTTAATTGGCATTTAATGAATAAAAAATTCTATGGTTTCCTTTCTTGTTACTGAAATTCTTGTGTTCACACTCACTGATCCAAGGGAGGTTTCTCAAGTGTGTGGCTAATCTGTGGTTGTGAGAGGGATGTTCCACACAACCTAGGATGTTTGTCAGTACTTCCAATCTTTTCACTACAGATGCCAATAACACGTCCCATGTTGTGACACTCAGAATGTGTCTGGTTATTGTCACATGTCTCTAGGGCGGCACAGTCTGCCAATTGAGAAGTACAGATCTAGAGGCTCCCCTGGCCTCTCCAAGCCATCTGGGAAAAATGACACCAAGGAAATGTAAATAAATAGCTAGCATTTTGCCGGAGAACAAAGGGCCTTCAGTGTGCATTGTTTACCCAGCTTCCAAGTTACCTGCAGCCTCTCTGGTCCACAGAACCCCATCGTGAGCTACAGACAGATGTGTTTGGCTTTAATGGTACTTCGGGATTTGGAAACAGGAACTAGAGAATTGAAGTTAGTTTTTATTTGACAGTTTTTTAAATTCTGTAGCAATTGATCTTTGATGTCTTCCAGACAGAACATGCAATAACATACAGCCCAGTTGTTGATTAAAAAGAAAAGTAGAGTACAATTGCCAAGAAAACTCTGGAAAAAATAGTTGTAGCAGAAAGGTGTCTACAATAGAACACCATTGCAGGAGGAACTGGGAACTCAGTAGGGCAGAGTAACAGAGATAGAGCCTTTGAGCTTTAAAAAGGTCAGAGCAATGAAGCCTGTCTGCACCACAACCAGTGCCTAGCTGCTTTCAGATAGCTATGGCAATAAACTCAGCTTTCTCTAAAGATGTTTTGGCACTTAGACATTATTATAAGTGTGTCAAGATAATAGAGAAGTTATACAAATGTGCAAAGTAAACTACTGAACAACAACAAACACCCTTCTTGGGGACAGAAAGAGAAATGACAAGTGACTCAGCCCCAAGTGATCTGCAAAGTATGGAAAGGGTTGTGCAGGATTGGAGAATTGCCTGGCACTCACCAGTTTCCAACCTGGGACACTTGACTGCCATCAATTCTAAGATAATTGTAACTGGTGTCTTCAGAGGTCCTGGACTGCCAGATAACTTGGGACAATACTATGGCAGTTTGACCGTACCTCCTCAGTGTATGTTGCTCTATGTCCACAGGAGAAATATGCTAGTGACATTTTTCATTTTGCTTATATCCTATGGCCTTAAGTAAAACCCCTGCAGTTGTCGATACTGGCTTACTTTTTTCTTACAAATCAACCTTGGAAGATATTGAGGAATGGGGTGTTTAGAAATGGCTGCCTATAGATTGCCCTTGTCTGCACATGCTAGAGAAAGTTGTGACAAGAATGAAAGATGTGTGGGATTCAGATTTTCTCTACTCCTTTGCTGAAAGGTCATTTCAAGCTTTCCCCCTTCCTCATTTGCCAGTCACTAATTTCTTGGCAGGCTATCAGGTATCTTCCCCAAATCAGCACTGTAACGAGACAGCAACTCACCAGTTCCCATGGTGTTCCCTGAGTAGAAGCTCAGCTTTGGAGCTATTTGATGAGATGTTTCTCAATGGTGTCTTCCTGTTGATCCTTACAAGGAATCTAGTCATATCCCACCCCACCCCACCCCGACCTGCTTCCCTGTCCAAACACAAGCAGTGGCGTATCTACCTTTTGCTGGTTGAGAATGAAAAATAGCCCAAGATCCCTCTCAAAACAAAGTAGGAACACATGTCTCCAAAAGACGGGGGCGGGGGGGGGGGTGGCTTTTTGCTCAAAGAAAAAGCTATGTTTATATTTCCAGCCACAAACATGTTGTAGAAAGTGTCATTTGCTTTGAAAAGAAAGGAAGCAGAAGGTACATTGGAAGCATCTCAAAGATTCCCAACATGCTGTTAACCTTGCCCAACAGCTCTAACAGGACCTGTAAGAGGAAGTCGTGTTGGCATTTAAATGAGGCAAGATGTTTACTCCCATACTTTCTTCCAATAGTTTTTGATGTGCAACAAGTACTCTGTTCCTGTGCTCTGCTGAGAGATCTTGTAGGCTGTTAATATGGAGAGCTGCAAATAACCTTACCAGGTGGTTTTGTAGATCAACGGAGAAGTGAGATAGCTTTGGAAGCAGTCAGAAAATGTGAAGAAGCATTTAAATGTAAAACGTTATTAACAACATGGCCATTTGTTAAGATAGTAAGCCAGTGTGTGTGACACAGTTTGGCAGGTTGGGAGGTAAAACAGTCAGCTGGGTGAAGTTCTCTGAACTCTATTACCTGATGACCTGGTGCTTGTGATGGCTAGTGTTGTAGGCTTGAAAGAATCTAGAGTCACCTATAAACCAGCAATCTAGAGTCACCTGGAAGCCAGGACTCTGAGCATCCCTGTGGAGGATTATTTTGATTAGGTTGATTGGCGTGGGAAGACACTCCCACTCTGGGCCGTGCCAACTGTAACAAGGGAATTTAGGAGCAAGGAGCATTATTTCCTTGTGCACTTCCGCATTTCAGATGCAGTGAGACTAGCTGCTTCAAGCTCCTGCTGCGTTGCCTTCCCCACCAGAATGGATTTTTCCTTGAACAAATAAGTGCTGCTTTCCTTAAGTTCCTCTGACCAGGGTTTTTAATCACAGCAACGAAGAAAAGAAGCTAAGGCAACAGTGGGATATAGTAATTGCATTCTGCATTTAAGAAGCCTTCATCACCACTTTCAGTGTAAAATGCTTATGGTTACCCAAAACCTTTGCTTTGGTTTGACCTATGAACAAAGGAACTAATAGAGAAAATAAAAGGTTTTCCAATTTTAAGAAAAAAGTACTGATATGAAGTAATAAACATATACTGTACATAAGAGCAGGAAGAAAATCTGCTAATTTATAGCTGCTAGATTGAAATGCTAAATGTTAACAGATTTCAGTTCTGCCTTTATTTAGAACCAGTTGACTCATACATCCCATGAAATCAAGAACTATAAGTGCCTTGGTGGGTAAAAACTTTACAGATAGCATAAAAATATAATCATACATGTTTTCCTATCTGAAAATATTTGTTCTGATAAGCAAAAGGTACCACATATGTAGCAGGCATTCAATGATTATTTCCTGACCAAAAGTAACTTTCATGAATTATTCCTTTTATTATTTCAAGATCAACAGCTACAATGCTGGTCTAAACTAGAGCCAATACTTGGTAACACAAGACAAAACATAGCCAGATAAAGAATCTTCAAGCGTTCCAAGGCGGCCATCCCAGCCAAGCTTCTGCGCTCCCTTAAAAAGACCTCCCACACTGGCAGGGAGAGACCCATGCCTGCAATTGCTATCCTCATAGAAATGCAGAGAACAGACAGCAGTGCTGCTCTATAGGAAAAGGGGGTGGGGGGCGGCTGACAGTAAGATTAAAAGCAGAGGATGAGGATCATTACAGCCTGAGAAAAGCTTGAGTTTCTCCTATCAACCACCCCCTTCCCCCCAAACCTAACAAATATCAGAAACCGATGGCGTCTCTTGTGCTATTTGTTCATGGATGTAAAATTCTTCATTAAAGTTGAGGGATTAAATATAACACTTTAGCTAATTAATTATAGTTTGATCGTTTTGACACCTCCAAATGATTCAGCCACATACCTTGGAGCTTTGTCAACTCAATTGCATCTTTATTTTTGTTGCCTTTAACCAACAATGAAGACTAATGCCACTCTCTCTAGTTTTCAATCACCTCTACAGAAGTGCTCCCCTGGCAATGTGCAAGGACAGACCTAATTAATCCCTCATCTGCCCTCTGTGGTGTCTATACATCACACTGGCAGTTGAAACTGCTGCTTGTTTTAAGGCTATTGCTGGAATGAAAAGCTCATCTGTTTTTCAATAATTTTACCACAGGTGGTGATTTGTAATTAGAAAGGGCAGAATCCAAATTTCAGTGTGTGCGTATGTGCGGGTCCATGTGTGAGTCTGCGCGCATGCACGCATGGGCTTGCGTGTGCTTTGTAATTTAACAACGGGTGCTTATTGTAAAGGAGTCAAAAGAAACGAAAGGCAGGAACGCGGCAGCAGCATGACAGGCGTTTGCACTTGGCACCAGGCCAAGCAACAGAATTGGAAAAGAACCAATAATTTTAGTTTCGACTTTTTGTGTTCTCTGTTTCAAAATTTGATAAGTAGTCACTCATAGAGATCAAACACTTAAAGAAACTGGAGATATTCAGGAAACCCTGGCATCCCTACATTGGGGGTACTTTTGCTAGGTTACTGGTAGTAGAACAAAGGAGTCTGCATTTGAAATTACTGCCTGGGGTCTCTATCTCAGCTATGAGGGGAGAAGCCTGCATCCTCTTATCATAGGTAGAATTGAAGTGTGTAGAAAGACAGTTTAGTGTTAAGTTTAGTCAGGAGCGATGATGGCTTCAAGATGAGAAGAGATATGGTCAAGGCAACACCACACCAGAGCAACGCACACCAGCAGTTACTGTGTTCCTATTCCCAACTCTCACCTCCAATGTTGGCCTTCTTGACTTAATCAAATGCTGCCTTTTAGTCTTAAAGCTATTTTTGCTCTATGTAGTCTTCCCTCACCAGTCCAGCCTACTCATTATCTGTGACAGCCTGTATGTCTTAAGGTTTCTTTTCCTGTCTGCAGGATGGAAATTGGGGAGCCTCCACTTTCTATGTGAGCATCAACATCCTGAATTTTCATCTAGACTCAGATCTCTGGAAGTCAAAGATTTTTGTCTTGATCTCAGGATCTCTCTCTGATGTCAACACACACACACACACACACACACACACACACACACACACACACACACACATTCATGTGTATGTAAAAGAATGAGTGAGTTGGTCCTTACAATCACCGAAGTAAATTTTGAATAGACGTTAAAACAGAAATTTGAGTTATGTTCTAGAAGAGACATAAGACTTTGGCAGAAGGCCAAAAGTAAAATGATTTGGATTGATACAGTGTTATTTATACTGCATAGTTTTTGTTTAGAAGAGTGGCTTTCTTGCATGTAGTTTATTAGCAAGAGTAAACAAAGGACACCTCTGGCTTAGCTTAATTACACTCCTGTCCTTCTGTAATCATAGAGGCAGATGTTGGAAGATGGTAATAAATAGACAGTGAAAAAGAATACTGACCCAATGGTTTCTGTGAGCTTGTGGTAATGTGCACAGAAGTAGTTTTCTCTGTTTTTTCACATGAGGAAAGGTAAGGGCACATCATGTCAAAGAGATCTAAGATTTATGTTAGAAATTGAAGATTCTTTCATGTTAAGAGATGTCTCCATTGAAAGGACTGACTTATATAATTCTGTAGGCCTTTTTTCTGTAAGAGTAAGCTTATGGAACAACAGTAGAACTTATTTATATGTCATGTCTCCATCAATTTCTCCTAGTAACTCTCAAAGACCAGATTATCAAGCAGTCAGATCCAATAATATATTGTCCCCCAACAGAGATGTATAGAATTTGAATATACCAATATCATCACAGTCTTAATTCAGAATTTATGAAGACTATTACCTCTGTGTTCTGTCATTTGGAAAAGAAAAAGTCAATTTCAGAAATTGAAAGAATAGCTAGGATCACCTGTGAGTGTACATTTTCACATTTTTATTTTAGAGTTCTTAGGGTTGTTGGTTGGTTTTGTGAATCAACTTATAATTTGTCAGTTCAAGGTGTTTATACTTAATCAAATCTTAATGTCTCACCTTATTATGGTACAGTACTTTCATATTTTGAGCCTTCATTCCCCATACAAATGTTCTTTAATTAAACTTCTATCAAACATTCTAAAGACATCTTAAACATTCCCATTTCTCCAATTTACATATCATTCCTTTCCCAAGGGACACATTCCTCTATTCACTCATTAGATGAAAATCTTACCTTAACCAGAACTGTCACAGCTCACCATGGCACATCTCTGTTCTGTCTCAATCCTGTTTCCTGTATACTTTATCATCATAAAGTGTGGCTCCAAGGGGCAGGGTAATAAATTACCATTTGGTTCAAGGCATGTCTCTATTGTCATGAAAACATTACATACATTCCTTTTTTTTTTTTTTTTTTTTTGCCATTCACACTTGCAAAAACACTGCACTCTTGGCAAAGAGCAACTCATTTCCTCTTAAACAGCACAAGTAGTGTTGCTGGTCTGTTTCCCCAATATGTACTCAACCTAAGAGGAGGAAAATGTAGGTGTTGAGTATTTCTCTGTGCAAGAGGATCAGAACCCAATTGCTGAGCCACACAACCAAAGTTGGTAGAAAGATTGTGGTTTGCAGATTTGAGAAACTATTCCAGGGTTTGTTTGCACTGAGCTCGAAGAGATTTTATAGCTGGTCTCTTCTGACTTGTTCTTTGAACAAATGAGAAAGCTGAGCCTCTCTACAAAGTACCAGATTAACATTTCTTCATATTGTAACTGGATAATGACCCTAGTGATATGTCACTACAACTTACCATGTTTCATATTTTCCAAAGTGCTTTATATAAGCTGACTCCCCTAATTGCAGTCTCTTGTAAAGCAGTCATTATCCTTATTTCATTTTTTAGATTAATGAACTTTTAGAAGTTGACTTTCTGAGTTCATAGAACAGTCTGAAGTAGTCTTCTGACAAGGGGAAATGGAATAAGGAAAAGGCAATAAAATATATAGGATATGACAGCAGCAGGTCGGTGTTTGGTGGGAAAATGAGGACCAGCAGGAGGAGTCATATAAAATGGAGGAAGATAACTGTTTGCTGAAAAGTGGTTAATGAGAACAAACTATATTCATATATGTGTGAAAATGTCATCAGAAAAGTGACCATTCTGCATACTAAATTTTAAAAGTAATAAATGTTTATAAATAAGTAAGATAATTAAAACTATCTTGCTAATATATCTTCAACAAGATTTCTGTTTTTCCATCATGTGAGTATTCCTAATGAGCCATGGACACCTCAGGTGGTGCTATCAGCCTGTACATATTAGGACGCATTAACACTGTCTGATGGTAAGAACTGTCTGCTCAACAAAGCATTCAAGCCAAATTCCTTCTGACTGTTGAGAAAGCCTCTCAGAGTACTATGTAACTCTACACCTTACCAATCACATTTGATGATTGGCTGCCCATAGCGAGTATCACAGTATATACTATCTATGTTCCAAACACCATATATTTGTAACTCTTGAGAGTGCAATTCAACACTCATGCTAGCAGACTAGTTATGCTTTCTTGGTTTGGTTTGGTTTCTTTCAAGATAGAATTTCCCTGTGTAGCTTCTGCTGTCCTGGATTTGCTTTGTAGACCAAGCTAGCCTCGAACTCATAGAAATCCAGCTACCTCTGTCTCCTTCCTCCTTGAGTGCTGGGGTTACAGGCATGTGCCACTTTTCCTGGTGACTAGTGATTCTTTAATTGATTCATTGTTTTATTTTAGCAAATATTTGTATTCATTTTTGTTTACTCTCATATTAGTCATGTCAATCATAGCATGTCTATGATTGAGACAAGACAGGTCATGAAAATGATCAAGAAACAGTGTACAAATACTTCATCATTTAGGGAGTCCAACTGGGGACAAAATTCTTGCATATAGCTTGTTTTAAAAAATCATATGAAAAAAATCATATGTATTTTAGAGATACTAAAAGGCAAACACACCAAGTATTTTCTAACTCTGGAAATTCAGTATTATGCCAATATTTAAAGCCAAATATTACCTAAACTGCATCCTGTGAAGTCCTGGAGAAGGTCACTTTCACAGTTTGTCCACAGGGTACTGAGCAACATTCCATCAATCACATACACATCCCAGCAGTTTCTGCCAGCATTACATGCTGTCAGTCTAGACGGGTAAATGGGGGATAGGGAGTGGAAGAGGGATATGAATCAAGTCATGAGAGACGCCTTGTAATTCTACTTTGCCATGAAGCGTAAATGCTCATTCAATGTGGCAAGCTCAAACTAGGATTTGGATAATCCACAATGTGCTTTCCTTTTGCATTTTTCTCTTGTGTGGTCCTTTCTCTTTCTGTCTGTACAGCCAAAATGTCACTATAGAGAACCTCTTGCCACTTTCAGAGTGTTTCTGAGTCTCCAAAGCTTACTTTTCTTTGATCAAAAGAAAAACAACACCCTCTTCTAGTACTCAACATTTCAAGAAAGAAAGAAAAAAGTCAGGACCTCTTGTAAACAGTTATTTTAGTTTGTTTCGATTCATAGCACACACCTAGCAAAATAAAAAAAGGTCTGGACTGGAAAAAGTCAAAGGTAGTCTTTTACCATGTAAGGAATGAATATCTTTTCTCCCTCTATACCCTAGTTCCACAATTGATTCTAAGTAAAGAATTAAGCTGGGGAATATTTCTCTTAACCAGTTATTAATGAATATTATGCTGGCTTCAGTCAAGCCCTCCCCCAACACACACATGGATAGTCATGTGGTTATATATTTAGTCTTAGCAAAAGATAGATAGGTTCCATGCACATGTAAAAGAAACTCCTTCCCCCTTGGTTGGAAATAGTTTACATCTTCTTTTTTCTAAACCCACACAATAGGAAAAAAGCTAGTATTTTCAACAAGTGGTGCTGATCTAACTGGATGTCCGCATGTAGAAGAATGCAAATAGATCCATATTTATCACCTTGCATAAAACTCAAGTCCAAATGGATCAAAGACCTCAACACAAAACTAGATACACTAAACCTACTAGAAGAGAAAGTGGAGAATAGCCCTGAACTCATTGGTATAGGAGATAACTTCCTGAACAGCTTAGGCAGTAAGATCAACAATTAATAAATGGGACCTCCTGAAACTGAAAAGCTTCTATAAGGCAAAGGACACTGTCAATAGGACAAAACAGAAACCTAATGAATAGGAAAGTATCATTAATCCTACATCTGACAGATGTCTAATAGCCAAAATATGTTAAAGAACTCAAGAAATTAGACAGCAACAAACCAAATAACCCAATTTAAAAATGGGGTATAGACATAAACAGAGAGTTCTCAACTGAAGCCTCTCTAATGGCTGAGAAGCATTTAAAGAAATGTTAAACATCATTATTTACTCGTCAGGGAAATGCAAATCAAAACATCTCTGAGATTCTATCTTACACCAGTCAGAATGGCTAAGTTCAAAAACTCAGATGACTGAGCTAGACAGTTGTGACACACACAACTTTAATCCCAGCACTTGCGATGTAGAGTCAAATGGGCCTCTGTGAGTTTGAGGCCAGCATGATTTACAGAGTGAGTTCTAGGACAGCCAGGGCTAAAACAGAGGACCTGTCTCAAAAATAAAAACAAAACAAAACAAAAAACAAAAGAAGCATATAAAAAGTTGAGAGACTGCACATGCTGATGAGGATGTGGAGCAAGAGGTATACGTCTCCATTGAAGGTGGGAGTGCAAACTTCTACAGCCACTTTGGAAATCAATCTGGCACAAAATTGGGAACAATTCTACCTCAAAACCCATCTATACCACTCCTGGGCATTTACCCAAAAGATGTTCCACTATACCACAAAGATACTTGCTCAACTATGTTCGTAGCAGCTTTATTCTAATAGCTAGAATCTGGAAACAATCTAGATGCCCCTCAACACAATAATGGATAAAGAAAATGTGGTACATTTATACAGTGGAATACTATTCAGCTATTAAAAACAAGACCATCATGAAATTTGCAGGCAAATGGATGGGACTAGAAAAGATCATCCTGAGTGAGGTAACCCAGACCCAGAAAGAAATGTTACATAAGTGGATATTAGCCCTACAGTACAGGATAGCCATCCTACAATCCACAGACCCACAGAAACTCAGTAACATAGGCCCAAAGGAGGATGCTTGAATCTAGCTTAGAAGGAGGAAAAATAGACATCTGAAGTAATTAGAGAGAGGGAATTGGGGGAGAAGAGGAGGTAGGGAGGGGAATGAGGATGGGTGTTGGGATCAGGTGTGGGAAAAAGGGGAAGCTAGGAGAGAGAACTGAAATCAGTGTAGGAGATCATCTCTAGGATGGGAGAAGATCCCAGAAGTCTGTGGTGGTGACCCTGGCTGAGACTTCTAGCAGCTGGGGATACTGAGCCTGAAGTGGCCACCTCCTGTAGCCAGGTGGTACTTCCAACAGAAGAAGTGGGACACCAACCCACACACACAATTGGCACAACTTGAGTTACATTCCAGAGAGAGCTCTTGTCACTGACAATATTATTTTAATTAAAACTAGATTTATATTTAATCATTAATAATTTTCATTATTAATAGCATGATTAATCAAATGATAGCATATTAATATTTATTATTAAATAATAACAAAATTATATTCTTGTACACAGTAGCCTACCAGTCATCTGAGGGGCTTCACCCAGGAACTGATAAAAACAGATGCAGAGACTCATAGCCAAACAATAGGCAGAGTAGGGGGAGTCTTGTAGAAGTGGGAGGAAGGATTGAAGGAGCCAGAGGGTGAAGGATACCACAAGAAGACCTACCGAATCAACTAACCTAGACCCATAGAGCCTCACAGAGATTGAACCACCAACAGAGAATGTCAATTAGATGGTTCTAGGCCCCACCAACACAATGTAACAGATGTACAGCTTGGTCCTCATGTGAGACCAACAGAAGCAGGAGATGTCTCTAACTCTGTTGCCTCCCTTTGGAAACATTTTCCCTAACTGGACTTTCTTGTCTAGCCTCAATAGAAGATGATTTTCCCAGCCCTAGTTAATGCCAAGGTTGGTTGATATTCTTGTGAGGTCTCCCCTTCACTGAGAAGAAAGGGAGGGGGCATGGGGAGGGGAGGGAAGGGGAGAGGGAGGGACTGTTTGTTAGGAGGGGAGGGAAAGGGACATTCTAACTCAGATGTAAAGTAACTACATAAACTAATGGGGAAAAAAGAGAAAGAAATAGTTAATTCCCTTTGATCATTTTGTGATGGGTGAGAGAGGAGTCCATGTCTGCCGATGGAATGTGAATGACTGATGAAACTTGTCATATCTGAAGAAAAATTGCATACGAGTACCACATATTCTTAGTGAGCACTAGCCCTCATACATTTTTAATTAATTAGCTCATAATTTTATGTTATTTATTATTGTTCAGGAAGTTATCATCTCAATTTATTTTTATGTGCTTAGTACACTGGTTATATGCTTCTTCTACCAAACTGTCTTAAGTGGTTAATAAAGGAGTGAGCTTCAGAATAATAGCTTCTTACATAAGTTACCTTAAGCTGAGTGACAGCATGCTGAGCTACCCTTTGAAACACTGAGGGCTTATCCGTAAACAATAATGATTTGTTTAGCACATATTTTTAAACCCAGGCTACTGTGAAGTTGGTATCTTTGAGGATAGTGAACAAGTTCATATTTATACACATATACATATACATATATATATGTGTGTGTGTGTGTGTGTGTGTAAGTACGTATATGTTTCATATACCACATATTTATTATTATACACATATATGGTATATATACATATATACAATTATACATATATATGATATATACATACATACCACACCATGACTTCCACGGTATAGAATTTTTCCTGAAAAATAAAATATATGAGTAAAGTGAGCATGTTATATACCCTCCATGACACCCACTCTCATGTTAGGAAAGCTGTCTTATGAGAAAATTGGTAAGTAAATATGTAGTTAAAATCTCATCTTTCATTCATTATAACTGCATTTTCTTGTGTTATTGGGAATCAAACATAAGACCTCCCATATATAAAAGAGTGTGCACTACTACTGAGATATAACTAGAGCTCCTGTGCTGTTATTCTTAGAATTTTAACTATATGGTTTCTCCTCAGTATCATAAATGAATAAGCCATATAAATCAAGCCATTTCCAAGGAGTTTATACATTGCTCTGTTATCTCAGATTCTAGTGAAATTCCTGGATCTTGTCTCTTGTAGAAAAAAAATCAATGAAAAGTATTTATTTCTTGATATATCTGATATTATAAAGTGTTGCTCAAGCTTCAGATGTGGCTCTCTGATTTCTATAAACGTTAACTGATTTGAAAACAGAATATTTTCATACTCTAGGGTCCCATGTAAAGGATGATGCTGTCTCTGGTTCAGTGTCAGGCAAACACTGTTGTACCACTTTTATAAGCTGGTGTGGCGGGGGATTTGGGGGTGATAAGTATATGAGAAAACACTGGCTAGGTTTCCCAATCTTCTTCAAATATTTTTATCCAAGATGAGGCCATCCTCCAAATATTCCAAAACATTAATTGGGACCCATGTAATCAGTGCTCACACTGTCCTTCTAATATTCATTAGTATATCACATCCCAAAGACATTGCAGAAATATAGATAACGAGCAGAAAAAGGACACATGGCCAGTGCTTAGATTTTAATCTAACTTTCAACTCCTCCACTGCGAAATACAGTGTATAAAACAAGGAGAGCATGCATGCCTCTAGCTGTGACTTCTCTTACAAACTTTGGGATTTGTTCCAAGTTCCAGTTTTGGTACCCACTTGAGCAATTACACAGAGAGGTAATTTTTCCTGACACTTCGTAATATTGCATTGTGTGTGCCCTATCACTCCTTGTATATGTATACACTGGGACTTGGCATGCCCAAGGAAGGCATTTCAATCACACCTGGGATGTTTGGCTCAAAATTCATCAGTCTCTGACTCCCCTATGTGATTCAACAGTCACTTTGCCAGTTGTCTTTGGTTGTAGGGTCGGATGGTGTGGCAGCTGAGAAGAAATTCCAACACTACTTAATGTTACCCGACCGGGTTCTGAAGTGGCAGGTGACTAGAGCTAATATATGCTGTGCCTGGTGTCAGGCATTCTCCGACAGATATTGTCAGAGGCACAGGTGGGGGCTTCTGGTTGTGAGTGTAGGCTGACTCTCCCAGATGGACAGGAACTGACAGGTGTGATCTCTGCCACAAAGAACAGGGTGATGACATGAAAACAAGGACATGTTTGGAATTGAAATGCTCGACATAAATATGTCACCTGTGATAGCCAGAGAAATGACAGGAGGCTGACATTAACTTTTCTTGACTTCAGTTTAAAAAAATGTGTTTGTGCAGAGGCAAAGCTAGGTGGCAGAGCTAGTCATGTACAGGGGAAGTCATGTTGAACATGACTGACTGTGACTGTGACTGGGTTGAGATTTAACCTAGGAGAATAGTAAAGCATAATTCTAGATTTAATGAATGGCTTAATCTTCTGATAGACTCTTTTTTTTTTTTTAAGGATTTATTTATTTATTATTATGTATACAGCTCTCTGGCTGCATGTACACCTGAAGGCCAGAAGAGGGCATCAGATCACATCATAGATAGTTGTGAGCCACCATGTGGTTGCTGGGAATCGAACTCATGACCTCTGGAAGAACTGCCAGTGCTCTTAAGCGCTGAGCCATCTCTCCAGCCCCCTCTGATAGACTCTTAACGAGATGGCATTACTGGGATGTGGTCAATAGCGGCTTCTGAGGCCTATTTGTTGGAAGAAGTAGGTTGCGGAAAGTGTACCACTGAGGGATGCATCTTGCCTTGGCCCTTTCCTGTATTCCTTTTCTCTGTTTCCTGACCACCGTGTTACAAGCTTGCTGAGCTATGAACTATTCTACCCACCCTATTGGCTGACATCTATGAAAATGTAAACCAAAATACATTTTCCCTTAAATTATTTATGCCAGTAATCTGGTTACAACAATAAGAAAAAGAACTAATAAACCATCTGGGTCTACTGAAAGTTGCAATAGCACTGGAATCTGGTGAAAAGAGAAGAGTGATTTTTACCTACTTGTCCCATTATAGTTATCTGAGCACTCACATCTTGGCCTCAGTAGAGTCTGAATGAATTCATTTATTGAGCATGGGATGTAGGCATTCATAGACCATGAAAGCTGAGATGATTCTGATATCCAGCAGTGGTTGTTACTAACTGCATCAGAGAACTGAATGAAAAGTGTCCTAAGAAATAGGCACATAGTTTTCTTTTTCATAATAGTTTAATGCTATTCATAAATTTATTTTAGTATTTTTCATAACCTCCTGACCAGAACATCATAATTAGTCTATACACTGTCCACAAACCATACTCCTTTTATTTTTCAATTTCATTAGTGCATTTTGAAATGTTTTTGACATCTGAAAGTATACAAGGTTAAAGAACCATCTTAGCTTAACCAACAGGTCACATGAGTATAGAGCACTCATTGTAATATCTTCCTTTCTATTATCTGCTCTTTGAGCTAGAAGTTAATGCTTGCTGTGAATACCAAACACACATTACATTGGCCCAGGATGAAATGAACTATGTCAGAAAGAAAGATACACCAGACCTCTTGGTTCTATTACACAGCAGTACTGTGGGCTCCACATCCCCTTTTATGTCCACATTCTAACTTTGACAGAGGCAGTCAGCACATTTTTTGTATGGAGATTTTATAACTTGAGCATGAGGATGAGTAGAGATTGATAGGGTTTATGAGTGAAAACCAGAATGAATTGATCTTCTTGCCTACTGAATTGCTTCAGGTATCCATATCAAAACCAGTCCCTGAAGATTTCAATAGGTATCCTATTATTTCCTTAATTTTTAAATACTTATTTTGTCACTGTTTGTATTAAGAAAGTGATTCTATATAATTATGCATATTATGTATATATAATTATACATATACATTAAAATTTTTATCAGTGAAATTAGATTCCTCTGAGAAGTAAATTTTTAAAGATTATGTAAAGTCATGAATAGCAAATGATTGGTTTGCCAAATGAGTCCTAGGTAAAGAAAATGATCCCCCTGAAGGAAATAGAATGTCTCCAGAATCATGGCAATTTTGAATACTTACTCATGAGGATAGGCTGTTCAGATGCAGATGAAAGTTTGTTTATAAGAGATTTTTTTTTTTGTAATCTCAATCAATACACACCTTTGTTCTTCATTAAAGCTGGTACACTAAAAATGTCCATGTATACACATATATATTCATATATAAATGTATGTATACTAAGTGTGATCACCACTAGGAAGGAAAGAGATTGTCTATAAAGAAGCAACAGGAAGAATGATTAAAGTATGTTTTAGTTGGGTCCATTTACATCATCAGCTAAAATCATCCACTTATTTAGACATGAACTTTCCTGGTCTCCTACCGTCATTATGACATGGAAGGAAGAGATCAAGTTTGAATTTTACAAGTACAAAAAATGGCATAGCATATTTCTTATCTATGCTGTCACTGTTAGTCAAATTACCATTCTGAGGACAGCAAACTAGCATTTGATGAATACCTACCATGTATAGGATTGTAGAATAAACTTCACACACACACACACACACACACACACACACACACACACACATGCGTGTGTGTACAGCTATAGTCTCATTTTTTATTCATAGAAACCTACCAGTTTGATAATTTGTATTCTTCTGTTTATTTCTAGAATTAAGCATAGATCTTCTTGACTGCCATTGTTCAGTCAAGGAATTGATCTAACTACTGTGTCCCTAGTAACTCTTGCATGCTCTAAACTGATTGATAGATTATACATTTTTTGAGAATATGGGCATGAATATATAATATATTCATAATTATGTGATACAACAAATATGTCTAGCAATTATATACTTACCTATTCATGCAGACATGAGTTATGATAACAAACATATGTGTATATTTATAACAACCACATGAACAGCTATTGTCCTGTTTCATATGTGCATGTCATTGTATATAACTGTATGTAAATGCATATTAACATGTATGTATAAATTATAATTGTATATTCATATGTCCTATATAGTACAGGGTTACATAAAATGTATTAAAATATAGCTATTTCATAATTCATATATAAATGCATATGTATACACAGATATAAAGTTATTATACTACTTTCTTCACCTAAGAAATTGCTGTTGATCCTATTAACTATATTATTTAGGAGACACTGCACTCAGTGGTAAAAAAGTTAGGATACTCCCTTCAGTAGGGAAGTTCTGAGACAGTCAATGCCTTTCCCTGGGTATACAGGCAATACAACACTAAGAATCCTCAGATATAACTACAGAAGACATCCATTCTGTCTCTTGGACCTTGACATCCCACCACTTGCTCCCCACCCCACCCCCCACCCACCGCTGCCCGCATGCACACTGTAGAAGCCACTAGTTGAAAGACACTGGGCCCCTTCGGGCCTAACTCTAATTCTATTGTATCTCCACAAAAGTTCAGTGTCAATTCGGGTCCCTGCAGTGAAAGGACAATCACTTACTAGTTAAATTCATTCAACTCTTTAGTCCACAAAATGATGTAGCATTTTCATTTGTGAACCAATTGAAAACTCAGCACCACAAAAATAAAATAAAATAAATAAAGAGCTGACTGGGGCAAAAAAAAAAAAAAAAAATAGGCCTTCGTGGGAGTTTGTGTCCCATACAAAGGCTGGGGAGGCCAGGCTATCATTCTCTTTCTTCATCCCAGTACCCAATGCACAGCACCAGCTCTAGCGTGAAGGGAGATTTAAAAGCCACTAAGTACATATAAACATTTCTCATTCATTATCTGGGGTTTCCGCTACTGGGTGACATATCATTAGTCCTAGTGTAAGGCAAGCTTTAAAAACGTAATTACTTAATCATGCAGTTAGCTTCCCATCAATCCTAGCAGCATTTGCTCTTAACTAGCTTTTAAGAACAAAATTAGGAGTAATTTGTAAACAAAAGTAATTGAAGAGCGGCAGATACTACCAAGGTGTTGGCAGCGTTAGCAGCCATTACTGTTTTTTCCTGATACCGCAACAGCGCCGCAGTTAAGGATAGGTAGCAGGCAAGAGGCAGGGCGATTGATGAAATAGAAGGCTGGCCGTCTGCAAAGCGCAGCACCAGGCAGAGACTCTTTCCACACTGGCCGACCATCACCTACATCCAGCAATAGGGTGATAACCTCCTCTTAGATTGATGCACATTACATTCCAATTGTTTGGAGGGTTATGGTACAATCTGACACTTTATAGCCCTGAGAGTTACCTATCTTACCTGTTACCTGATGAATTCATAGACACACGAACTACGGATACGCAGCTGCCACCCGTCTAGAAGCACGAAGGCCACTGTAAGCAGACACTGAGGATCCTTATTCGAGGTTATCTGTTACAGTCAGTGAACTTAGAGGGAGCTATGATCTCTATGCCAGGTTATAAGCTTAGCCTCCCGGAAATGCAGTAAGCAACCACCGGACCTACTTTTAAGTCTCATGAACTTGTTGAGATTAAAAAAAAAATTCATAAAGCAAGTATGATTTTAAAGACAGAAATTACTTCTGATAAAGCCTGGGCTATTAGCTTCTTATTCTGCTCATGGGTTTGAAGTCTTTATGGAGACTCTACATGGAAACAGTACAGAAACAAAACTTGGGTAAAAGCAGGAATGTGCCAGGTCAATTCATGCTTCATAGATGAAATAACTGAGTATGACATAAGTCACATCACATAGAAGATACACACAGAAGTAGTGATGTGGGAAAGATTCAAGCCTTGGGCTTTCTTTCTACATCACTATGTTGCTAGTACAAGGCCAAATATCTTCTGGTGACTCAGCAGAATTAAACAGAGCTCTTAAACTCAGAATGTTATGTCTCTGAATCCTCCTCTTGATGAACCTTAAGTGAGTTGTGGCAAGTCTTTGAGCTTCAAAATTTGATCTGTAAGTTAGGATTTTGGCATTATTATTTCAACTCAATACCGTCACCAATTCATGGAAGTTAAAGGTGCCTAGCAATCTTAGCCACTGAGATCCACCGATACTATATAATTCTGCTCATGTAAAGTTGGGGATAGTGAAAATGAGCTAAATAATAGAAATCAGTATATTACACTTTTTGAAAGGTTAAGATTTCACTAGAAACTAGCACAGAGGCGTTGTGAATGAGGGAAAAGTATATCAATTGCCAAGGCTTAATGCATCAAGCATTCAATATATAACTGTAAAAAAATATATATATATATATATGTATATATATATACATATATATATATATATCCTTTACTGTGTGTAAAATACCTAAATATTGAGTAGTAAAAATAAGGATTACTTCCTTTAGATTACAGTTTCATGATGCTTCATAGTGATTAATCTTGGGTGTGAAGTGAATTTCCTGTCCAAAGTAAGAATCCCACAGCAATCCCCCCTCCCCCATGCACTATTAGTCCTCTGGAGAAAGAGCAGAAATCCATGTCATAGCACATGTGTTCTATTTATATAGCATTCATACCCCCTTCCATAATGAAAATAAAAAGAACTACAAAGTTTCATATTTCTGACTTGGGCATAAAAATAAATTTATGAAAGCTCCCTGTGCTCTGTCCTTTCTAATGAGGGAAAATATGTCTCTTTGAAATGAACCAACCAGAGAACCATATCAAGGATGGTTTTGTGAGGTCATCAATCCCTTGAATTCTAGATGGTAGGAATTGCTACCAACGCAAGTATCATGCCTTCTGCTAAGGAAAACACTACCTTAGCTCATTTCTTACTGACAGGAGCAGTTTTTACTCTCTTTGAAGTTTATGATTCTAACATAGCAACAGGTAAATATTTTTTCTTTAGTGCTTCAAGCATTTGGTCTTCAGAAATAAGCCAAGTCCTCAAATCATCCAAGTTTCCATTGTGAGTCTACTGGAAGCCTAGAAGAGCAGAGCTAAGGGTTTAGATAATTATCCAGATAATTACCCAGGCCTCGCAGAGACTTTTATTGGTTTACATAGATCATTTGGGCAGAAGGAGGCTTTTCTCTTTTAATTGTCTGTAAAACAGAATCACTGTATTATCAAACCAGCCTATTCCTTTAAAATGATTAAATAAAAATTACTTGCAATAAATGTGAACACGATGGCAAGAAGTTTTTTTTTTTTTTCAAGACTTCAGATTCTGATGAGAAAGAAACGTATGAGGCTGGATTAAGATGAGCCAGTTTGACAAGGCCTTGCAGAATCTATCATGTGTAATGACCACTGCAGAGGACTTCAAAAATAGGAATTTTACTTCTATTAATCAAAGTAATTGATGTAGATAAAGCTAAGCATTGAGGTTCCCCTACTCCAAATCTTAAAATATGTGCAAATCAGATCCTCATCAAACATGAAAAATTATTTCTATATTATCACAACAAACTCTTTCCAGTTCTTCATCCTCCTCTTCCTCTTTTATTTTCTCCTTTTTCTTCACTTAAAGCTTTCTCCGTGTGGTGTGTGTGTGTGTGTGTGTGTGTGTGTGTGTGTGTGTGTGTGTTTGTTTGTGTGTGTGTGTGTAAAATGTGTGCATGGAGGATCATAGATGCCAAGGTGTGTGAAGATCAGAGGACACCAAGATTTCAGCATACAAGTTTCCAGCAATTCTATCTCTCAATCCTCATTGGACCGTTAGGGTTACAGATGCTTGCACTGTTTGTCTCAAACTTGTGTGGATTCTCTGGATTCAAACTCAGTTCTAATGCTGATGTGATAAGTGTCCTTTACCATGGAACTTTAATGTTACTTTTGTCATCTCTTCAAATGCACACTCTGACTTGAAGTGGTGCTCCAACAAATTCATTGACCTTTTTGCCCCTTGCCCTGTTACTTCCTTCTTATGAAGCTAATGGTGCTGACACAACCCAGTGCTTCCAGTTAGGTGATGTGCTGGGAAGGAGAAGATAGACATGGTAGAAACAGGCTGAAGCAGAAGTTGATAGAGGATCTGTGTGCCTCTTTGCTCTTCTTCCTGGATTTTCTTAGAGCTCTTCTCTTCTACTTTAGAATTCAGAACAGGTAGACTACAAGCCAATGTTGGAAGGTGATATTTGATGATGGACTGCTTTCTGGGAACTAGGAATACCGGTGCTTAATTGAAATCCTGGTAATACTAACAATTACTTTGAGTATATATGTATATATGATTTTGTGGCTTGTTGGTTTTGGGAACCAAACCCAGCACTTGCCTTTCATTTTTATTAATATAAAAATCAGTCCTGGAATGCTCTTTCTTCTTTAATTTTTAAATTTGCAATTTTATTTGTATAGAAGTTTTTAATGCATGCATTTTTGCATACCAGATGCATCCCTTCTGCCCAGAGGGAAAAAGAGGTGTCTGATCTGCTGGAAGTTCTGAGATGCCATGTAGGTGCAGTGAATTGAACCGGGGTTCTCTGAAAAACCAGCCAGTGCTCTTAGCTACTAAGCCATATCTTCAGCTCCTAGAACTACATTTTATGCTGTGCAGCTCTCCACAATATCAACATTTCCATTTCATAGAAGACTTTCTCCTTCTAGTGACTTTCTGTCTCATTTTTCTTCATGCCACTTTCCTCCTCTGAATGGTTTAGAATCTATGTATTGTCCATCTTCTTCAAAGGGCAAAGCTCAGGAAACCAGAGTTCTTATGTGTAGTGTAGTCCCTAGGACCATGTCATTGTTCACTAAGTACCTAAGCAATAAAAGAAACAACATTCATATATGGGAAAAGGAACTGTTATTGCTACCTTCTTATAAGTGGACAAGTCAATTAAGGGACAGTACAAAACTTGACCTGGGCCATGTTATAACACCTAAGCTCACCAGAATTCCTAATGAAGTGTTTCTCCACAAACTACTACCTTAACACTAATACCTATGCAGTCAGTTCTGTCTCCTGAGGGCATCTGGATAGGATCTGTATGTTGGGGTTGCCAGAAAGACTGGGAAAATGCCTGTACAAAATTTAAATCTTGCTACTTCATCAAATAATCAAATATCTGCAGGGGCCTTCTGAAAATGAGCAAAACCTTGTCTAACAGGATAATGATTGTAACCACTGGTTGAGCTCCTCCTTCAAATAGGAATGCTCATATGTGCATGTAGTTTCTGCTTAACCCATGTAGATACAAGTAGAAAGGAAAATAATTGGGCATTTTTGTGTGGGCCAGACATATATTAGCATATTTTGTAAAGGGCTTCTATGAAGTACTCATAGCTTTGTAGTTAAGGAAATTTAGGTTTCTCAAGGGGAAGTACTAGCCATGAGGAAAGCAGTAAGTGATGGAATTAGGGGTCTGGAATCCAAGCAGAGCAGACAGGCCTCCCTCCCCCAGAACAAATACTCATCAAAGGCAGAGCATGCATTCATTGCATGTGAGGCTCTAGAGCCTGCCAGGACAGAGCATAGAAAACACAATCCTGCATGTATCTACCTGGATTTTCAGTAAATTTTGGATGAATAAATATTAAAAATGTAGTGAATACAGTGTTCTTCCCAGGGAGTTCGGATACCTAACTGAGTTTCAACATTAACTGGGTTGTGAGTAGTGGCTACAGTACAGGAATCATGGTGTCTCAGTGGAGTGCATGGAGATCTTTCAGTGTTATCTAGGTAATGCTCTCTTCTGAAAGCAAAGGGGCCACCTGTACCTGTTTATTTCTAAGCATTAGTTATAATTTGCTTCTGAAAGCTCCCATTGGATTAGAGACCTATATTCACATTTAGACTTGAACTTATATTTGAAGTTCAATTCTTTATATAATTGCCATCATGCATGGGGAAAGAGACAATTTGAAGGAATTTGTTGATAAGAACAATACCTGATTTTTGTAGATCTGAGGTCTTATTTTTTGAGTTCTCTGAAATTTTCTTTTACTTTATTATAAAATTCATTTTGAAATAAAAGTATACAGACCAAGATTAAAAGAAAGTAATGAATTTACATACAGTTATAATTGACATTTACAATGGATGCTGTGAAGGTTCCCTATAAATTTATGCCCTTATCATCCAGCCCCTCCCCCAAAACCCAGGACAAACTAAGTACTAGGAAAACTTCCGCTTTATTTATATAGTACTTGTCTATTACTTGTCTTGTCTGTTACTATATGCTCCTTCCCCATCCCTTTATATTTACCTTTTCTTCCCAGTATTCAAAGAAAATAATAAATCTAATGAAAACGAAATGGAACGTGTGTCTGTTGCTCTGCTCTTACAGAGTATGAGAAATTCCTTTAGTCACAGATGAATCCAGTTTAGACAAAGATAGTGAATTTGTATTTAATGATTTTAATGACTTTTGTGACACTTGTGAGCACGAGCTGTCTGGTGTTTAGGGCAGAGGCTGAAATTTCTGATTTGTTGCAACACTGTCGATTGTTACGTTTTTTGTTGTTGTTGTTGTTGTTTTTGTTTTTGTTTTTTGAGGAGAAAAAAAGCATGCTTTAAAAATACCCCATTTTCTCATATCCATTTCTCCCCTCCCCCTGGGTTTTAGCCCATTTGCAAGGCACATATTGGTGCTAAGTACAAATGTGTAAATTGATTGAATGTACCAGTGGCTGCATCTGGCGAACTTAGTTACAATAACAATGACCTAAAGCCAGTTGAAGACAAGAAACATAATTTTAAATGCCAAAAAGCAGTAGCCTCCCTTCCATCTTCCACCCTGGTTTACTCACTCTCCCCTTATTATGTTTACATGGAAAATTGCAGATTATGTAAATTACTCACAGAGAGTCAGATCTTTGCTCTTTCCTGAGAATGTGAGAAAAACTGGAAGAAGCACAAATACTTTTAAATGTAGCTAAGAACAATGTAACAAAACCAGAATTTGCTCCCTTGTGTGTCTTTCAGTGGTGTGAGTGTTTGCAGACTGGTGTTGCTTCTAGAAACATATTTACAATACTCCAAGATCCATTCAGGTCTCTCAAATGCTTTTGCAGCTTGAAGACCCTCCTTATCTTAGAGAATGGCTCTTGTTTAAAACCTCCACAATGTAAATCGTATCTGTTGTTTAATGCAAAGCACTGAAATTGCTATATGGTGCCGCCACATAGTCACTGCTGAACGTGCCATGAGGCAACATTTTATAGACGCTGTAAAATCTTGTTACCACACACAGATGCATTACCCAAAATTGCTCAAATCTGCAGGGCATCTGAAGCTCACTCTGTAACAGTAACAGGCTTTGATACTTAAAAAGTGATTATGACTAATGCACAGAAACAATTATCACTAGACTCAGCTGCCAGGATTTCATCCTCACAGAAACCTGAGCGATCACTAAGAAAAACTAAGTGATTTTCAAAACTTACAGGATCATAAAGCAGAACGAGAAACATATTTTAATCTGTTCGTCTATACAAGGAAGATTTTATTGGCAGCATTTTTACAAAGCCTACCATTTTATTGTTTTTAAATATACACTGTAGATTAATTAGAGAAATTCTGAAAACAGTTCATGAACACAACTACTGTATGGGACTGGTCCTACCTCATGAGAAAGCAACAGGAATGTTTGGAAAGAAACTAGGGACGGAATCCAATAGATTAGACTTAGTACCTTTTTCTCTATGGGCTAAGCTTTTATATATATATACAAAGAAAGCTTTGGTGAGGCCTCCCCCTACTCTAACCTACCGTGACTTGATCTTACATGACTTAAGGTAGGAAAAACTTGGTGTCTACTTTTTCCTTTTCCTTTGGAGTGGAAACTTGAGGGAAAAAATAGTGAAAGATGGGGGGGGGGGGCACTTAGACAAGTTTACAAAAACTAAAATTTAGAAAGGTTGTGACTGAAACAAAACTATTCTTTACCCTTTAAGGTACCCTAAAGGTTTGGTGTGAAAGAAAACTTAATGCAGAATGAACAGCCTAATATAAACAACATGGTGGATGGGACAGACGTTCAGGAAGGGCTGATACTAGACAACCTAATTAGAAGTGCATTTTACTTCTTTGTGTAAGGTGGGAAAGAATTTCAGGCTCTCAGGAATGAATATCAATGGTCTGTGACATACTTTGCCTCAACATCCATCCACGTGCTCTTTAGGATCCTCCACAAATTCAGGTCTGCATTCTGCTCTACAGTTGATCGCGAAGATCACCTGTGTGGACAAACCATTCATTATGAGTTTATCTACCATGCAGTTTGGGGTTCAAAATGAATGTGCTCCATAATGACTTCTTTCCCATTTGAAGGCCAGAGACTGAAGACGTGAAAGTTAGGAACGTGAGGTATGTGAGCCAGTTGAGGATATCACTCTGAGGTTCTAAATTCAGGCTATTGGGACAAAGTGCCTGATTTTGTTTTCTGTATCTAGCCTTATAGGAGGTGTGGATGATATAATGTCAAACACAAGAGATATTGTATATAAACTTTGACATTTAATCCTTATAGCATAACCTTCTAATTTGTCTTCTCATTAATCCTATTTTAGCAACAAAAATAAAAAAAGAAGAAAAAGAAAACAAGACACGGGGGTGCTCCTGCATATTGTTTTACATTACAGACAATGATAAATCTGCAACTTTAACCTAGGCATCTCTGACTCCAAAGCATAGGTGCATGCTTAAATGTATAGGAAGTTGGAAAGCTACATGCACAGCAAACAAGTCATTTTCAAGATCAGGCATGTGTTAAAAGCATATCTAAATCAAACTTTGTGATGTGAAGGCAGTCTTTACTGTCTAAGAATATTCACAGGAAGGATTCATAGTCAGAGGCTCTGAGCACAAAGAAGTACAATCCCTTTGATCATTGACACACACCACATGAGCTGAAACTAATGTCCCTTACCACAGAGAGATCCAGAAATAGCTACAAAGAAAGAACAAACCATTCCTAATTCATACCTTTGATTCTAGAGGTCACGCGCAAGTAAATCATGCCTGCTTTTTATTGCACTGCACTGTACTGGTTTCAAGCTTAATGTAGACACTGTAAGTCACTATGGCTCCTGTGGACTATAATAAGTATCGAATAGGTTATGGTTGGATGACCCAAGTCACTTTTTGTGGTTTCTGCTGTGCTTTCAATATTGCTAAGGTCAGTGTATTAAAAATTCATTACATGATTTAGTTATGTATTAATTTAACATCTACCATGGTTTATGCTAATCGCTACAAAGCTGGAATATGGGAGACCCTAAGACGTGGTTTCTGTGTTGAAGAAATTACGTAGTGGAGAAGGCAGCTCAATAAAACACCACGTAGTTATGACAATGGTTCAGAGAATGGGCCAAGAGGTAGTCATAGGTTTCAGTCACAACCTTTCTAAATTCTAGTTTTTGTGGACTTGTCTAAGCGGCCCCGCCCCATATTTCAGTGTGTCATCTGTGAAATGGAGAATTGTATCCTTGACTTGTCAAAACAATAGCATAAGGTAATGAGATCAGCTGCTGTTGATTTTTTTTTTTCTTCAGCGGCCTGATTGGTAAGCAGAAATAGAGGAGCCAAGCAGAATGAAATCCATCAATCAAGTACCAAATACAGAGTAGGCATTTGAACAGAGAGTCAAAGCTGTGAGGCCTTCTAGGCAGGAAGTTGCCTAAACTTTATTATGAGAGAGAGTCTAAGAGACCAACGGGTGAAGTAGTTGGCCTTGGAAAGAAAGATTGAGGACACCACAAGGACCCTGTCAGTCAGGCTTCAGATTTAGACTTATCCTTGGAGTGAGTGAGAGCCACAGATTTCCACTGGGACAGTGGCCATGGCCGTTGCTGACTTATAGTAGATCAGTAGCCATGGTCATGATGCAGAGAAATTCCATGAAGATGATAAAAAGCACAAGGTGCTGTTCCATAGGGCACTAAACAGGTGAAGGGAAATGCACACAGTGCACTGTGATAGGTCCAAGCCAAGGTACACGCCTGAGGGAAACAGTGGTTCCTGTGTTTTCTTTGAGGGCTTCCACTCTTCCAGGCTGCTTCATAAAACTTGGGAGGCTTTACAGATATTAGACTGTTTATGCATGAGCAGGAATACCATTGCTTCAGAAAACAAAAATTAAGAATTCACCCAAATAATTTCATTGGAAATCAATTAGCATTTTCATTTACTTTGTCCTGATAAAGCAAAAGCCCACATATTCTCTCTAAAAGGACATTTCCAGACATGCCATATAAATTATTAAAAAGAAAAAAGCATTACAGGGTAATTAGGTTAACTCTATTTCCTCACTCCTCCCTGAAGCTACCTCCTTTCCAAATAGATTACTTTTCAAAAAAAAAAAAAAAAACAGTAACAGTTATTCAAAACAAAATATGCTGGTTTGTCTTACAGCCAAATGAAATGGATCAGCATTACATAGTGATATAAGCCAACCTCAAATTGATAAATGTATCGAGTAAAGAAAAGGGCAAAGCAGCTCTGCCTATCATTTAAAATGTTAATGGTAAAGTGCCTTAAAAAAACTGCTGTGATGCTTATGACTAATGGTGCAATGCTAGTTAAATTCAAAACATGCATTAATTTCAGCTGTTTTTCATCGGCTGAAAAATAATTCAAAGAAAACTTTGAAAATTATCAAGAGCAATGTACAAAAGTAATAGCCAAGTGCCAATCCACCCAGAAAGCCCCTTCCCCAGACTGGATGTTCTGCCAATAAACTCCTCAAAGAAGCTGGCTAGTTTTTGGCTTGCATGTGAATGTCATCCAATTCTTCAGTTTAACTTGGTAACAGAATATGATGAGTCTTGTGGTGGGAAACACATAAAGGCTACATTTATACAGCATGTTAAAGAAGTCACATGATGAATGTGATTTTCTTTTCCCTTCTTTGTGTTCATGGATGACTCAACATTATCATAATGTTCATATTTTATACCAGGAAATAGAAAGCTAGTTGATAGCTATTTAGAGCCATCAAAATTCTCTTTTAAATAACCTACAGTACAATAAAGAATTATTTTCTGTGGGATTAGAAGTATCATAGAAAATAATTTATTAGGGCTGATTTCCATATTGGCAACTGAGCCAACAGACTACTGGCGCTATTTGTTTACTTGAACTCAGTCAATGCAATTCTAAGTCAAAATGTTTTCCATAGTTTGAGACTGGCTTTAACCTTTGCCTCTTAGAACCAAGCAGCATGCAGACTCTACAGGATGTCCGCTCCATTTTCTCTTTTCTTTAAAAAAAAAAATCTTAATGTGTAGATGCAAGCAATATTATCCTATCTTTATCCATGTCCAAGGGTAGAAAGTGCTGCAATTATACCCATGCTTATGTATAAGACTATTCACTGGTTCATTCACAAGATTAAAGAAACACAGCAAATAGATACTTAAGCAGTAAGAAATGTACTAATAGAAAGTATATACTATTATCAGATTAATAAATGCACAGCAAATCACATAATCAGTTTTGGATAATCTTTTTATAAAAGATCTCACTCCCTAGTGATCAATTAACCAATGAACTTTTAAGCAGTCATGACCATCTACTGAGTCAGATGTAATGGGCACCTCTTAAGAATCACAGTGACCTGTGAAGCCTAAAAGCATCACCTGCTGATAAAATAAATCTCATTCGCTTGATTAATATCAACAATAAAACATGTAAGGAAAGATACTTCAAGCTGCAGAGAGAGTGAGAGGAGGAGAGAGGAAGAGGGAGAGATAGAGATAGAGATGAGAAGTAGGAGAGGGAGAGAGAGAGGATGGGGAAAGAAGCATTGGCAGAATGAGGAAAGGGAAAGAAACCTTGGTTAGGTGTTCTTCGTGGTTCTGAGGAGTAGCTGCACTTGGTTTGTATATCCAGAACTGCATGGCTGACTTATTCTTGATTTTGAGCCAAGGAAGTATGAAATAACTGCACCTTTTGTATTGCATGCACACACACACACACACACACACACACACACACACACATATGCAGGGAGAGAGAGAGAGAGAGAGAGAGAGAGAGAGAGAGAGAGAGGAGAGAGAGGAGGAGAGAGAGGAGGAGAGATGAGAGAGAGAGAGAGAGAGAGGGAGAGAGAGAGAGAGAGAGAGAGAGAGAGAGAGAGAGAGAGAGAGAGAGAGAGATCAAATAGGAAGATACACAGAAAGGAAACAGGAAGGCACAGCAGATGATAGAAGGAAAATGAGAAGGTCATCCAGTGATGCTGGGCAAGCCCCAGAATTGGGGCTATGAAATGTTTTAGGACATGCTGTGTGCTCTTTTGTCAAAGGAAGCTATGCTGCTCAATTAGTGGTGTGATATAATCATTCTAAACTTAACAGTCTGTCATATTTGCCACAATTTTGGACATGCACTACATTTCACTTCATTCTTTCTTCGGGACCTTCATAATGTTGCATTCTTATGTCAGTTGGTTTTACATTTATCTCAAATTTTGATTGCAATGGACTTCACTGTAAGCATACCCGGCAACTGATGCTGATGTTTTGCTGGAAGCTATGCTGGAATTTTCAGAGAGTCTATTATACAGAATCCATTCCCATGTCACAGGGTTAACAGTATGTAGTGGCTAGAAATTTAGAGGTACCATTCTACATTGGAGAATCACGTGTGATCCAGACAAACTAAGAAGTCTCATAATCTATTATTTGAAATCCCAGATCTTTGCTGCTGCTACAGTTTGATTGCTCAAGAAAGCGATTAAATCCTGGGCAAACTGAAGGACGGGAGTATGAAGTTTCACCTCTTGATAAGCCAGCAGAATGCACAGAAGTGCCATTCTTAACCTGTGGGGTCACCACCCCTTCGCAGTTGACTGACTGTTTCACAGAGTTCGCCTAAGACCACAGGAAAACATGGAGATTTACATTGTAATTCATAAAACATCAAGCGATAGATGTGAAGTAGCAACAAAAATAATTTTATGGGTGGGGGTGTCATTACAACATGAGGAACTGTATTACCAGTGTATGGCATTAGGCAGGGTTAGAACCACTGGCACAGAGAATAAAGTAATTCATGTGGTTATCCGTGGTGATCCATACAGAAATAATGCTTTTGTCTTAACCATTGTACAGACAGCCTGTAGATCCTTTGTGTTAAGTATAAATTCTAACCATGTGTTTATACACTCAGAAATCCGATAAAGACACTCAACTGAAAGACTGAAAGGCATGATAGATAGACAAATGACCTGTAGGGTAAAAAAAGAAAAGAAAATTTATTTTCTAAAAAAGAAATTAAAAAAAAAAAAAAAAGCCCTTGCATGACATTGTGAGACAAGAAACATCCAACATTGTTGGTCAGCTACTGCTGAACATACATCCTACCTAAGTGTAGTTTGTTCTCTCCCATGGGGTGGGTCTCTGGTTGGGCCAGTCAATGGATTGCCATTCCCTCGATCTCTGCTTCATCTCTATCTCTGCACTTTTTGTAGGCAAGAAAACTTTTGAATCAAAGGTTTTATGGATGAATTGGTGGCCCCCTCCCTCCACTGGAAGTTCCACTTGGCCTCTTTACTATTAAAAAAAACTGCTGTGTTTGGAGACAGGAGCCTAGAATGACCGTCTTCTGAGAGGCTTCATTCCACAGCTGATGGGAACAGATGCAGAGACTCATAGCCAAACATTAGGGCCAGGTCGAGGAGTTTAGTGAAAGATTAGGAAGAAAGATAGAGCAAACTGGAAGGGTCAAGGACACCACAAAAAGACCTACAAAGTAACCCAACCTCGCACCATAGGGATCACAGAGACTGAATCAACAACCAAAAGGCAAGCATGGGCTGAATCTAGACCCCCCTCACACACACATATGTTGCAGACGTGCAGCTTGATCAACATGTGGGTCCCCTAACAATGGGAGTAGGGGATGTCTGTGGCTCTATTGACTGCATGTAGGTCCCTTTTCCCCTTATGGGCTGCATTATCAGGCATTATCACTAGGAGAGGATGTACTTAGTCCTGCTGCTACTTGAAGTGCCAGGGTGGGTTGATACCTCTTGGGACCTGCCCTTCTCTGAGAAGAAGAGGGGGGAATGGTGGAAGGACATGAAGTTGGGAGTGAAAGGAGAGGAGAGAAAAGGCTGGTATCAGGCTGTAAAGTGAGACTCCATTGGAGAAAACCAGACTTTCATTTGCTAGCGTTCCTTAGTTGGGATCGGGATAGAGTTGTATGTCTATTTCTGCATCCAGCTCTAGAACTTCATCTTGGGCAGATGCTTGAATGCTCTATGCACACTACCTGTGGTGGTTTGAATTAAAATGGTGCTTATAGGCACATAGGGGCTGGCACTATTAGGAAGTGTGGCAGGTGTGGTCCTGTTGGAGGATGTGTGTCACTGGATATCTCAGTGTCACTCTCTATTGCTGTTGCCTGCCAACCCAGATGTAGAACTCTTAGCTACCTCTCCAATATATATTTCTCTTCATGCTATAAAGACAGTGTGTTAACTTTCTGAGCTATAAGCCAGCCTAATTCCAATTAAATGTTTTTTTTTTTTTCCTTATAAGGGTTGCTGTGGTCATGGTGTCTCTTCACAGCAATAGACATTCCAACAAGGAGTCACTCAGTCTCTGTGGATCTGTAGACACATTGATCCTGTGGATTTAGAGGACCTTGAATCCTTGGTGGCTTTATCCCCTTTGGCTCTTACATTATTTCTATCTCTGTTTGTGCACAGTTCCCTGGTCCCTGAGGAGAGGGATTTGATGAAGACATCCCATTTAGTCCTGAGTATTCCAAGGTCTCTCACTCTCTGCATAACACCTGCCTACAGTGTCTCTGTATTTGTTCCTATCTGCTGAGGAGCAAGGCACTGATCTATAAGTACAGCAGAATGTCATTAGGAGTCACTTTATTGCTACTGTTCTTAGAGAAGTAGTATTTGGTTTTATTCTAGATCTTTGAAGTATACAGTTTTGGTCACCTAACCAGCCTTGGGTGTAGGTTCCATCTCATGGAGCGGGTCTTAAGTAAAATTAGATATTTGTTGGTCAATCTTAAAAGCTTTATGCCACCATAGCAAGGCCTATAGGTAAGACAGCATCATAGATCAAAGGGCTTGTACTAAGATTGTGTTTGCATTTTCCCTTTAGTAGTTTGCAGAGTGCTTTCCTATACCACGGTTCTATACTACGGGGGTGAGGGCTCTATGTATGCACCAGCTCAACATCTCCACCTTCAATGAGTTTTGAAAGTATTATTTTCATCAATATGGCCTTGCTGTCAGTTTGTGGAGAGTAACTCATGGCATTTGCAAAAGACTGGATTGTTTGAAGGTTCCCATGAGACCTCCTTTGGAAAACACTTCAATTAGCCATAATCAAGTGGTAGTACTGGAACCTTCATTTGGTGAAAAGAGCTGTCTAGCTTGGGCCTTGTCTTCCTCACTATTTGGCTATTTCATTTAGATAGCCTTCATGTACATATATTGTAGGAATTTTTTTCTACTGTATTATGTTTCCATAGTACTCATCAAATGGTCCTTGATTTGGGCTATTTTCACCTCTGTTCCTTCCCTTGTCCCTGTCTTACAACCCCACTTGATCCTCCTGCTTCAGTCCTCCCTCCTTATACATTCACAACTATCTTTTCTATTTCTTTTTTCATGGGAGAGCTGTTCCCCCTATTTATAACCTGTATGGTTCTATTGATTGTAGCTTGGTTATCATGGAGTTAAAGATAAAATTTGCATATAAGTGAAAATATACCATATCTGTCTTTCAGGGTCTGAGTTATCTCATTCAGAATGGTCCTATCTAGTTACATCCATTTACCTTGAGACGTCATTTTATATGGCTGAATAATATTCCATTGTGTAAATGTATTACATTTTCTTTATCTATTCATCTGTTAATGTTCATATAGGTTGTTTCCAATCTCAGATTGTTATGAATAGAACAGGAAAGAACATGGTTGAGCAAGTATTTCTGTGGTACAATGAAGTGTCCTTCAGGTATATACCCAAGAGTAGAGCTTAATCCTGAGGTAGATCCATTCCAATCTTTCTGAAGAGCTGCCATGCTGATATCCGTAATGGCTGTAAAAGATTGTGCTCCCATCAGCAATGGCTGAGCCTCACACTCGCTTTTAAAATTACTGTTTGTGTCTTGAGCTCTTTCAGAAATGGCCTTGGTTTATAATTGATTCAGGAAAGTAATTGAAACTAAAATTGTTTAGAGGGCTGTAAAGTCAGACATACTTTTGTATTCCTTTTTCACCACACCCTTTATCCTGCCCACTTCTGATCAGTTAGAATCTATTTGTACAGTCCTTGAAGTACACGTATAGAAAGTAGGTGCTTTCAACAGGATTCCATGATTCTTAAGAGACAGAATTTTCCATCAATATATACATTTTTGTACTTTTAGTAAAGCCCAAGGCCATCTACATTTATGACACATTTTCTTGTGTGTGTTTTGGGAGTATCTTTTAATGACCCTAGAAACTGGATGTGCATTTCATCTCTAAACATGAAAATAAGTTTTTGGTAAATACATTTTACTCTAAAGGAAACAGATTTCTATATTTAAAGAAAGATATCCAAACAAAATCCTTCCAAAAATACTAGTGATATGGCATTTTCTTAACTTTATAAGAGAGTGAGTACAAATTGCCCAAAAAGGTTAGGTGTTATTTTGTTTGATACCTGTAGAGTAATTTAACATTTACTTAAGTAACCTTCAATTTGGCATACTCATAGTATTTTGTGAAATGACCCCTGTAGCTGGGGAATCTCAGATACTTTGTAATGTGGGCTGGCCAACAAGAGTATGCATCTATTTCCTTGCTGAATGTGAATGGGACCAGTTAACCACCTAACTCTGTTGCCATGCCTTCCCTGACTGCTGCCATGACAGACTGAGTCTCCTTAGAACAGTAGGCCAAATAAGACTCTTGTCTTAAGTGGCTTTTATCAGAGCATTTTTTTTTTCACACCAATATGGAAACAACTAAGACAAAATTGAAGTAGTAGTAAAACTTATGATTTTCTAGTTTGAAAAATCAGAAATTAGGGTTCTTAGCCCAAAATATCCTATACAAAAGAAATGGATATTTAAGGCACATATCTAAGTTGTTTTAGTGTATGTTGATCCTTTGAAAAGATGAGACTAATGCCAATGCCTACAAAAAATGCAACAGGAATAAACATTTTAATGTGTACTCTAGAAATGTTGAGCCGAATATGGTACTAGTTGCTTTACTTTCAGAATGATTTCAGTCACCTCTGCTCAAATGCCGTCCACTTTCACTGGTGCATGTCTGCTCGACAGCAAGCAGACGAATCCACATTTAACTGTGTCTCTTCTATGACATAGTCTTTAATCCAATGCCAGCTCCTGTAAACCCCAGACTGTACCAAGTACCTTTGCAAGTAAGTCATTCACATAGTACTGTCCCGTTGAGTTTGCAGCAAACATCAGGGAAGCCAGTAGAGCATATCCAGGCTGGTGTAGACTACCTAATCATTTTCCTTGGCTTATGGTAGACTTTTGACCATTTTTAAAATAAATGTTAATCATTAAATTAGTGAGAGGAAAAGAACTTTTAGTAGATTCTGCCCCCCCTTATATATTGTATTACATTAATTTTTCTCTGAGCTCCCAAATATTTCATCTGTGCTTCAGAATTCTTTCATGCACCATACCCTATACTGTCTTTTAAGTATTCACACATTTATCTTTATTTATTTTAAATTAAAAGTCACAGAAAATGGGATATACAGTAATTACGAAAGGAACACAGGAGCACACTAATGGATATTGTCTCTACCTGTAAATAGGTAGTGATCTAGGGCAAAAGACTATTGGTCTCTGAATCTGTTTTTTGTTTTTGCCTTCCGTTGTTAAATATGAAGGTTATGCTTAGTAACTAGCAGGTGTCTTGTTTTTCAGACTTGTTTAGCTGGATTTTAAACAGAGTTAATGATAGACATGAACAAGTATATATACATTTATCTATGACAGACATGATCCTGAACAGTTTTATATGAAAGTCCCTTAATCCAAACTTAAATCTTCTGAGTGGTTCTTCAACAAATAAATTTTATGCAGTGAATAGTTACATCTTGTACAACACCTGTCATAAGTGACTTGGCTTGGAAACTTAAAATTTGTATTATAATATGCATGAAACTGGAAGCACAGCTACACCCCAAGGGGGCCCACATGGGATTCCTGAAGATACTGTTTCTTTCTACTCCATTGAAGTGCTCAGAATCCTGAGGACACCTTGCTTTATTTAAAGAATCTCCCCCCTCCTACACACACTCCCGTAACACCTATCCATCTTGCCAGCTGTGATATTTTACATCATTCTAGCCAATTAACATTATTAGGATAATTTTACTAGCTGTTAGTCCTTGAGGCTAAGTAGAAAATGGTGCAATTTGAACAAAATTGAGTAAATAAAATAAGGAAAAGACAAATGAAACAATAATCTAGAAATGGAATGAGAAAATGCTAGACTATTATCAATGATATCAATATTAACATTATAGTAATAGAAAGAGTATATGCGCTATTTGGAAAAATCAGACAGGACACAGGCCAAAAACAGATTTAAAAGCAGAGAGGAGTAGATGCAGCTGGAGACACTTCCGCTAATAGGACACTAAATGATCCTCAGAACACCATAGTTCCCTTCACATTCCAGAGGAGGTGACTTATCTCTTTATTTTTCACCAAAACTTGCCCTTTAGAGAAGCAGTGCATTGTGCTTTATTTTTAATTAAGGGCATCTCTCTAAGATGTCTTATTCATGTTCATCAATTCTATCCCATTGAAAATAATCAAGCAGTTGTACTAACCTATTCATACAGCCTGAAGGGTCCATAGCACTTAGCGTGATCTCTGCCCTCAGGAAGGAGTCAATACAACATTAAAATATATGTTTTAGGCTGTAAAATAGAGAGGAAAGATTGGAATCATAAATACATGCAGAGGTGAAAAGATTTCAGCTTTACAGTGTAGTGGGCAGGCTGTGTCAGAGATTTCATGAAATACCACATGAGTTGGTACATCTTAGCTTTGTACCCTGAATAAGTTGCTTAGATTTCTTGAGCATCAGGCTTTTGGTTTAATCCCTGGAGTTAAGGAAAGAAGGAAGTTCAGAAAGAAGGTAACATGGTTAACAATACTAAATATACAAAGTGTGTAACTACGTTTGATGTATAATAAGTCATTAAAGTATCTAATATTATAGTCATTTTAAAGCCAATAGAAAGAGTTGGATACTAAAGGACATTGTACAAAGGCAGGTGTTGTGATACATAGTTGTGATCCCAGCACTTGGGAAGCAGAAAAAGGAGTGTTACGGTAAATTTGAGACCAGCCTGGCTGACATAGTAAGTAGTGGTCCAGTCAGAGCTATATAGTGAGATCCTATCTCCAGGGGGAAAAGGTTTTTAAGAAGAACAAAAGAATGATGCACCAGTGCTGGAAGAGTCAGTTATTTACTATTTTTTATTGAGGACTGGATTTTCTTAGCACTTGATGTTCGTAAATGGTGATAGCCCACATTTAATGAGAACCTCCATTTTTGGAGAGCACAACTCTTTTCACTTTCTCACACAGTCTCCAGAGTTGACCTGTGACTTATATGTTATCGTCGCATAATCAACCATTTCACAGATAAAGAAACCATGACTGGCAGTATTTAAATAAGTTGCCAAATACAACAGACATATCCAGATAACAAATGATAAGCCAGGGATATAAATCCTTGACCGTGCATTGTGTTGTTATCAATAGCCACCTGGGGTTCAGTGGCTATGAGAGGTTCCAAGTGTGTCCCCAGGAGACTGTACATGATGTCTGTGTACCTCAATGTGGAACTGAAGGGCCATATCTCCTGACAAGAGAGAACTTTCTCTAATCAACTAGCCCAGAAAAACGTGTTCTCAGATTGTCACAAGGACACTGCCCGAGGCAGGGAAGCTCCCGAGCCTAAGCTGTCTCTTCTTCCCATGGCTAACAGCTATTCTCCCTGGTGCCAGGTTTGGCTAGCTTTCTACAGTCACTGTTCTATTCACCATATGGGTGTGCCCAGGAAGGGCCTAATCATCTGAGAACCTTGGACATGAGAATGGATGCCACTGTGTCACTTGATCAAAGAGCACAGAGCAGTTAATGTACCAGAGCACCCTTGTTGCGGAAATGAGTCACACCACAGAGCCCAGCTGATGGGGCATCATTTGGAAACTGCAGCAAAACTCAAGGGCTGCTCTCAAGTGGAGGAGACCATGGCAAGTGGCCAGGAAAAGGTGCGGAGTGTGCCAGACTCATAATAAAAGAAAGGCTTTATAGTCAGGCCTCTTGCTATAACTGTCTCCGCTTTCTCTTTTTAAAACTATTTTTTCCTATTGTAAATAATACCATTAAATGAAGATCATTGTCTTTCTTTTCATACAAGAGGCCCATTCAGCCTTTAGCAGTAATGAAAAGGAAAAGCCACACACAATCAGAAGGATGAGGGGTGTGGTGTGTTCCACCAAGTGGGAAGCAGAAGAGAGAAGTAGTTGAGCTACTACACAAGACAAGGAAGGAAGGATCCAGTGTGTCAGATTTGCCCACTGTAGAAAACCTCAAGTGAATCATAGAAAATGGTGGTTACTAATGAAGAAGCGATGTTATAAAAGGTCGATGTAAAGAGTTGCTTTTGTGGTTTCTGAGCGAGATAATTATCTTGGCTACTCAGGTAGTAACTTCCTATTGGGACAAAATACCAGATCGAAGAAACTTAAGGTAGGAAAGTAGGCAGGGTTTGACTTTGGCTCACAGTCTGACCCTAAGGTCCATGATAGAGGAGAAAGGAGGGAAGCAGGGAGCTTCATGATGGCAGGAGTGTGAACTGAGAATTCTTCCTCTTTTCACAGGTAGATAGAACCAGAAGAAGGGAGCAAACAGAAGATAGAACCAGGATGTACAGTCCCCAGGCTCAGCCTTTCTGAACAGTGCCCGCACTGGAGAATTGTTGGAACACAGGAGCCTATGGCGATACTTCACACTCAAGCAACAGAGGCTGACTGACACACACCAAAGAGTTGAGCTGGAGATCAAAAGAGTATACTTTCTGCACCCTCAGGATCAATAATTGGTCCAAATATCTGTAATTGCTAGTTTCCTGTTGCTGTGACACAATACCCTCACCAAAGCAACGTAAGCAGTGGTATCACTGACTCTACGGATGGATCTTCCTATACCAATCAACCTGATCCATTTTATCCCTCATAGATGTGCCAGAGGCTTATCTTGTATGTTATTCTATATCCCACCAATATGATAATAATAACTATCACTGTAGCCTTAGTTCTTTTTGGTAACATTAGAATGAGTTTCTCTGCTATTATTAGTAGTACCGTTGTATAAGATGGACAATATGCTGACTTTTAAATTTCTTGTATATTTGACATGGTAATGTAATTGCATTATTTCTTCCCTGGTTATTCTCATTTGAAGCCCTCCCACATACCTCTCATTGCTCTATTTCAAGTACAGGGCTTCACCATTCAATAATCGTTATCACGTGAGTATAAATATGTACATATACGTCCATCCACAAAAGAACCTCAGAATCTAAGACTCAGAGAACATCGAGGAAGGGAGGGTAGAAAAATTGTAAGAGCCAGAGGACCAGGCGGGTTCCTGTAAGATTGTGTCTGCTGGTCATGTCAGAAGCTACATCCGTAACTTCACACCAACATGAGTCCATGAGCACGAGTTTAACAAGCACGGCAACAATATACAACACGCCAGAAAGGGCAGGAAAGTGCCAGGAGGCCCTGACCCTGCACAAAGAACTGCAGGCACCAGAGAAGTGCTGAGAGCTGAAGAACTAGTATTCTCCAGGCAGGGGCACACCAATTGGTTATCTAGATCATAGTTAACATTAAGCTGATTTTTAAAAAACCCATTTTAAGTCTTTCTGTAACAGTGTAATGTCCAATTTGAGATGAGTTAACACAAATGCCTTTAGTTAACTATTTAGAGAAAAAAAAACATCAGATGGGGGCAATCACTAAAATTTCCTCTGTAATTTTTTAAAAATTTTTTAAATTAATTTATTCTTGTTACATCTCAATGGTTATCCCATCCCTTGTATCCTCCCATTCCCCCCCCCCCCTTTTCCCATTATTCCCCTCCCCTATGACTGTTCCTAAGGGGGATTACCTCCCCCTGTATATGCTCATAGGGTATCAAGTCTCTTCTTGGCAACCTGCTGTCCTTCCTCTGAGTGCTACCAGGTCTCCCCCTCCAGGGGGCATGGTCAAATGTGAGGCACCAGAGTAGGTGAGAAAGTCATATCCCACTCTCACTCAACTGTGGAGAATGTTCTGTCCATTGGCTAGATCTGGGTAGGGGTTTAAAGTGTACTATCTTTATTGTCCTTGGCTGGTGCCTTAGTTTGAGCGGTACCCCGGGCCCAAATCATAATGTTCTACTTTTAGGTTTCTAGGAACCTCTGGATCCTTCTACTGTGCAACCATGTTCATAGCAGCCTTATTCATAATAGCAAGAACATGGAAACAGCCTAAGTGTCCATCAGTAGAAGAATGGATAAAGAAACTGTGGTACATATACACTATAGAATACTATTTAGCTATTAAAAACAAGGAATTCCCGAAATTTGTGGATGAATGGATTGAGCTAGAAATGATCATAATGAGTGAGTTAACCCAGAAGCTGAAAGAATCAAATGGTATATACTCACTTATATCTGCATACTAGCCCAAGGGGCATGTCCCACGAAAGCCTTCACTTACCAGGAAACTGGGACAGAGGGGAGGACATCCTGCTGGGACTCTAAATGAGAGAAGCATGTAATTTTTTTTTTAAACATCGGTAATCCATGTTAAGAGAAGCCAAATATGTTTAAACAGATGTCTGTGTCCCTATTTATTACCTATGACTAGACAAGTGATATCAAATATTCCAGACACATTTATGTTGTTAAACATGTGAAATGAAATGCTCAGAACTCCTCATCTGTGGAAACCAACAAAATTGCTTTACATGTAGACAAAGGCAGGCTTATGAAAACTTAAAAAAACATATTTAATGTGAGGCAAGCATATTGCTAATTTATACCCATAAATTGCAGAGTGAAGACTTGGATAAAAATATCATTCACTATGCCCTATATTGATGGTTCACAATGAACAGGGTCCAGCCTTATTCATTAACCCCCCTTTTCAATGTTTCTGTACCCCTGTAATGAATGTTCCTTAGGTCTATCTCTATGAGCCTGAAGAATTCACCCAGCTGAAAGGAGAGAGAGAGAGAAAGAGAGAGAGAGAGAGAGAGAGAGAGAGAGAGAGAGAGACAGAGAGAGAGAGAGAGAGACAGAGAGAGAGACAGAGAGAGAGACAGAGAGACAGAGACAGAGACAGACAGAGAGACAGACAGAGACAGAGACAGACAGAGAGAGAGACAGAGAAAGACAGAGAGAGAGATTGTTATCCTTCTGCTTATTTTCTGCTTATCAGACTGGCTTCACTGTCTCACTGGGTACCATGGGAGCCACTGGAGCAGCTCTCATCCAAATCTACCATCTAGCCACTGACTTTCAGGATAAGCCTCACCAGAAAATGGCTTCCACTGTGTACAGCTTCAGCTCCCTTCACTGCCAGATCACCTCCCTGGTGGGGGTTGTAGAAAAAGAGGACTTACTAGGGGCCTAACAGGGAGGACTTGCATTGTATTGGGGGAGGAATGTTGCTTTTATGTCAATGAAGCTGGGCTGGTGAAACAAGATATATAGATACTTAACGATCTCTGGTGCGGTCTCCACGCACGCTATGCTCCCAACACCCCTACCCCATTCAAGTCCTTTGGTAACATGGCTCCCTCCTCTCCTATGACTCATACAAGCCAGTGGAGCCCTGCTCTTCCTAACACCCTGCGTCATCCAATTTCTAAAATAGCAGATGACAAAATTAATTGCTAAGGTCACTGCCAGTAGGGTTCTAGTTCAATACCAAACCATTCCCAGCATAGGAAGCAATGACTAAGATGACACCTCTTCACTATAAAATGCAAAAGAAGTGTTTTGGGTCTTGTGGACCATGCTTACATAGGAATTGCCATGGGACTAGTAAAATGGAGCATGTTCAAACCCTAGAAATCTCAAACTAAGACGTAAAATCTCATCCTGAAAATCGAAGGTGTAAAACAAAGCTCTCTCCTTGTTTCTGTGCCTGCTTCAGGAGCATGTGACACACCCCAAGTTGGCAACAGGTGGTCATTCACATAAGCTGTCACCTGTTGTCTTCCACCATGCAAATAGAACATCGCCAGCACTGCAGCCTCAGCCAATCAAACACCTTCACCCCCAAAAGCCCTTCCCCTGGCCCTGTTCTTGAAAAAAAAAAAAAAAAAAAAAGCACACCATCTACTTCATCAAAGATCCTCTGAGACTCCCTGTTTATTTTGAGGGAAAGAAGGACTCCCTCCTCTCCAGGAATTCACCACTGGCCCTCAGACTTTACTGCTGGCTAGGCAGTCACTTCAGAACAAGGGTGGTCACCATTGTAGCTCACCAGCTCACTGCAAAGTAGCTGCACAATTCATCCACTGTCGGCCCTCAGCAAGCCCTCAGCTCTTGTACCTTGGGCCAGCCCTGGAACTTGCTGAAGCCAGTATTCCAGCTGTAACCAGATGCAGCACAGACATTAGCCTGCATCCTCTGCTTTTAAGAGTGCAGTTTAATCAAAGAGCCATAACAGAAGGATATCACCACAGTTCTGGAGCCCTGAGCCTCATAGTTGTTTGGCATTAGTGATCCAATCAAAAAAGCTGTAATGCTTCTGCTGTGGAGAAAATCTTATCTCCTACATCCCCACCCAGAGTAGATATATATACTGTGATGTCAATCATGGTTTCCTGTGTCATCCTTCTCCACCTGGAGACGAGTTGTATTTCTGGGAGAAAAGGAACTCCAGATTCCACGCTTCATTCTTTTCCACCAGGAAGACTACAACGTTTGGAGCTTCCTATAGAAGAAGCACATATGGCCATCTTGCTGCAGCTCCTGGTGACCCTTACAGCCCAGCAGCAAGAGACATGGAATATGTATGTGTGTGTGTGTGTGTGCATATGTATGTATATACCATATATTGCTTATTAAAAGATGTATGATGTAATATATTCTTATATATTGTATATTATCTTCATGCTATTTATCAAATTATAGAAAGAAAAACATGCTATTAGCATCTGACTATGCTCTACAAAGGTCCTCCTGAGCTATTTCCTCTGTTTTAAGTCACTCTTTAAATGGAACATCATGTTTGAAATGTATAGCATTCCAGGGTCCATATCAATTGAGATTCAACAAATCTCAAAATACCTGAAAGGAAAGCACAGTATATGTCTGGGGTAAATATAGGATTTGTAGTACCAACATAAAAGATTTTCTTTGCAAGATGGAACATTCTAACTAGTTTTCTTATATCCCTATCTTTTCCTGATTGTAATTCTGGGAGGGAGGCAAAGAGTCCAGAAATAGTCTGTGACTTTCATATGCATTTTCGTATTTGCATATAATTCATTTTCCTACATACAAGTAAGGCTAGTATCAGCAGTGCCCAAAGACAGGGTTAGAGAAATAGCTGTATAAATTCACTGAAACACACAGGAGGCAAAACAGACACAGAGACATCCACTCACACTGGGGCTGATGCCCAGAAGTCTTGCCAATTGATGGTCACTGTGTGAATCTTCCTCCTTATCTTAATGTTTCAGTCTCTACACTGACACTATAGTGTAGTGTATCCTGTCTGTAAGGATTAATACTCAGGACCACTCAGGTCATGAACTGTTGGATGGGAATTGTCTCCAAAGCATTGGAACTGAGGTTGGCAATAAACCTTCCTGATATATTGCATATGGCAATAACTGCCAAAAGATTTCTCAGCAGATCAGCAAGGATGCAGAAGATATACCCAAGTCAAAGCTTTGTAAGATTAGTCAAACTAGATTTCTTTTTGTTCAAGGGGGCTTCAGGCCTTAAATGAACTAAGAGACTTTTACTCCCCAAAGGCATAATGATGACTTGTAAGATGTATCTTTGCCTTCCATTTACCATATCCTCAGGAGTATCTCCATCTAAAGGCTAACATAGCATGGACTCTGGGGATAAAGAAATGGTAATAAGAGCTGCTGAAGCCAAACAGTCTCTAGTATGAATAGGCAAGTCTTCAGAAGAGTTCAACTTCAGAGGATCACCCCTAGCTTGGCTGCAAGGCAACCAAATGAATAAAAAGGGTTTTACTTGTACAGATATATTGAGTTGTAGAAATAACTTCTTTTACATTTCCTGGGATCCCAAGATCCTTCCTCTAGCACACCATGACCATTTTAGAGTCTTAACATTGGCCTGCATAACCCCAACTGCTCTACTCACCTTCACTTATAAAAATGCAGGTCAATGATGACATTGACCCATTAGTAATGCTTATGGGCTTAGTATGCACACACACACACACACACACACACACACACACACACACACTAGGCTATGAAAAAAATTAAACATGTATTTAGAGTGAATAAAGCAGGAAGGATAGGAGGGCAGGAAGGAGGGATAAATGGCATATCAAATATGGTCTAATAGATGTTACACATCCATGAGATGAAAGAGGACTGAGCCATAGCAATTGTTTCTCCATTTTCAGTTTTCTTTATAATTGGACTCGAATGGAAAAGTCCACTGAATGTTGGTGTTAGAGAACATCTCATTTGCTCATAGTCATTTCATCATTTTCCTCTTCTCTTTCTTCTCTCCAAACCATCCTGTGTATGACCTCACCTCTCTGGCTTTGTTCCTTATGAAATTCATGTCCTAATTTCTTAATTGTGTTTTTTGTTACACACACACAGACACACACAGACACACACACACACACACACATACACACATACACACACACACACACACACACACATATAGAGAGATGGGGGGAGGGGAGAGAGAGAACAGAAAAATAGAGATAAACTGCCACACAAACAGACAAACACATCAGACACATCATAAATATTTGAATAAAACTGGGTCAGTCAGTTTAGTTTTACTTGCATGTATGTTAATTCAAGGCTGGACAATTGACATTGGATAATCAATTAGGATGCTCATCCTTGAAGAAGACTGTTCATTAATTGCCTGTATTTTTCTTTTTAGGAGTGGGTCTTCAGAGATGTTCCTTTTCATGCTGTAGTTGTTCAAGTCTTATGTAGGCATCATGTTGAGGTATTGTGGGTAATGCTTCCCTGTCATTTCTAAGGTACATGATCTCATAGGAAACTTCTTGGTTCTCCAACTCTTGCATTCTTTCTGCACCATCTCCCTCAATGATGTTCACAGAGTCTTAGGTTCAGGAAATACATTGTAGATGTGTCAATTGGGGCTGGGCTCCCCACTATCAGTTGTTCTCCGTGTTTTGTTTATTTTCATTTTTTTTTTTTTTTTTGGTAATGAATTTGATCTGTTGTAAAAAGAGGTTTATTTGATGAGGGTTAAGAGCAGACCTTAACAATGGGTATAAACAGAATTGTATAGAACTCAGTTGAAATTCTGGTGGTTTACTAAAGTACTGGTAGTGGGCTCTCGCCTAAGATCCAGGACCTCACTAGCCTCAGCAAATTGACTGTGTTTCCACAGGAATTCTTTCCTTCCTGTTGAATTAGTCTGAAATCTAATTAGAGATGATTGTCACTTCTGCACTCTTAGTGATAACTTGCTATTCTGGTTATTAATGTCGTTCATAGGCATAGCAACTGGGTAGACCTATTGTTAGCTTCCCTCCCTTGGAAGCTTGTGTGGCACCTCCTAGTACAGCAAAAGCTAGTTCTCAAGGAGGAGGATTTCAAGTCAAATCTGTGTCTGAGGCTTGTATCTGATGTGCATGTGTTTTCATCAATAGCCACTTACCTTCAACCTCTGACAGGGAACAAAAGACATTAGTAATAGTTTGTAGTTCATGGGAAGCTTTTTACACTCTCCTAGCCAACAATTTGAAAGGAGGTTTCTCATGTTTGCTATTATGCTTTTTGTGGATTGAAAATGGCTCCTAGTGGGGAGTATTTGTCAGCCCAAGTTCCATAACTTCTTTTAATATATATGTATATATAAATATATATAATGTGTGTATAAACTTATTTTCACTATTTATAATTTTGGTTAAATAAAATTAATATAATTTCTTACGGCTTTCCCCAAATATCTTTAGTGTAATTTGCCTTCCTCCTCTTTCTTCTGATTTGACCTCCTACTAATGCTCAATTAAAGCCCTCCCCCCATATTTTTCATTTACCCTTTCCTTCTCATCCCTTGTGTATCCTGATACTCACATATCCAGAGCTGCAACCTTGTCACCATGGTACCTTTTTACTTTCTTGGTTTCTATGGTTAATCCAGGTTATATAGTCACATCTCAATATTTAGATGTAGGAATCACAGATGAAAGACATGCAACACTTGTCTTTCTAAGTATTGGCTACTTCACTCAAAATACTACTTGTAGTTTCACACATTTGCCTGAATTTTCACAATTTCAGTTTTGTTTACAGTTGAATAGTACTCCATGTGTATATGTACTACATTTCTGTTATCCATTCATCAGCTGAAGGGTATTTAAGTCATTTCCATTTTCAACCTACTGTGTTTAAAGCAAGAATAAGCACAGCTGAGCAGGTATCTGTGCAGTAAGATGTCAAGTCCTTAGAGCATGCACCACAGTGTGGGTCCCACAGCTAACATACTTTAGATTCTTGAAAGGTCTCTACAGTGCTTTCCAGTGGCTGTTGCCATCTGCGTGCTGACACATGATGATTCCCCTTCTCTCATGTTCTCTCCAGCATTGTACTGGGCTCGTTGCTGTTGCTATTAACCATTCTGACTTGGGTACGATAAAATCTCAAGTTACTTTGATTGTTATTTCCCTAACTTCTAAAGGGAAACAATTTTGAGATTTTTTTTTTTTTACTCATTTTATTTCTTACCTCTGCCCAAATCTGTAGCTTTCTTTTTAAACAGGCTGTTTGACTTCCTTCCTTCTTTCCTTCCTTCCTTTCTTTATTTTCTTAAAAAAAAAAAAAAAATATATATATATATATATGGTATCCAACCTCCATGTATGCCCACACACCAGAAGAGGGCACCAGATCTCATCATAGATGGTTGTGAGCCACCATGTGGTTTCTGGGAATTGAACTCAGGACCTTTGGAAGAATAGCCACTGCTCTTAACCTCTGTGACATCTCTCCAGCCCTCTTTCTTTCTTTCTTTCTTTCTTTCTTTCTTTCTTTCTTTCTTTCTTTCCTCCTTTGTCTTTTTAGGGTTTGGGGGGTGTTTTTGGTATATTCTGGAGATTAAATTTGCTGTCAGATATATAGCTGGCAAAGATTTTCTCCTATTCTATGGGCTTCTTATTCAGTCAATTGATAGTTTCCCTACCTTTGCAGAAAAAAATTAATTTGTGAGGCCCACTTGATAATTGTTAGCCTAAGTCAATTGGAAAAAATGAGGTCACCTACTTGGAATGTCCAATGAAAACTGTAAGACACTAGAAAAAGAAATTGAAGAAGATACCATAAGATGGAAAGATCTCCCATACTCACTGATTGATAAGTTTATTATCGTTAAATGGGCAACCTACTAAAATCGATAGACAATGCAACCTCTAACAGAATTCCTTTGCAATTCTTTCTAGAAATTGAAAAAAAAAGTCATCTTAAATTTCATAGTAGGCTTTCACTTCTGAGCTTCTGTTTGATTTTCTAAGTTTGTAAACATGATTCTAGAATGATTTTTTTATAGCACTGGGCTGATTCTAATTGATGCATGGAAGACTATTATGGGTCCACCTGATGAGTATGAGCAAGTTGCTTACGTAAGCAAAAAAATGTATTTCCAGAAATTCACTTCCTACTGTCTACCAATTACACATCCAAACTATACTTAGTATTCACTGATTTAATTTTGGAAAATGCCAATCTAGCTGCTTTTGACATCTTTCAATAAGGATGGTAAGTTAATGACAGTATCTTGGAAGAATTTCAGATCACCAGGTATACCAGTGAAGTACCTGTGTATCATCAGTAATAAATAAATTTATTTATTTAAACAGAGATAGAAGTAATGGGCATTAAGAATGTAAATAATTATTACATGCACATATAATACTCACATGTCTTTCTTGATGTTATTGTCTTTAACTTGGTATTAAATGTGTGTGTGTTTTAAAGACCAGAAAACATGCAGAGCAAATTTCAGCTAATGAAACTGGAGTCAAAAATGAAAAAGACTGAAGGAGAAATAGGAAAACAATATGAATAATGTAGACAAATCATGATACTCCAATACTTAATTTCTTCTTCTAATGGAAAATGACAGAATATTGAATGAACTTTAAACTTTCTATATATCGCGCGTAGAAAGGAATATCCCTTCTTTGTGATTGAAGCGACACACATTTCTTTCCCTTGAGCTTCATACTTTATTAATTATTCTGGTCAATGTTTTATAAACTGTTGTTGATTATCCAACCCTGATGGGCATGTTCGTGATGCCAGAATGTCAGTTTTACATTAAAACAATGTTGTTTGTGAAAACTAAATACAGAAATAAAGTATGTGTTCAATTAAGGCTTTAATTTTCTCCAAATTCCTTTTTTTTTTTTTTTTTTTTAAAGAAAGAAGGGTGGAGCATTGGATATCAGTAGGGTTAATAATATTTTCCTGAAATGATTCTTACTTCTAAGCTATAAATTAGTAAGCATCTATTTGTGATAGTAGTTAATGTCATTGGCTTGATTCTTTTTTAATTTTTTATCCCTCTTGCTTGAACAATCTAGCTTAGATACCTAGAAAGTAATGACACTACATCCATATTTTGCCAAATTAAGAACAAGGAAAATATATTAAATAAATTGACCACATAGTAGACAGCTTAAAACAAAAACAAAATAATGAAAAGCACTGAGCTGAAGAATGATGGGGGAGTAACAGAGATAAGGGATGAGAGAAGGGAGGAAAGAAGAGCTGGGATGAGAAGGAAGATGTAGTAAGAGAAAACCCAATCCAAACCACCAACATCAGAAGGAAAATGAAGAAGGTGACAGCCATGCATGCTGAATGAAGTCCAGGTATACCAACTCTAAGTCCCAAGTGTGCAAAGACATCTCCATTCTCCCAGAGACCGGCAGCCATGAGGTGTGTGATGGGGCCAAGTGAACACGTAGACCAGGTTGGTTCTATAACTACGGCAAAAGAAAGTATCAGAAAGAGAAGCCTGCCCCTGAAGAATATTTTCTTTTACAAGTTTCCAAAAGAAGTTTTGTTCCCATATTGCAGGTCCATGTCATAGGTAATGAAATGTACTCCATAACCTGTCTTTAGCCTTTCAAGAGCAGACATGGGCTTTTATCCTTCCTCTGAGTACTTGATACCTATGATCATATACAGGGGGAGGAGGTCCTTCTCAGTCACAGTCATAGGGGAGGAGTATAGGGTGAAAAAGGGAGGGAGGGAGGAACGGGAGGATACAAGGGATGGGATAACAATTGAGATATAATATGAATAAATTAATATTAATAAAAAACAGACATGGGAAGGGCTCCCATTCAGTCTCTCTGTGGTGTTACCTAGCTGAATACCAGCTTGGCCCAGGAGCTTTAGAAAGCCAACACTGTCACTCCCTTGGAATTTCTTCCCTTCTCCTTTGAAAGAAAAGAGACAAGAAAATGGGATTAAAAATGAGAGATGTCCTGATGACTTTAAAGGTCCTGATGACTTTAAAGAACTGCTTGAGGCCAGGTTTAGAAAAAAGAAAGAAAAGAACTCCATCATTGTGAGCATGACCAGCAGGTTAAGGGAAATAGGAAAGAAAGACAGAGAGAGAGAGAGAGAGAGAGAGAGAGAGAGAGAGAGAGAGAGAGAGAGAGAGAGAGAGAGAAGAAAAAACATTAAAGAAGAGGATGAGGAAGCAAAGTATGAAAAGGAAAAAAATCCACTCTGCCCAAATAGGTCACATGTTGAAACAATATATTTTTTAAATTTTTTTTTCAGTTTTCTTCCTTCCATGGCCTAGGAATGCTTGCTGACACAGCCCCGGCTAGGTTTCAGTTTCTGCAGAGTGCCCTTGAGTTCTAATGATAACTATAATGACATTTTGTGGGCTCCCCACTGCTTAAACAAAGACCGAATTTATAATGCGCCTTAGAGCATCAAAAATGGATGTTAGAAAACATTAATATTACTATTTTTATCACTATTTAGTGAGCAGTGCTGGAAGATACTAATATCACCATGATCGTTATTGTGTGAGATAACGAAGGCACGGAACTCCATGTGGCAAAGAGATTTCTGAGAGGGAATAAATGGATGAGCCTATTTTTCCAATTTTTTTAAAACCAGGCTTAACTGGAAAAATAATTGCAATGGCTAACAGAGTCAGGAGTCAGGGTAATTAAGTGGGTAAATGAGGCTAGTGTCATTTGAATTTATGCATTTTCCTTCATCCCTTTGTTTGCTCTGCATTTCTCTGTCACTGGGTCTCCACTGCCATGTTGTTTATTCATGGAGGGCATGCCACAGTTTTTAATACTGGAGGGAAAATCCAAAACCCTTCATCCGCCTGGCCAATGTGTAGACTGGAGAGAACACAGGGGGATCAAAGTGATATGAAGACAACAGGGGTTTCATTAAAATGTTCCGTTCTCTGCCTGAGGACAGAGCAGTGAGAAAGGGTGAAAAAAAAAATCATCTAGCCCAAACAAGTTTAACTTAAAAAAAAAAGCAGCGAACCACCTGTGGTCTCCCTGGAAACAGGCAAGCACACCCTCCAGCCACCTTTTAATGAAACCCCAGAGCCCCTTTATTAATTTATTAAAGAATCTATTTTCTGAAGATTCATAAACCTCATATAACTCATATTCCAACACATCTCTGCTATGCTAATGGCACGCACGTCTATGAATAATTAATTATTTAATTAGTAATAATTAGAGGTTGTTGTACAGGTCAAACCATTGGACTGACAGCATGCTATTGTCAAAATGTCATTTGAATTAATGGAATAGCATTTAAGCAGTGATTCATCACTTGGGGTAGTTACGACCTATCCATTTTCTCTCGTATTCTTAACTATCTTTCACAGTATATATCATTTTAAGACTTGTATGACATGTGAAGTGGAACATTTACTATTGAGCATGTTGTAGACTGTGGAGCCTTTAATGTCATGTTAGACACACAAGTCAGGGTGAGTCATCCAGGGTTTCATGACGGTCAGGCATTACAGCAGTGGTATACGGCCTTCCACCATTTGCATCTAATTTCTGAGACACTTTTATGGCATCAGACCTAAGAGTTCATAACAAATAGTGTGACCGGAGTACAATGACACACACTTATAATTCCAGCACTTGGGAGTCTTGGGCAGGAGGACCAAAAGTTTTAGGTTACCTTGCCCTACCTAGCAAGGCAATTCTCTAAAGCAAACCTAAACAAAATCAAATAAATATAAAAAGAAACGCAAAGACATTTGGCATCTCAAGTAAAATAATCATTAAGGGTGATTATTCTAAAACACTTGACTATCAATTATTTGAAGTTTATTTTTAAAATGTCTCTAGAATATGAGGTGACTGAGAGTAGAGGATGAGGCTTGAGGTGCCTCCAGTCAGTCCATCATAACTGTGTCATGTTGTATAACGAAGGTCTACGTGTATACAAAAAGTCTCAGACCCATGGCTGAAGAATGGGCTCAGTGATGAAAGGCATGCACAACTCTTATGGAGGACCTGAGTTCACTTGCCAGCACTCAGTATGGCTCTCAACAACCTCTAACTCCAGCACCAGAGAAATCTCATGCCCTCTCCCGGCATCTTTGAACATGGCACTGATGCATATGTCAAACGCAGACACAAACATATACACAAATTTAAAATAAAATTAAATGCTTTCTCTAAATCCTCAACACCCGCTAATTATGTGGCCCTATAATGTTGCTTAGCCTTTCTGGAATTCAGTTTCCACTTATGAACACTACTTTTCAGAAGATCTTTGTGATTTTTACATCTGAAACACAAATGAGTCAGAATTTGTCTTTTAAATACTAATTTTTAATGAACATTAGTTCATTCCCGGGCCATCACTTTTCTTTGTACTTCCCTCTACTTCACATTCCACTTACCTATGCTGCCATTATATCAGAAACTCTGTGATGTTCAGCTTCTGACTTTGATAACTGAATACCTTTAAAGTCATGGAAAGTGATTCTTACGAAAGTGTGAGTAAGTAATTATAAGGAATCAGGATTCTGATTGTAGAATATTCTGAATAAGTGTTGTCATCTTACATGGTCATGTATACCCGAGTGACGTGAAAGTCAGGGACTACTTAGCAAGATCAGTCTTTCTCTTCATGGTGCACTGTTGATTTTCAATGCCAGGTGCCCAGCCTAGGTTTATTTTCCGTTTTGCCTCAATGTAGGCATAGACACTATGTGGATGGATTCTTGCCAATAGCTTTAGGAGAAAAGTCTATATACCACTGCAAGGTCAGAGCTAAGGATGTACCATGGAGGAGATTCTCCAGTATCCCTTCCTCCTTTCCCAACAGGATGCTGATTTTCAAGACACATTTGGGTCAATTGGTGAAAGTAGCAGCCTGTTAGGTTGTGACTGTAGAACACAGTGTCATCACCACCAATCCCTTTAATTTGAATCAGAAATAAATTTGCTTTGTTAAGCTATACGTTTCTGTAATTATATTTCATCACAGCCAGAGTTGCCTTGATTAATATATCTTTTTAAATTTGCCTTGTTGTTGTTGCATGTGTGACTTTTCCAGTTTAACTTATGTTTTTGTGGCAAGTACCCATTCAAAACAATACCCCTCCTCTAAAAGGAAGAAAGAGTTTATTTGGCTTACAATCCTGCCTTGTAGTTTCTCATTTTAGGGAAGTCCTGACAGGATTCAAGTAACCCCTCACGATCCCTCAAGAGCACAGGCCAAGGTGTCCTCTCTTCATTTTTTTTTTTTTTTTTCTGCTCAGGAATTTTTCTTCCCTTTCAAAGTTTTCTTCCCTTTCAAAGTTTTCTTCCCTTTCCCTTCACAGGCCAGAGTACAGCTCAGGAAATGATGCAGATTGCATTCTAGAGGGTCATCTTGCCTCAATTAACAATCAAGACAATCCCCCACGGACATGCCCAAGGCCACCCTGATGTAGAAAATATTCCTCACTGGGTAATTCAAGAATGTGGCAACTCAACATCTAAAAAACAGTCATCTCAGTGTATATGTTATAAATATGAGCACAAGCGTGTGTGCTGCAGGGTACACGTGGAGCTCCTAGGATAACTTTTGGAGAATAACCTGTCTACATCCACGTTGGGATCTGAGAATTGAACTCAGCTCATCAGGACTGCCTCGTGAAGTGTTTTACCCACTGAGCCATGCTGTTAGCCTTTGATTAATATATTTTAAGGAGGGTTTGTAAGTATTATCAAAATAATTTATTTCTTCCTCCAACGTAGTACTTCCTCAACCTTAATAGACATAAAACGTATTCAAGTCCTTGATAAAATATTGGTCTTCATTTGGTATGTCTGGGGCAGGTTCTAACTCTCTGCTGTTCTAACAGACTCTTCTAACAATGGCAAGATTGGAACAATAAAAGGATCTAACACAAAGTTTTTCAAACATCAATGAATATCATAGTCTCATCTAGAACTTGTCATGCTCTGAATTGCTGGCCTTCACCTGCAGAGACCTAAGGTTAAACATAAGAAATTGTATTTCTAACATATTTTTAGATATTAATGCAATTGGTCATACTAAGAACCAAATATCTAAATTATTATATATTATATATGTTTTTAAACATGATATAATATTAAATTTATATAAGTTTAATATAATTATATGATATATATTGGAATATTTATTTTATTGTTCCCTTTTGTTTTTAATTGCTTTCTTAAGTTATTTATTTCTAGTTCTCAGTCCAGACTCACTGAGTTTCAATATTTGGGCACTGGTCATAATAGCTTTAAAACTCCCCACATGTCTCTACCAAGCAACTAACCTTCAGACATACTGCCTAAAGAAATGTCACATGCTGGTAGTCACAGAAAAGTTCTTACTGTTCCTCCCATTCCTTAGCTGACGGTGGGAAGACAAGCCTTGTCTAACCAGTGGCAGAGAGCTCAACTTCACCAACACATGCATTGTAACAGTGTTAAGTAACTCTGCACTGGTTTTGAAAAGAGGTAAGTGGGGTTTTACTTGCAAAAGTATATATGAATGAGTGCATAAGAATAAATGCAAAGGGAACACAGGGAAGTCATCAGGCTTAAAACCAGCTGGATATGGACTGGAGAGATGGTTCAGCTGTTGAAAGTGCTCTCTGCTGTCTCAGGGGACCCAAATTCTCGTTCTGACACTCACATCAGAGGGCTTACAATCACTAGCAGCTCCAGGTCTCAGGGATCTGTTGTCCTCTTCTGACCACTTCAGGCACCCGTCCACTACACACAACCCACACCAACACCCATAAGCATATGTAAAAATAAAGTTAAATTATTGAAAAAGAACATTTTTCAAAGCTACCTCTTTCATTGTTTTAAAGCACAGAGAACATTAAACAAGGGAGGATAAAAAAATGAACATGCCAGAGGATGGAGATTTATGTAATAATAATAATAATAATAATAATAATAATAATAATAATAATAATAATAATAATAATAATAATAATAATAGTCTTCTGTATTTGACAAAGTCATTACAGTCACTAACTCACTGTAATTGTGGCTATCTGCACCAGAACTCAGCAAGATTGGGACTCTCAACATTTCATCATATATTGGGGAAGGGCCTGTGAGACCACATTCTTCCCTGTGCCTGTGGCTATTGACAATTGAGTAAGGTTGACAGAGGGGATTGTCATTTTATTCACTGGTATAGACACTGATAAGTTTCCCATGCTCCATTAGATAACCCCCAACTCATGCAGGCTCAAAGAAGAATCTCAATATACCACACACAAAAAGAACTATGAAAGTGAGGACAGGACTTTTTTTTTTTTTTTTTTTTTTTTTTTGATTCTTTAAAATATATTTCCATAAAACTATTTTACTCATTTTTTCTTTTTTACTTTTCTTTTTTCATATATTATTGCACATATATACAATAAACTACCTACAGCAAGAAGAACCATAAAACAGTCAAGAATTATATAAATCTATCTGGTGCTATCTCAGAAAAATGGGAATAGGCCTTCCTCAAGACCCAGCTATTCCACTCCTTGGAATATACCCAGAAGATGCTCCAGCACACAACAAGAAACTTTGCTCAACCATGTTCATAACAGCCTTATTCATAATAGCCAGAACATGGAAACAGCCTAAGTGTCCCTCAGTAGAAGAGTAGATAAAGAAACTGTGGTACATATACACTATGGAATACTACTCAGCTATTAAAAACAAGGAATTCCCGAAATTTGTGGGTAAATGGATTGAGCTAGAAATGATCATAATGAGTGAGTTAACCCAGAAGCAGAAAGACTCAAATGGTATATACTCACTTATATCTGCATACTAGCCCAAGGGGCATGTCCCATGAAAGCCTTCACTTACCAGGAAAATGAGACAGAGGGGAGGACATCCTTTTGGGACTCTAGATGAGAGAAGCATGGGAGAATAGCAAAGTAGAAGGAGCCAGAGGGTCCTAGAAACCTACAAGTAGAACATTATAATAGGCAGATTTGGGCCCAGGGGTCCCGCTCAAACTAAGGCACCAGCCAAGGACAATACAGGCGATAAACTTTAAGCCCCTACCCAGATCTATCCAATGGTCAGAACATTCTTCACAGCTGAGTGGAGAGGGGGATATGACTTTCTCACCTACTCTGGTGCCTCACATTTGACCATGTCCCCTGGAGGGGGAGACCTGGTGGCACTCAGAGGAAGGACAGCAGTTTGCCAAGAAGAGACTTGATACCCAATGAGCATATATAGGGGGAGGTAATCCCCTTCAGGAACAGTCATAGGGGAAAAGAATAATGGGAAAATGGGGGGGGGGAAGAATGGGAGGATACAAGGGATGGGATAAACATTGAGATGTAACAAGAATAAATTAATAAAAAAAAGAATTATATAAATGTTAGTGTCATAGTGTTTTGGCTAATTGTATTTGGCAACCTTGAAGAAAATATCTTTCCTTAGATGCACCAAAACAGGACATTTGGAAGAAGAAAGGTTCCAGAGAGTTTGTGAGAGAGTGAGAGGAATGGGGCTTGAAAACAACTACACTTTGGTGCATGTATGTGTGTGTGATTGAGTGTATATGTTTATATATATATGCATGCAATTACATTTACACACATATATGTATAGACATATGTGTATATATGGACTTTTAGCTGCCTTTTAAAAAATGAGTAGTTGCACACATATATGCATACATAATACATTTATATGTATATATTCATATATATATACATATGTAAGGAAGAGAAGGGAAGAAGTGATAAGCACAGATTTTTCCCTATAGAAACAAAAGTTATTTTACTTCAAGTGAAAAAATTTTCCCAGGGGTATGGAGGTTGCTTGGTGAGTAAAAAGGTGCTTTCCTCCAAGCCTGGTGACAAAAATTTGACCTATGTGGTAGAAGGAGAGCATAGTTGTTGTTTGATCTACACACAGGCATGTGAATGCCAGCACACACACACACACACACACACACACACCAAATAAATACATGCAACTTAAAACAATTATTCCCTAATTCTATCATTAAACCATTAGAAGAACAGCCAAGCCAGCATCTGAAATCACAGTGCATACTGCCTTATTATAAGGAGTGGAGCAAGATCAAGAAAGACAAAGCAGTTCAGACAAACAGACTGGAAGATGCTTTTAGCCAAGAGTACTTCTCAGGATGATTAAAATACATTAACCATTATTAATTACAGAAGTCATCATATCCAGTCATATATTATCCACAATATGACAATGCCAACAGAGATGTGCTGTATTCTGAGTAGGTCATATGGGTTTTAATTGACCTGATCATGCCCTGTGTCACCAGCCATACCCTGCTGGTTGTGTGATGTGCATTGTCATCTCAATTGCTCATCTCCTCTCCCTAATTATGAGAAGATCCCATGTTCCACGGAATGTTTTACATAGGCAGCACATGGCTGTGGGTGACAGCCTTGCAGAAGGCCTGTTACCAAGGGCTCCCTAGTCTCCATCACAAGTAGCAACCTGCACTATCACTACCAAACTAACAGACTGTTTCCCTCTTTTCCAAGAAAGCATATAGTAGACAATAAATTATTTGACCATAAACTGGAAGAGAGGATCTGTGGTTTTAAGTTTCCTGGGTAATATTTAAATACTGAAGCATTACTCAAGGAATGGCAGTGACAAGTACATTTCACATAGTATAGTTTAATTATAAAATATAAAATGATATAAATTATCATAACTGTGGTGTGAATAGAACGCTGAAGCAGCTCAAACAAGGAGGATTTGAGAGATAGCAGAGAAAACGCCATTTTCCTCATACAGTAGAGGCCACTAGTAATACAGTGCGTGTTGTTAGCAACTACATTGAACAATCCCATGGAGCTGTCATGTCTTCTGAGTAGAAACTTAAGCCTAATCCAACAAGAAAGAGGAGACCACTTGAGGTATGGCTATAGAGAGAACATTTCAAATTGAGATTCTTGAAGTGTTGGTGAGCATTTTAAACTGTACGTATGGGGGTTGGAAGGTGGTTCCATTGTATAAGAGAAAAGGCATGAAGCATTGTTGGGAAAGCATGAAGACCTGAAGCTGAATCTCCAGCACTCACATTAAAAAAAAAAAAAAAAAACATTGGGGAAAGATACAGGTGGATTTTAACAGTTTGGTGGCCTAGCAGCCCAACCAAAATGGTATGCCTCTGCTTCAGACCCTATCTGAAAGTAGGAAGGACAAGAGCTGTAGAGAAAGACACTTGACATTCTTCTCTGGACTTCACTTGTGTGTCCATGGGTGCTGCATGCAAACACTGATACACACACACACACAAACACACACACACACGCGCGCGCGCGAGCACACAATGCAGCAAATAGGAAAACATCAAAATCAGGTTCACTGATTGAAAGGACCTATAGAAATTTGGAATGGTATCACAGGGAATTTAAGTATTAGGACAGAGGTACCAGACCCCAGATGTTAGCAAGGAAATGCTTCAAATTAAATAGGTCAAATACTAAGAAATTAAGTTCCAGAAATTACCAGAATTAAGACCCACAGTGCGTAAAGAACAAGAAGGGATTTATGGTGTTGAAGAGGCTGCTTTCTTTGTTGTCTACTCTTAGATATTATTGAGTCTCTTGTTTCTGTTGCCATCCACTTATATTAAGCATCCTCTGATGACATGACCTGGGTCCATTGCTTCTGAATTTCCTGTGGGCCCCTGGATCTGGAGCTTCTTCATCGTTTGCTACATTTAAAAAAAGTTACTACATTTCAAAAACAAGTTTACTGGTTTTGTTGTTATTGTTATGTATATGGATATTTTGTTTGCATGTTCACTTATATGCCATTTGCATGCCTTGTGCCTATAGAAGCCAGAAGAAGGAATTTGAGATACATTTTAAGGCACCATCCAGGTTCTGGGAATCAAACTGTGTCCTCTGAAAGAACAACCAGAGCTCATAACTGCTGAGTCATCTTTCCAGCCCTCCATGTTACATTTTGAGTGGTTGACATAGATACATATTCTGTTCCTTTATGCTTCCCTTAAGTTTAATTTAGATCTTTACCACATCAGAATACATTTTATGAATTTCAGTCACTATTTTACATGTATTGTAGTTAAAAAAAATCAATAGAGGGCTATTGTTTTTACTTCTAGAGTTCTCTTTGGATATTTGTTCAAGCCTGTGTATTCTAGTGAACAGTAGATTCTTTTCCATGTGGCTTTCCATGTTAATTTGAATTATTTAAAGTTTTTTTTGGATCTTCCCATTGTCTTTGTGTCTCAGGATCTAGAAATTTTATTTATTATTTTTACATCTGTCTGTCTGTCTATTTGTCTGTCTGTCTGTCTGTCTGTCTCTCTCTCTCTCTGTGTATGTGTGTGTGTGTGTGTGTGTGTGTGTGTGTGTGTGTGTGTGCGCGCGCGCGTGCGCGCGCGTGTGCAGTACACTCAGAAGCCCAAAGAGGGCATCAGATTCCTGGGACCTGAAGCTACTGTTGGTTGTGAGCCACCATGTGGTGCTGAGATCATACAGGGTTCTCTGCAAAACTATCCAGTGCTCTTGACTGCTATGCTCTTTCTCCTGTCCTGATTCAATATTGCTTTATTGGGCTTGTAATTTTATCATGTGCTCACCATAGCAGGTTGGTTTTTGATCTTGGAAATATGGTGATTGTTGGTGTAAATCTGTGAAGGACTTTTGCTTTGGCTTCCCGTTATACTCTATGAAATTCACTGGTTTGCAATCAGTTTTACATTGACTTGTAGCCTTGGGTAAAGTCTAGTCTTACGTATCTATTGAAAATTAAATTCTACCCTTGCCACTTGCCTGGTTTTTCAATTTTCAAGTAAGTTTTTATTCCTCCACCCATTGCCCAGAGCAGAACAAAGTCATCCAGGACCCCTCTCTGCATTGTGGGAAGACTCTTTCTAATCTATCATATATAGATTTGTCTTTATGCAAATTCAGATCCTCTACCTCACTTGATCTTGTTTGCAAGTTCAAGTCCAGTCCCTCAGGCCCTCCAGCCCGTATTCTCTAACACTCATCCATCTACTTGCTGATTGCTTCAGGTCATGAGATCGGAACTTCCCATTATATTTCCTTTATATCATTGCCTCCATTTTCCTGTAGTGTTTCTTTTTCTTTTTGTCCCTCTTCTTACTTTCTTTTCTTCTCCATCTTCTTCCTCATCTCTTCCTCTACATTTCTCCTTTTCCCCATCTCTTTATCTATCTCTCTTTCCATTTTGTGTTCTTCTTTCCATCTAAGCTCAGATATATATTTAAAGGTTGGACAGAATCTTGTATACTGTGCAAAATAGGAATTAATATATTCTCAATTTTATCCCCTAGTAACCTCAGTTGTTTTGACCCCTGGCTGTCCAACAGTGATGATCAGAGCTTGTTCCATCTCATAGCTCTCTTTAGGTGTGGTCAGATTAGAATGATGCCATGTTTTTTTCATTGTTGTGTGCTCATTATATACCACATGCATTTAATTATTGTACAATTAACAAGGAGAGAACAGTTGAATACAATAGAAGGCTTGTATGAGGAAGGCACCTAGCTGTTTCTCAAAGACAGACGCTAGTCAAAGAAGCAGGACTCTAACGTCAACATAGAATGGCCACTAAAATTTTGAGTGATATAGGCTGTTTCATTTCCTATACATCATCTTCCTTCTTTTCCCTGATACCAACATCTTTGCCACCTTGAACCGGCAAATTCAAACCTTAATTTTTATCTGAATGGCATACAGCGTCCAAGTATATATCACTAAGAATCACTACCCGTTTGTTTGTTTGCTACTGTTTCAACCGCCCCAAAGTTAGTAGCACATATTTGTTCTTTGTAAAAACCTTCAGGGACTGTGACAAGTATGAATTTCCACGAGTCAAAATTCCATATTTGGGTACTTTCAACTTCAGAGACTCAGATACTCATTCTCTCACACAGCAGAAATCTCACTGCATCTCAGAAATCCTGTTTGATGCTCTGATGATCCCTGAAGAGAAGCCTCTACAGGAGAAGATACCTATTACACACATCATGACATACAGTACAACTGAACCCTGACTCATTCTGACCAACTGGCATCCAGAAGAGTCATGCACATATATTATCTGTGCTTTGGTTAAGTACAAATTTGTGGTTATTCATATTAGAGACGCTAGAAATCCAGAACGGCTTGTCATAGAGAGTAGTGATATTTCTCTATCTTGACTGGGTATTCTGAGGAAGACATATCATTGTCTATGTTTCATGGACTTTTTTTTTTACAAAGACAAAGACAATAAACGAAGCTTGACTTGATTTCCTTGTTTTTCTTGGTGCAGTAGGCTTAATCATACCCCCTTTGCAGCATTTTGTGATGTAGATGGGACATAATGACAGGCATGATATGACCACTTAGCAAATACTCATTCTTCTTCCAAGTCAGAGATCTAGATGGTCAATGGAAGGCAAATAAGAACAGATACATTGTCACTTATTGTAAAGCATGAGTTTAAATTCACTAATGAAGCAACCAATCTTAAAAAACATGAACTTATTATGAAGTGAGTTTAATGGATGTGCCAAGATATTGTAAGCATTTTACACACAATATGACACACAATTACCATGTGAGATAAGGGTTGTGACAATTGTCACTTCTACGGGCAGTAGAATTGGGACTCAGATAATATAGGCTGAAAGTCACATATAGATAGGTTTTCTAGAATTGCATGACAGAATCTATTCTTTCTGCTTTTTGAGAGCAGAGAGTAGAATGTGGAATGTAGCATCCATTCCAAAGGCAAGACACACAGGGCTTTCCTGTCTTTCACTTCTTGTCACACAAGAAGTATGACTCCACACAGTCTTTTCTTCTTGTCTGGGAAATTGGAGAGCAATGGTATTGTTTTAGTGCCCATAAGTTACTTTTCTTCTTAACATCTGAGAATCTTCAAGTTCTTATCTCTAGGTGGCCTTAAAGCTAAAGAATTTTTAAGTCACAGTGTTTGGTCTAGCAGAATGCATATTTGAATGAGTACCCTTGAATCCTACTTTATCTTGTATCTACTTTATCTGTATAGATATGGCCCCAATCTGCCTTTAAAATATTTACATTTTACAGAGACAACATGGAGCCACTTTATTTTAGTCATGCAAATCTAATATTAATTAATAATTATCTAGATGTAAGTAACCAAGTAGCTAATTCTCTGATTTTTGTCAAAGGAAAGGCTCTCCCTGTTTTTTTTGTTTTTTGTTTTTTGTTTTTGTTTTTGTTTTTTGTTTTTTTTTTGTATACTTGACTTCATTACTAAGATCACTCATAAAGTATATATATATGGAAGTAATTTCTAAACAATGTCACAGATATCCATAAAAATGGATAAATTTTGCTGAGTTAAATCATTCAGTGTCTCAGTGTCTGTCCACTGAGAGAGCTAAGTAAGTAGTCTGTGATATCCTCTCATCTTCATAAGAACTTGCGATTATTGTGAAAGAAAATCTAAAGGGCAAGAAATGTACTAGAAGAAAGCTAGGAGACATTCATCAATACCTAAAAGGAAAACAAGATAAATCTATCATTAACAATTTTTTTTCAAAGTAAAAAAATCTTACCCTTTACTGCTGTACAACCAATTAATTAGATCACAAATCCCTGCTTTTCTTCACCGTGTGGTTGAAGGGTTAATGCAATTAGGACTGCTGGGTAGCTGCAGAGTGATTCTTGCGTGAATAAGGATCCATGGTGGGGCTAAGCTGTACTACCTCCCTCTCCATTCCGAGGCACTTCAGGCTCAACTGGATATAAAAATTAGACAGTGTTCTTTCTGCTTCACACATCAACCAGCAGAACACAGCTGGCTCTTTGGCTTCAGGGCAAACACATTTGAATAGACAAAATTACTGGCTATGTTAAGGTAGCTTTCCTGCGTTGCCCTTCAACCTGAATTTTTTTCTCATCCATCCACTCAGCCAGCCATCTGACAAGTGAGGCCTTTGAAATTTTCCCTGTGCTCTACACAGCCCTTACTTTAAAAGGAAGCTTTTCTTTAATCAAACCTTTTATTTTCATTGACCAATGCAGTCACCACCTTCATCATCTCTACTTACTACTGTACATTTACAGGTAGCAGGAGGTGGGGAGCTGGAATTTTTGCAAGGGTGTAAAATCTAGGCTACAATAATCTAGATTTAAGATATTCCAGAGTCAGCAAACCTTGTAAGGGCTCCTGCCAGGTTAGAATCTCCTGGGAGCCCTGTCAAAATCAGCACCTCAAATGTTCACCTGCACTTTTTAACCTTGTAAGTTTCCCTGCTGTTTCTGTGATAGCTTAGTCAGTCACCACGGTAAATGTTTTATTGACTGTCAATGAAATAGTCAGTAGGGTTTTAAATAGAGGAAAAATTCTAAAGCTGTAAAGCAAGAGATCAGGTTTAAATCAACATCAAAAAGGGAGAATGGTAGCTGTGTGTGGTGGCCCATGCCTTTAAGCCTAGCACTGGGGAGGCAGAGGCTACTGTGGTCTACATAGCAAGTTTGGGACCAGCCAGGGCTACCTAATAAAACCCTGCCTCAATAAAGAAAGAAACAAACAAACAAGTAAAGACAAGCAGGAAGTGGATGGTAGGGGAGAGGGTAGCTGGGATCTCATGCTTTTTGTTTTATTTCTATTGCTAAAATGAATAATGGAACAAACTTCCATTTGTTACACGTCATAGTAGCATGTCTCAAGAGAAAAGGCATTGCCAACTTTACTTGCAGAACTTTCAAAGCAGAACAAGAATGGATTTTCCCTGAAGAGTACAAAAAAATGAAGGGAGTAAGGGAAATGCCAACCCCAATACCAAGAACATCTTTTCTTCAAATATGATCAAACTCAGTTTAGTCTTAAGCAAAATTGCATTTGATATCTGACACTTAAAGTTTAAGTGTGGGTTGTCTGTTCCAAAGAATGCTATAAAGCTATATAATTAGATTTAGACATATATTAAAACTACCATTTTTATTTTTCAAATGACTGCATTTAAAAAAATCTACAGTTGGCTTATAAGCCCTGCATTGCACTCGTACACTTTGACTGTTTTCTCTCACTCAGAGTTTATTCTCGTGTGTGTGTGTGTGTGTGTGTGTGTGTGTGTGTGTGTGTGTGTGTGTGTTGTACCTATAGAGACATTACAGTGAATAATTTTGACTGAAAAAAAAAATAACCACACTATCTTTGCATAGAAACACATATGCGCTTTATATAATTAACAATACAATGAAATTCAGTTTTGTTTTCTTCATTCCCTACATATTTTATCTTTAGTCCTAGGTAAGTAAGCTGAGGATCAATGTGCTTGCTTTTCTTAAAATCTGGGAAATGTTATTCTATAATGTATGTATTCACTTCTTCTTCCTTCACTTCCCTCATTCTGGGATTTTCTGGATGAACATCGCCTTAACTCTGCCAGTTTTGCCTGTTACTTCTCCTGTCCACTTGTGTGATGCATCCTTGCCATTCATCCTGAGGGTCCCAAGTTCTCTCTTCAACAGTTTATCTTCCTTCATCACGTCATCTATTAAATCACTAAAGTCGATATTGGATATTGATAACAGAAGTTTGTCATGTGTCTGCTCAAATTTTACACACTTGAGTGTCCTATGATTTGTCATGAAGTTTCTCAACTGACACTTTTATTGTTTCAACTTCAGTGGGAACTATTTAATCCTAATAGCCAGATCTTGCTAATGCCTCAGAGTAGTAAGTTGCCCTTGTTCATGATAGTATATTTACCCTGGGAAGTTTAGTTAAATGATAATGTGCTTTGAACAATGGAAAGCCAGAATATTGGGGCAAAACAACAATTGACTATCTTTATAGATGATTGGAGAACAAATGCTGGTTCATGCGTATTAATTGTGCATATGAGTGAGCTTCTTGATCACTTATTCATTCATGCATTTGGTGATCGCTACGGTCTCAATGGCTCTGTTTTCCTTGCTTTTGTCTATACACTTGGATTCCTCACCTCTCCCTAGCAATCACTTCTTGAGTTCATTGTCATTAAATCTTAATTTTCATATATTTCCAGCTGTTAGATGAAATGTCCCATATATATCTTTCTATTTCTCACTTATTTTGCTTAGTTAAACTGATAACCTGTAGTTCCATCAATTTTGCTGAAAATTATTTGATTTGATTTATTTGGGTTGAATAATATGTGTATTTGTGTGTGTGTGTGTGTGTGTGTGTGTGTGTGTGTGTGTGTGTGTGTGATATTGTCTTCACCAATCCATCGCTCAGTGGTCCTTTAGGGTGGTATCACAGTTTGGTGGCAATAAACATAGGAATTTAGGCACATCTATTGTATGCTGACTTTTCTTCTCAATGTACTATAATTCTTTCAGATTCTTTTAAGAGCGTCATAGCAGTATCATACAGTAATTTTATTTTTCTTAGGAAACTCCATGCAGTTTTTCATAGTGACTATATTAAGTTATATTCCTATCCATAATGTAAAATAATTAATTTTTATAATAGCTATTCTAACTAGAATGGGATGGAATAACGGTGTAGTTTTCGGTATGCATTTTCCTAATGGCTCAATATATTGAATTTTTATATCTTTATTTGTCCACCTGTTCTTCTGAGAAATTTCTGTGCATATTAGTTCCTATTCATTGATTTGGCTACCTGTTCTGTTAAAAGTTTTTAGTTCTTTATATATTTGACCTATCAATTTCTTTACAAATAATTGGATAGCAAAGACTTCTTAGCTACTACAGGCTACACTCTCGACTATGTTGCTTCTAGGATGTGCAGACTTTTGATGTAGTCCTATGTGGTAAATCTTGTTGTTATTCTTAAACTATTAGAGTTCTATTTGAAATAATTGCAATCCATTTCAATACCTTGGAATACTTCTCTCTGGTATTTTCCAAACGTGGTAAGGTCTTTGGCCACAATTTAGTTGAATTCTGCATACAGAATATACTGTTTTTTTCTTTTTCTTTCTTTTTCTGTCACTGTGATAAAACACCATGACCAAAGGAACTGGAGGAAGCAGGAGTTTAATTTGGCTTACAGATTCAGAGTGATATTACTTTCCATGATGGCTTCCCATGTCCCCCAGGGTCAGCTGGGCCAGACCGGCTCTCAAACGTGATGCTAGTTTTTTTACGCAACGTTCACTGAATGCAATCTTATTCAGCCTGCCTCTCCAGGAAATACAAAAGTCTAGATTTCTTTTTTGTCTTAAGAAAGAAATAAGGCCTAGCATCCTAGCCCTTCCCAACATAGAGCTAAAATCTTTCTCTTTCCTCAGAAACTGGATTCTCAGGTCTACTCACCAGGACCTGTCAGGCTCCCCTTCGTAGTGATGCCTCATGGTGCAGAGGGAGACAAAGACACATGAGAAGGCACACATTTTCTCATCTCAGAGCCCACTACATGTGCTCTCCTGGACACCCTGAGAGCGCATTAGGCATTCATTGTTGCTTATGGAACGGAATAGCATTTTAATGTTGGCCTTAGTAAAGTTAGTTTAGATTCCAGCTAGTCTACAGGTCAGTAACAGAGAGACTACATTAGCATGTGCAGGGCCATACATTTTTATCTCCGGCACCAGTGAAATAAAAATTTGAAAATGTCACATGGCCATTGAAGAACACCTTAGGATGACGTTCTTGTGTGATAGGGTTTGAGCACTAACCAGACCCATGCACTTATATATCATAAAATTCAAAGAGAACTCATGACATAGGTGTTAGCATAACCTCGGTAAGGGTAACATCATGGAGTCCATAGCTTGAAAAGATTAAGTGGCTGGTCAAATAAATTAGTAGAAAAGTTTAATTTGTTTACAAAGGCCAGATGCAACATACTACCAGAACCCCTACCCTAAAAATCTCTGTCATTAAGCTGTGATCATGTTTGACATCCCCTTTAATTTCTTAAAGGGTAGTTCAAATTCTACCCAGCAATCAGTCCAATAATATGATAAACATTTTAGGGTCAGTGTTGATTGACTTTCTGACATGGAAAGTTCATCTGTAGATGTTAAAGGGATATGTCTCATTTATTTTTCAGTAACTTATATGGTTCAGATAATTGGGTAATGTTATCTTGTCTAAACTGCTCAGCACAAGATAGCCACTCAAGAATGGCACATAGACCAGGTATAAGTCCTGTTGACTTCAAAGATTCTGTGTGCATTGGAGCAACTTTCTGGACTGCTGATCGTTATGACAATTGCCCAGACAACTGTGAGTAAAGCTGTCCAGACAAATGTGGTTCACTTGCCCTTTGGTATGTACTTATGTATGTAGCTAAAGTAACTAATGTCATATAAAAGAAAACATATGAATGGTGTCATGATCAAGCATCAATCAACCTTGCATTTAAGTCCAATAAGCTTAACAAATTAAAAGAACAGTCTTAGTGGATAGTTCATATTGCTATTTCATTAAGGGCTCCAGTTCACCAATAATGCAACCACAGACATGTTTCTCCTTATGCGCCATGATACTGGGTGTCTTAGATGATTTTCCTTTAATGACTTTTCTTGTCCCACTAGTGTCACTAACCTTACACCCTTGCTTTTTTACTTGAATACTGTTATCTAGAAGCATAGAATTTTTCAGCGCCTCACATACACAATTTATATTCAAAAATAAATTATATGCAAATCGTGTGTGTGTGTGTGTGTGTGTGTGTGTGTGTGTGTGTGTGTGTGTGGTTACAATTACCCTGTTTTTATTTTAAAGAAAAACCCTGTACGTGTTCTACTTGATATACAACTCTCAATTATGTCTCTAAAGTGCTCATCATGCCCTGGAGTAAGAACCCTGAGACCCAGCAGGTGGAAAATAAGAACAACCTGCAAAATCACTGCCATTCTCATCAAATGTAAACTAACCATTAATTCCACCTTTGGTGCTGATCCTAAAATAAGTGACAAATTACAACAAGGAAAGCTAAAGTATGTTCTGACTTATACCTGAAATAGTCCGCAAAAGCTCACCTGTTGAAGGCTGACATCCCAGCTGATGCACTTTAGAACATTGATTTTACCATGGGGTCGGGGTGGGGTTTCCTGAACGAGTCAGTGGGAGAATCTACTGATGAATCCATAAGTGAATGGCATTATTGGCACTGAGGCCTAGTGGGATGAATTAAAATCCTGGAAGAGATTCTTGCCTGCCTCCCTCCTGTCTTCTCATCTGATTTGAGGTAAGCAATCTCCATCACCACAAGATCCCATGGCCATGCACTCTGCCTCGGCCTAAGAGCCTCAAAAAAAGAAGCCAGCTGACCTCAGAACCTCCCAGGACAGTGACAATGCGCCAAAATGAGTGTGTGAGCCTGCGGAGTTTTTCTCCTGCAGCAGCTCATCACAATGGCAAAAATTTGAATGATATAAAGTGTGGTTTTCATTTCATAATTTGGGGTAATTTCTGCTAACCTAAAAGAGGCTTGAGTCTACAGAAAAGTTACAGAAAAAGTGTCATGTAAATGGACCAAATTTTTTCCTGTGTAACCCAAATATAAGAAGTTATGTCAGAAAGGTTAACTTTTCTGTTTTTCACTTTAAAACTTCAAAAGTATATAGTTTTAAGTGCATTACATTTTATTTCATTTAAAAATATTTTCATTTTACGGTTTATTTTGTACTTTTTTATTTTCCCACATTCTTTTATTAAACTATTAGGAACACCTCTATTTTTCTGTCAGTTGATGAAAATGAATAATAAACAAAAGAGATGTCTGGATGTATCATGTTAAATGGAAAGGTATCTATAGTTTCCCAATAGTTGTAGGTGAACAACCATTTTTAACATTTGTTATTACATCCATTTAACAATTTGTACTTTCTAAGCCACTATATTATTTTTACTTTACAACAGTAATATAGTTTTTAAAACGTGCAAACAGAGAGTGATTAAATGAAAAGTCTCAAATTTAGAGAAAGGAATGTCCCTTGAGACCATGCCAAACTCCTTTAAGCATGCCTTTGTGAGGTCATGAATTAACCAGGGAGCTCTCTATCCTTCAGACAGGGTGGGGCAAATGGAATACCAGGAAGTAGAGAAAAGAGTTTAGTTATTGAAAGATTGTCTTCTTGTTTGCAGATACTCGTGAACACTTTCATTGACCCACTCCCTTTTTATTTTCTACACTATACTGGTCAAGACTGGCTTCCCAAATTTTGTCTACACACTATACAAGAAAAACTCACAATCAACTAAAATTAATATGTATTTTTACCTATACTTTTTGGTCAGTCATCACTGCTTTACGAAAGAAGGAGACCAACCTTGTGAACTTGCAGAACAAGTCTGGGTCCCACTGCATAAGCAAAACAGTACGTGTGACAAGGTCAGCCTTGGGCTAATCATGACTGTTCAAATATCCTTTGCCAAATATAGTGAGTGTCTTTGGCTTTGTTATGCTTATTTTAACAGCTTTACACTCTAGCAGTTCTGATCTCTATTCAGGAAATGAGAAAATTCAGAAATAAAATGAAGACAGATAATGTATCCACAGAGATGTCATGTCATCAGCTAATTTTACAAATTGATTGGATAGTTTATATAATTAATTCTGATTGAAGATTAATATGCTTTGTCCAGTGTTTCCCTGCTGTTTACTCTCATTTAAACACACACAAACACACACACACACACACACACCACACACACACACACCACACACACACACACACCACACACACACACACACACACACACACACACACACACACACACACACACACACACACACACACTGACCTATAGAGTCAAGAAGTCCAAGTTTATGGAGCTCGGCAGTATCATGTATTAAATCCAGATCCTGTAAAGGTCATTTAAAACCTGTTAAATGTATTTTCTTACATGTAAAATAAAGACAACAGTAAACCTTATGAGTATATTCAGATGAACATATGAGTATGTGAAAATGCTAGCTAACAAAATTATTAGTCAATAACTGAATTTCCTAAGCCCCACTCAGTTTCTTCATAAGGTGCATTCCCACCTACCTTTGTGATAGCATTAGAATCATCTTATATTTTTGTCAAATGTCAACATGAATAAATAAGTTCATATTATTTGGAGATTCCATCTAGAATGTTCTTCCTTCCCTGTATCCAGCCTGTTACTTTGGTTGCACATTATTTTCCAAAATTCTATCCTTTGGGGGTTGAATTCTTCCATGCATGATCTCAGCTAAAGGTGATATTTTAAAATAACCTTTAACTGAATTCATTCAGTCTACTTTTGAATTAAAAGCAGATGAAAGGAACTTTGTTTTCTGCCTGAAAGAAACAGGGAGCTATTCCTGTGCCAAGATAATTCCGTAACAGCATAAAATATCCATATATCTCATCTTCATTCAGGAAATCTTCTGGCTAATTATGGAAATATTAACTAAGTTAGAAGCAATTGAAAATGTTGCTTTTAATTTGCTGAATCTGAGCTAGTATTAAGTTACTACTGTATTTGTGCAGAGTCAGGTTTCAGAAACATCTGGGGACATACTCCCATCAAATTTAACTATGGCTTTATCATCTTCTTTTCCAGGAAATAGATATTCTATTGTCAGTCAATGTACTTGGCCTTTCAAAATTACTCCAAATTTTTCCAAACTTTTCCAAATTCATTCAGTGTCATACAAAAACATTTATAATGCATCAAACAATGTCCATTTGCCTCTGCAGACACAATCTAGACGTTTTACCTTGTTCCACACCCTTGGAGGCTGACTTCATAGACATATTTATAGATTCATTAGGGCCCTGGTGCCAGCTGGTTTCAGTCAATGAGCACCATTTTTTTCAAGCTTAGCATATAAAACGAGGAGAAGTTGGGGGTGTAGTCCCTGCTGCTCCATGCTAGGCTTCTCTATTTTAGCATTTTTTCCCTATCAAGGCCCTTGTCATTATTCTATTTCCATTAAGTACCCTCAATGGTCCATGTTGTTTGTTCTCATCCCTCAGTCCTTCGTCCACATTGTCTGCAGGGTGGCGGTGACTCCACGTTTTTACAGTATCCTATAATTCATCTCTTTGCAAACACCGATACTGTTAAAATCTCTTCCTATATTAATCCCCTTAAAATTATAATAATGTATGATACCTTGTACAGCACTGTGCCTTCCAGGCCATTTTAGTTCTGTTTCCACTGACTAGCAATAATAGCATTACCAGACTTACCTACTTGCAGAACTCCATTTGCCGTTTGAAGCACAGCATCAAGGGCAGCCTTTCTGTGATACCTTCACTGGCCTTCTTGACTGTGAGCCAAACTCTTCAGTGACATATAGTCTTGCTTAGTTCATAAGAACACACAAGCCCTTGCTGATATCAGATCTTAGCTCCACCTTTTAGTGACTGATGGTATGACCCAACACTAAATGATCTGCTTAATTTTACCAGATTTCAATTCCCATTTTAATAAAACAGAAACAATGATAACTCTCCAATAGGGATTTTGTGAAAGTTAAGATAGTCGATATGTCTAATGTACTTTGTCAACTACTTGGAAAAAAACATTTGACTAATTATTAAACAATAAAAATCATATGAAATTTTTCCTTTTGGCTGTTATTGTTATTACTATGATACCTCATTTATTTCTTGATTGTTTTTGAAATATAATTTTGCATGATAGCCTTGCATTTCCAATCATCCTGTCTGTATGTCCTGAGTGTTGACATTATTGGCATGTATCACCATGGCTGGTTATGCATTGCTGGAAATCAAATCCAGAGCATCATGCTTACCAAGCAAGCACTCTATGAATTGGATGTCAAGCCCTGCTGTCTACTTCAGTGATATTTTTATGCTGCTCTCCTTCTATTGTTCTTCCCAACTCCCTCTCACTTCCTTACATCCTTCTCTTCCTCTACTTTTAATTGACATATGCAAATTTACAGGTATGTATGAGATATTTCTATACTTATGCATATAATGTTATATTCAAATTGAGGTTAACAAATGTTCTTACTAAAATAATCATTTTATAGTGAAACCATTTAAACTTTTTTCTTTTAGACTTTTTGAAGATTCATTACATTGCCATTAGCTACTGAAACTATTACAAAAATAAAGGTGAGTGTATTTTTAATTGAAATTTACTGATTATAATCCTATCTCAGTTGGGGTTTTCATTGTTTGTTGAATCTTAAGAACAATGAATCCCATACTGAATAGACTGTTTCTAGGTCTTCTTTTCATTACTAAGACTGACTGAAGGCTGAGAATTCCATGTTGACTTTTTTTTAATGAGATATATTTAAAGTAGCAGTGAAGACCCAGGCACTTTGAAATATCTGAGAACCTCTTTCATGCAACGAGTCACAACAAGCTAAGCCACACTACAAGTTGGAACTACAAAGAAACTGAGTTCCAACACCCACAGTAAATGACAGTGCTTCATAAATACTCAACAGAATGGAAGAGCAAGTAAATGAATTAAGCATTTGCAACACTTTAAGGTAACAAATATAAGTGAGAATTTGGAAGCATGCCTATCCTAGCCTGGTAGTTTCCTAAAAACCAGATTTGCAAGAAAACAACCAATAATTTTCTCTGTCTGGATTTGGTTTTGCCTCCATCAAGAAAAGCATTTTAAAATGACCGTATCGGAAAGCACAGCTACATTTTAGAGGTAATGGTGGTTTAACAAAGCTACTCTGTGACAGATAAGGGTTACTCATGGAAAACTAGATTTATGGATATCACAGAGAACTTATTATGCAAAATATGATTAAATATTCAAATAACTGGGCTGTGCATTGACTCTGTGGCCAATGTGATTCTCACTGTGTTCCATTTCCCGAAGGTAAGTCATCAGTGTAACTTTCTGAGGACGTTTGTTTCATGTCTGCATGCATCCATCATAACAGCCCAATTGCCTGGTAGTGAAACATTCCTATGAATATACATTTTACAATTAAGAAGAGAGCAAAACAATAGAAGTAATTAGTTCTGTACTGTTTACCTCCTACTCACAAGGTGATTCATTGGCAACTTTATATGCATTATCATACTAATTCATTAATTAAAATCACATTAACACGAATCTTATGAGGTTCTTTATTATAATTACCATTATACCAATGAAGAAACTGAGGCCCACATATAATTTGCTCTTGGCCATTCAACTGGTAATAAGCTCCTGTTTACCAAGTTACCTCTGATATAACTTTTATATATGGTTCTCACCCTTAGTCAGTGCCTCCTCTCCTGCCCTCAAGGAGTGAGTGTATATGTGAAACACATATTGTGTCACTATTGCTCAAGTCTTTCTGGATATCCAGGGAATCCTCACCTCCTGCAGAGCCTGGGACAGTCTTCTGCAGAAAAAATAGTCTTCCTTAAGTATATGTATATGTTTTTCCAAAAATGGGCATAATTTTTAATTAGTCCTTTGAGATTTTTCATACGAGTTTCCTCCATACTCACCGCCCCGACACCAACTCCTACCAGATCCACTCCTCTTCTCTAACCACTCAGCTTTGTGTCTGCTCCAATTTGTGATGCTAAGATATTTTTGCCTGTGTGGCTATCTATTGGATGCTAATCAGTTTACCAGGGGCTGGCTACATTCTTTAAAACAAAACAAACAAAGCGAAACAAAACAAAACCTGACTCTCATCTTCTTCCAGCATCTCTCAACTGCCAACAGTTCCAGATCTAGGGGTAGTATTTCATGTCCGTCTCCCTCTATCCACCCTGGAATTTGTGCACATCTTTTGGAAATGCTGTGCTTAAAATCTGGAGGCTTAATACTTTCTAACTGGTAAATTATTAATTGATAAACAGTTAATCTATCTGTTAGTTTCATTAAAAACATGTATTCCAACCCTTAAGAATATCTAAAGCCCCTCCCAAGATACCTAAACCTCATACGTGGGAGATATTTGAGTATTTTGAAAGCCTGTTTCTTGACCTCATATCAATGTCCATTTTCATTATGGTTTTGTGTTGTTTTAAAAGTTGAAAATAAGAGGCTCTCACAAGTCTTTTGGTTTCAATCACTAGTCACTGTTGAAATAATTGAAAGTTAACATTTCTTCTTACAGTTTAAAAGTCATCTTGTATAGCTATACTTTGAAGTTCCAACTAAAACAACTGAACTTTCAGATGAGAAAATGCTACCTTTCAATACTACCACCCTTAAGTTGATAGAAACATTCCAATAATACATCCTTACTATCCCATTGCCACTCTTCCTTGCAAATGTGTATTAGACTACATACATTCTTTACCGGGCTTGCACATGTGCCCTCTGAGAAAATACTTAACTGTGAGTCATAGTGCAGAGTTGTCTGGAGTAAACCTTACATTCAATTGGACCTAATTAAACATCAAATACATTGTTTACAACATGTAGGATAAGTAAGAAAGGCACAAACCTGCAAAAAGTTAGATGATCTTCCAGAGTAACAGTTTTCAAATGTCTTTGTTTAAACTCGGATGTGACTGCAGTTCTCAACAGTATGCTTTAAGAAGCTGTAACCAACAAGACCACAGACCATAGGAGAAAGGAATAGTTAACTATGCAAACATCAGGGCATCAGAGTCATAGGATATATTACTTTAAATATCTTACTTCTGTCATATCCTTCTCAGAAGTCAATGGGATTATGTCAGAGTCACATTTGGTATCTGTTCATGCACATTGTTTCATGGCTTTTTATCTGTGCCCCCTGATTTTTGATATAGAATTTTCCCCAATAATCCTTCAGAATAAAGTCTTCCCTCATCATGAGTGCAAATGAAATGGTATGGGCATTGGCAGATACATCATGGATTGGTAGTTCTGTAACTCAGTACTTTGGGGAGGGACTCGGATTCATTACTTAGGTAGTTACTCACACAGGTAACTACAAGTTGGCATATGATGTATGCCATTTTGAGTTTGCCAAATTTCCATAATTACTTCTGGAAATTTGGACTGTAAAACACAGATGGAAACCACTTAACAATCAAAAATAAGATGAAAAGAAAGGAGAAGAGGAAAGACATAGAAGGGGCAGGATACTGTAGCACAGATACATTTCATTTTATGTAGTTTTAGACAGATTGTTTGCTACCAAGCCTTTGCATCCTTCTTCATCCATAAAATCAGAGCAGCAACCATTTGTCTCACTTCAGTAGAATATTAGAGCTAGCTCTTGTGTAAAGAATGTAAAAATCTAAGAATCCAGTGACCATGAAGGACACTGACTTAGAGCTGACCTTCAGCTTTGGAATAGATCCAACAGATTAAAGGGTCATGGCATCACAACCAAAAGACTATTCTCTCCTTTCTCCATTTCACCCCCACTTCACCTTCCAGTTTCACTCATGATTACAATGTGGGTCACTGCGACTGGCAAATCAGCCTGATTTTCATACCCTCCCTTCAAGGTTTGTACTTAATGAAACCCCTTTTCATAAATTGAAAATAAATTCTAGGATTTCCTAAATCTCCAGCATTAAATCGGTAGGTACCTATTTCTGTTGGGCTTGGAAGTCCTGAGCCACGGTTTTAAATCCTTGCATTTTCTGATTCTATTAAAGTGGAAACGGTTTTGATTTCTCTGCCATCCTCCCAAATTTAGCTTATGAGTCATTCTATAGATAAGGCGTCCTTGGGAGAAAATCAGAGGTCACTCTTGTTGTCAAACAAAATCTTTGTCAGTGTTAAAATGAGAACTAATTTGACTTAATCCAAGTTGACATGGATAAGTATAGCTCAGTGCTAGAAATGGTAAGGGGAAGCAGGAGACAAAATATGAAAATATATCCATGATGTCAGGTAGTTATAAATCATTAGGAAATGGTCATCAAAGAAGTAATAAAACAAGAATCACATAAAGTTGTTTTTTGTTTATGGCTGAGGTGTGTATACTGTCTTGATTTACTGTGTTTATTGTCATTGCTATGCTGGATGAAAGACACGTTCCCTTTCAGAATTAACACAAGTGCCCTTAAAGCACCTAACACATTTCCCACACACAAATTACCACATCAGTTTAGAAATCAGTTTAAGTTTATTTTCTGTGGTTCTTTTCCAGAGCAAAGGCAGCATCCCCTCGCTCCATCGTGGGTGGCTTATTATATTGCTGGCTCCGTTCCCATGCTGTAAGTAAGGAAATGCTATTTAATGATAATTGACATTGTTGTGGCAAACATTTTGATTAGTATCATAATCAAGATCTTGGTTACAAGATTATCATTATTAGTCCCATTTCATCTTGACAACAACGGGTCACTTGGTGATCCCCAAGACCTGCTCAAGTCACTTTTGACTGTCCTTTGTAAAGTCAGAATTATGCAGAATATGGTAGAATTTAGGCAATGTTGTGGAAGGGCAATCATCGAAATAGTTTTTTTATTTTAGGAAATCTATCACTTTCAGGCAAAGTAGGACAGTGGAATGCCATAAACTATGTGATGAAACAGGAGTAGGAGTGAAGAAATCTGGACCAGAGCCAACCCTGCCACCATTTGATGGCATCTGAATTTTCAAATCTCATTTACCATAATTTGTTTATTTCGAATCCTTTAAAACCATTCTATTGAGGGCCACACATATGTCTTGGGTTTGTACTTCCTCTTTTCTAAATGCTCTCCCAAATGCTTGTGCATAAGCCTATGTTAAAACCAATTTCTTTGTATATCTTAATTTATCTTCATTTTAAAGATGACAAAATACTTGAGTGACTTTTGAAATGATGCTACATGCACCTATCACATCCTTTTCTTCTACTTTTACAATCAAACAAGGCCCTCATCCCATGAGCTTGGGACTGCCACAGGTTGAGACTTAACATCATTACTTACTATTATTCAGGAAGACCGTGCTTAAAGTTCTGGGCTCACAATTCCTATGTTCTCTTTTTTCTCCAAGGAGAAGTGATTTTCTCTATTCAGAGCTGTGGCACCAAGGAGAACGGACTAAATCAGTTTCATCTTTATCATAGGTTTGTCTTGTGGCATTGGGGTTGGTAATGTAACTTTCTCATTGATAATTCCAGGAAAAACCCTTCAGTGGGTTTTATGTATGCTAACATACAAATATATAACATATATATATATATATATATATATATATATATATATATATATATATATATATATATATATATATAACACACACATATATATATATATCCCAATATTATTGATGAAAATGCAGAAGACTATAAGCCTGGAAAAAGAGGTTAATCTATTAAACTAAAACTGCATTTAGTGGTGTATATGTTCTTCATCAAATAACTCAGTTCCAGGTAATAAATATCAAAAAGATAAACTGTAGCTAATAGCAGGCAACTTATCTCCTCCTGACTAAATAAAGCAAATGCCGAAGGATAGCAAATCAGACATTCACTGTGTGGTTTATTTAGCTTATTCTGTGTTTGCTTATGCTGCTGGGTGAAACACAGGAACCTTTTCTGATCCCAAATGCCACCCAGTTCATGCCTTGTTCATTGCTTAGATTAACTCTGTTAAAGGGAAGTTGTTTTTCCTTGAAACTTTAAAGGGCACTGCATATGAAATCACAGACATCAATCATTGACTGTGTACTGCCAATACAATACACTTTCATTCCCCCACCCCCATATCTCTCCATTTATAGCACAGTGTGGTCTAGAGAAGGCTTGTGGCCTCATGTGTGGCAATAGAATGATAAATGTGGAAAGTGTCTCATGCAGCCTCTGGTTCAAACCCTCAAGTAAAGACAGGACACTTGAAGCCCCAAACACAAAGTTGTTTGAGCCTACCTGAAGTTAATTAAGCATGGACTAGACAGTTGAACAACAGCCCTTTTTTTTTTTTTTTTTCTGCCCCCAAGTTTACGTTTCTTAAGTCATATCTCTTGGCTTTTTCTTTTGAGACCTCAAATCAAAAGGATGCACTTTGGATTTTGTAGCTGTATATATATATATTTACCTAATGAAAGAAAGACTAAAATGTCTCAATATATGAATCTACCAAGGCAACTGTAAAATACATTAAAAAGAGATTAGGCCACACTTCTTTAATTACTTAGCTAGCAAATGGACTTTAAGATAGGAAATATGCAGAGTGGCTGAAGGAAGGGAAACTCTAGGGCTTTGGGAAACTCTTTAGTGAACACAGTTCTGGAAGACTGCACTGGCTTCTGAAAAAGAAGGGATTTTCCTTTACTGGTTGCATAAAACTTTCACTACGCAGATTATAAAATTACTGATTCTGTACTCTCATCCCCAAAGATTCTGGGTAAGTAGCAGAAAGGGATTGATGTACGAGTCTGATTTTCACAACTGAACTGGTGATTCAGAACTTGGTTCTGTGGTCTACATGTTAAGTAGTTTACTCTTTCTCCCAGCGTCCTTTGGATCCATGAAAAGAAATGACAATTGAATGTTACATTAAAGATTTTAGATAGAAAATGGGAGTTGCAAGAATAACTAGGAATAGAGATAAACATAGCCATTACCTTCTGTGCTATGCATGATGCTAACCACCTTATATAGTTTCCATGCCTTTATTGCAAGAATGTAAAACAGTAGATAATATTGTAAATAATATTTCTTCCCTGTCCTTCTAGAGGGTGGGGAGTCCAAGATCAAAAAGTTGACGAATCCAGAGTCTGGTAATATTGTATTGTTCTTCCACAGGTGACAGAAGAGCAGGAACCCCTAGTAGGATTGCGTCAACATCGGTTTTCCATTGGTAATTACCAATCATCAATGAAAGGAAATTGCTCTTGGCTTAACCACTTCACAAAAAAGTGATTTTTTTTTAGTTCTTTGAGAATTTCATATGTATACATGAGGTATTTTGTTCTTATCCACTCTCTCCGTCCAACTCTTTCAAGATCCAAACCCTACCTCCTAATCTCTTTCCCACCTCCAACTTCAAGTCTATGAACAAATGTAGGTGAGGTCACTCACTAGAGTATGGTAAGTCAACCATCAAAGGACCACACCACTAAAGAATACTGAGCCACGCCCCCTTAAAACTATAAATCCACAATAGCTCCTTGGGTAGGGGTAGGGATAGTGAACCCCTCTCCCTCCATGCTAGAATCTCGACTGCCTTTATCTTGTGCAGGCAACTATAGCTACTGTGAGGCTGCCATCACCAGAGCTTACTGTATCAGACATTAGGTTCCAGTGAGTGAATTTTGGCAAGACACATACGCCCAAAGTATGGGAAAGACAGTGTGTCAGGTTATCCACCCAACAGAAAGAGAGAAGTACTGCTGTCTTCTTTATCCTTCAGAGGACAAAAATAAATTTTTTGATTTTAAAAGGTGACACCATTCAAGCAAGGTTAAACATCTGTGAATGAGGCAAACCGAGCTTTACTCTACTGCCACCTCTGTGTTCTTTACCCTTGTGCTCACTACCTTTACACCATTTATCTTCAGGATAAGGTGTCTGCTCTCTTTAAGACTCCGGTATCTGCTCCAATCTGAAGCTTTCACTGATTTCTGCCTCTCAGGGACAATTTCTCCTCTAACTCTGCTGCAATCCATAATACTTTACATAAGTCAGCTGTATTTGTCTCACACTGATCAGTTTATACTCTGTCTCCCTGGCCCATTTGAGAGCCCCTAGAAGACAGGAATTATATTTTATTCCCTATTACATTCCCTTGTCTGCCATCAGTATCAACCCTGGTGGCGAAATCAAACTTTTACACCAAGTTGTCTTTGAAGGGAGCATTTCTGTGACATGTTGCTGTTACTGGTTTTTTTAGTGCCAAGATGGTTTTGAAGATTGTAAGTGTACAATTGAAAGGTGATAGGTATAAAGAGGGGATGGTTATTAGAAACATTGAGATTTTCTTCTATCTTGTGGTTACAAATTTAGAGCAAATTCCTAAAGTCTGAGAGGAAATCTCTAACTGTAAATAAGGTAACATGTGGGATTTATTAGACCAATTATTTATGTGAGCTGGAAGTAAAAATATGTGCATGAAAAGTTTAGATAAATTCAAAGATTAAAGCTACATAACTAACTTTTAACAGCAAATTACAGTGATTGAAATGCTAGCCATTATTTCTTAATGATTGCCAACTGTCCTCCTTCCTGTCAAAAAACAAATAAGGTAAAATTTAAGTTCTAGGTGAAATAAAGCTATTCTACAAATAAAAAGATAGATAGATAGATAGTCTGTTAGACCCAGTAGTGACAGAGGAGTTGATAGGAATTGTATTTAATAAGGTAGCTCCAGTCTTGAATTTTGGTCACGTCATATGCATTGGCAAAGAGATAAGAGGTCAAGATTAACAGCATTGCTCAAGCTGTAACAAGCACATCCAGTAATCAACAACATGCCAGCAACCTTAGTTCTTGTTCCTGGGGGACTCAGAAGACACTTTCAGAAGCCTGCTTCATGATTCGTCATCAGCGGCATAAATCAGTGGAGTTGCTAATATAAAATACCTTGAACAAGTCATGGTATGAAAGAAGGCAAAAATGACAATATAGACCTTAATAATCTGAATGATCAAATCTTTACCTGATCAAGATCATGGAATCATACCTGGTTATGATTCCCACAACCCCTTCCAATTGTACACTTACAATCTTCAAAACCATCTTGGCACTAAAAAACCAGTAACAGCAACATGTCACAGAAATGTTCCCTCAAAGACAACTAACTTGGTGTAAGCATTTTATTCTGCCACCAGGGTTGATACTGATGGCAGACAAGGGAATGTTATATAGAATAAAATATAATTCCTGTCTTCTAGGGGCTCTTAATTGGGCCAGGGAGACAGAGTATAAACTGATCCCACAATATTGAAGCCAAGCCAATATGGACACTGCAAAGTTTAAAAGTCTTTAAAGTATTTTGACTGTCCTTCCTTCCCCTCAGCCTAGGCTCTGTGAACCCTCCAAAAACATGTTACAGAGAAAGCATTTTAATTCAAAGGCGAGTGAGGATATACCATGTGTTCCCTTGGTGTTTCTTCCTAGTGACTTTGTTATTGACTATTGAACAAATTACCCTTAATAAAAAAAAAAACCTTACTTATTAGATTTCTATATATGTACCTGGTATTAGCTACTTCATCAAGGAAAGTTCTTGCACGATGTATCATATCCATTTCTCCTAAAATCTTATTATTGTGTGTAATTTTACTCTCCCCAAGAACTAGCAGTTAAGTTGGTTAAATCACAATTACCAATAGGACTGCAATATAAAATTAGGCCTGTATTTCCACAGGCTCTTATCATTTTACTCAATTCTCTGTGGGTATGGACGAAGCAAAGTTGAAATATCTCAACAGCAAAGTAATCAGATCACCACTAAGTAAGTAAAATATCACAGGCCGTAGAAGGTAACACTGCCCTCACCTGTGAAGAATAAAGAGCCTTTCAGCAAGGCTCTCGCTCGCTGCCCCTGGTGAGTTATTAGTACCAAAAGAACCCGTGCCCTTGGCCACAAGATATCATACTCGAAATAGATTTTTCCCAGAGAACAATCTGATCATCCTCTCTGAAGGTCTATAAATCTAGAATAAAGAGTGGAGTTTCAAGGTTCCCTGAGATTTCTAGAAATATATGTGTACACATATATCTTTTATGATCCCTAAGAAGCAAAGCATACCATTCCTTTCAGTCAATGATGAATTATCAAATTATTTAGAAGAGCCTGTGATGTAACCTATACTGTAGTGCTCACTGTGTGATGTAAATGGTTGTAGAAATCTCTACATGAAAAGGTTGCATAAAATTAACAAGGAAATGAAGAAGGGGCAACTATTAAAGGAGGCCATTTACCATAAATAAAGTATAATGAATGTATACTATGAACCAGACCCTATCAACTCAATCTAGGAAACCTTTATGAAATACTTTTCATATCTGAAGATCCTTAGCAGGAGGAAGGTGCAGTTCTTATCATTGGAAAGTGTCTAGAGATATAAAAGTGATTAATTTGTGAGCCAATGGTGAGGACTTTGCTCCTTGAGTTTCACCCACTGTCAGTCAAAGCTGCCATCCTAGTTTACCATTTTGGGAGTGAGAAGACATAGCCATGAAGAGACATGAAATATTTTGTCTGTCACTTGTCAGAGTTATATATTAGGAAGCCCTGTGTAGATTTGCACATCAGACTGGACTGTTTCCTTATCGACCTATGGCACTTTTAACAGAGGGCAGAACTTACTGCATAAGTACTAGTGGCATTGTAATCATGGATCAGATAAAATATGCAAAACGCATAGCCTTTGCTGTGAACTTTTCATATATCTAAACTGATTACTTTGAAAAGTTTTAAAATTTTTTTATTATATGTCTTTTTTACATATACATTTATATTATTATACATAAATAAAAGAAACTACATACAGCAGGAAGAACCATGAAGCAATCAGGAATTACATAAATGTTACATTCATAGTGACTTGCCTATTTGCATTTGGCAAACTGGAAGCAAACATCTTTTCTATCTTGGTGAGTCTAAAATTCTGAATGAAGTTTGACCAGTACATTAAACACATATTTTGGAGGTGATGTCATTAGTTAGTGGTAGTATTGCTATTTTTTTCAACTGCTCTTTTAAGGTTTGAAACTCCAATTTAGTACATTGTATACTTTTAATTTACTAACTTAATTAACTCATCAGTTTTCTTTGGCATCAGGATCTGTGTAGCCAAAGCCAGCTTAAAATTTGTGATTCTCTTGCACCAGCCTCCTGATATTACAGGTGTGTGCCACCATTTCTAGCTGTTTTTTTTTTTTTTTTTTTTTCCTTAATGGTTCATAGTACCAACATCTCAGAAAGCACCTTGAGATCAATCAATTTAAAGTTTGGTGATATAAAAAAAATTATGGAAGCATTCAATAGGTTCTGATAGAAGAATGGCATTTTGGGTTCTCTATCTTTTTCTCTTTACCATTCCCAACTCTTTTTAACCAATAGATTTTGAAAATTTGCTCATATCACAGGAGCAGGCCTCATTTTGGGGCTGTGCCAGAACTGCACCCTGCTTAGGCAATCTCCATGAATCTAGAGTCAAAGTCCAAGTGAGGAATGAGTGCCCTTTGTTTACACAACACACAACACGGCGACACTGTGGTGAAAGGGTTGGTATTACCCCATGACAGATTATTTTCTACTCAAAAGAACAACTTCAGGTCTGAGAGATGGTAAAGCTGTGAAGGGAACTTGCTGCTCTTGGGGAGGACTTGTTTCCAGGCCCCAGCATCTATATCAAGCAGCATGCAAGTGCCTGAAAGTCCAGTTCCAGGGAATCTAACACTGTCTTGTGGTTCCTCTGGGCACCCGCATGTTCATAGTGTACACACATACTGTCAAACACAGATACACATACACTCAATGGAAATAAATCAATTAAATAATAAAGAAGCTAAAATAAAGAAAGCTTTCAAAAATGAAAATAAGCACAACTTTATGCCCTTCGGTTGCTTTACCAGAGCAGCAGTCAACTGGTTGCCACGTCAACATCACCAACTCAGTCCTCACCTCTCCCACAATATGTATTTCTCAGGCAAAATGAGGGAAGCAATTTAGTCCATTAATAATGAAAGAAAGTAATCCCATTGCAGGGATAGTTCCCATTTCCCTTGATTCTCTCTGGCAAAAGGAGAGGGGGGAAAACAGGTGGTAACAGTGGTGATTGGTTTTAAATCAAAAGGATTTCAGTTCAGCCTTATAGACAAAGCCATGTGCTTTTCTTCCCTTTCATACCAATGGAATTTACTTCAGCCAACTCATTGGATGGAGGCTGATCTTAACTGAACAAGGAATCACAGCCGTGCCTCACTCATTGTGCACTGTCTCTACAGTGCTAGCCAAGTGATGGGACTGGTGTGGACAAGTCCAAGGCCTACTGAAGAGAAGGCGAGGCAACAGTAGGGCCAACTTTATATAGCATTTACTAAGCATCCCATCCAACCGTGGCCCTTGAGGCAACAGCTAAGGAATAAAAGAGGATCTGTTGTGGTCTACACTTCTAGCACAGTTGCTAATATGGACATAAAGGGTCTCAGTGAGCAGGCAAAGGGGGAAGAGCATAGTTCAGGGACTAATTGTACTGCTGCCTTTATTTGGAACCATGATTTGATAGTCAAGTAAACAGTAAACGTTCTTTATGGAAAGTTGTAGAACCCTCACAACTCTTCCAGCCTCATTCAAGCCTTGCATCTTTATCACCCCACCCCATGCCTGTGCTTCCTTTCCAATAACTGGAAGGAATTGCAACAGGAAAATTTCAGATGGAAAAAAAAAATCCAACTCACTGCTTCTTTCGTTGAAACAAAATCTTATACCTGTTCCTGATACTTGACTGAGCTTTTCCGTCCCCTCCTTTTCTTTTCTGTTCCCTTGGTATCCTGCTAGCTGGGCCTGGCCATAGGATCTCTTAGATAGGATCTCTGAGAACTCTCTGCTATGTATTCTGACCCCAAGTCCCTCTGTGAGGCAGCCCGAGACAGAAAATATAAGAGGTGGCACGGGTTTCCTTGAAAGGGCTTGTGGAATTGTCAGTCATAAAAGAAAAACTCTAGGCAAAACTCAGCCACGTATTCTGCCAAATGAGGCTTATCATCATTTCTAAAGGACACAGATAGTCCTGTTACACTCGCTGTGGTATCTTCAATTTTATTTTATTTTTTTACATGCTGCTTTTGAAGCTGTTGGTCCAGACTGTTAAAGGAAAGAAGGGGTGCCACAGTTCAGCAACCTCTAATGTGAAAGTGAGTGATTTTCCTATGTACCATTGTGATGCCCCACTCCTTACTATTCACAGAGCACAGGCTGCCATAACCTGCTCACGCTTCCCACACCAGCTCCCATTGACCTGTGACCAGATTCATGAGCAGAACACTGCAGGCCTCATAACTGGTGGCTACAGACAGGCACCACTGCCTCCTGCAACAGAGGAGCCCAAGCCAGCACTCTCAAGGGCCCTGTCCCATGGATGTGCTCTGGCTTCAACACGCTGGTTCCTGACCTTCCTTGGTTTCTCGGTTTCTCGTATTTTGAGCAGCACTCTCTTGCTCTCTCTATACAATCTGTCACCCCCAAGTTAGAGCGTTCCTAACAACATAAGCAGAAATTCTCTCTGGTGCTTCCGTCTTCAGGCCCAGCTTTAAGTCCTAGCTCAATTGCTTAATTTAAACCAAGTGGCACCTGTTCTTTCTTCTGATCTCTCACCATGATTTTCTATGTGGATGCCTAAGAAATTACTTATGAGCGTTCAACCTTGATTTTAGTACAAGATGTGCCAAGATAATGATAAGAATAAAATAACACATCTTAGAGTCACACATTTATGTACCACAATGTCTTTTTTTTTTTTTTTTTAACATAATACCTTGTGAATATACCTTGTCTGTAACACACGGACAGATCCCAAAGAACTGACACTGTCCTATTCATCCTTGGAAACTGTCTTAGTAGGGTTCTTATCTCACCGTGCCGCTGAGTATTTAAATTGAGTTAGTAACTTTAACTCTGCCTCAGCCTTATCATCTTTACAATGGGAATGAAAATACTCTAGTTATCTAATAGCATTGTAAAAGGATACATTTAAATGTTCCATGATAAAAATAACTGAAAACATGAAAATTGAAAATGCAAGCCAAGGATAATGTATTGTTTGTTATGTTCGTATAGTACATGGGCAACTAATGAACTAATGTTACCCAAAGTACCCAGTAGAGGGCACTGGCACACACTTAGAAATTCATATTCATCATGAAAGTCAAAAAACACACATTTAAAGGTAAGAAACTCAGGTATAATAGTTTGGACAAAATAAATCAACTTTGCTGATTCAGCTATACTGATCAGTTTTTTTTAAAAAACTGCTCTGTCAACATCACTTATATGTGTAGAAAGAACTCAGAATACACAGGAGTTTCTAGTGTATAACCTGATGTTCTAAATTCTCAACTCTAATTTCCACTCTCTGAAGTGCCTAGGGTAAGGAATGGTTCCAGCTGAGCCAGTAGGAAAAAACACTGTTTGCCCTGTTCTGGATTTCTGTGGTCCCAGGGAGAACTCAGTCCTGACAGGAAGAGTGGCCTGGGAGGATTTTCACACTGGGGAGGGATTAGAAAAGACTAGAACAAACTGCTCTCATCATTGTTTCCTTTGCCTGCCCTGGCTCCTTGTAGTCTGCTGTTCTAAAACAGTGCCTTTATTGACTAAGCCCTGACATTTGCCTAGCATAGAGTAGGGTAAGGCTCCCAGAGATGAAGGAAGGAGAGGTCCCAGTCAGTTCTCATCACATTCTGAGCCTACTATGTTCCAACCAGGAAAAATGATATGAGGGTATGCATCAACTGTGCCATTTGTTCCTGAGGAATGCAGCTTTAATTGAGGGAGCCAGAGACAATAAAGATAACATTTGGAGGACATAGGGAATGTTTTCACTGTGGCCAAGCACTGCGCTCAGAGGATACAGATGGTAGGAACAGGATGTTAAGATGAGAAGTGTATTTTGCCTAAATGTCATTCACAGTCTAGAGTAGAGAATGAGGAACCCCGTGGCAACAGGCAACAACCAAAACCAACCAGATGTAAATGTGGTCAGAGCAGGTACATCTACAGTCAGATATGCAGTCTTGCTCCTTTTCATAAACACAAATTTGTTCTAAGGCATGCTAAATCCAGGAACAGAGGAAGCGTCATGTGACTCTTACAGCTGCAAGACACACTGGTCCAACCTGAAAAATCGCATTTGGATGAAATGGACTCTTCAAGAATACACAAGAATACATGAACACATGTATGCATCTGATCTGATCACAAAGCAGCAACCTCCACTCTCCTGAGTTACAAAACACACCATTTTTTCATGTGCTGTGAACACTTCCTGTCTTCTTTGGGTCACTTTCCTATCTTCTATCATTTTGCCACAAGGAATGCTTCAAAAATCCATTCCCACACTGAGGTCAGTCAGCCAACATTTAGAACACCAGCACACACGTACAAATCATAAAACATCTTGTTCAGAATTTTGTCATGACCACATGCAGCCATTCTACTTGTTATTTGTAACAAACTAGTAAATGTATTATTAAAATTTAGTTTATCTACTTCTGCTGCTTTCTTCAGGTGAGCACTTCGACTTTGTAAGGTGTGTGGTTGTCTTCCATCTGAGCAGTCACTGTATTTCCTCCAGGCAGCCCTGGCCTGGGTGTCAGTCCAGGCTCTACTGAATTGTCTGCTCCTCTACAAAAGTTTATCTCAGAACTCTGAGGAGATCATATGAGATACCCCCTGACAAATATCAGTGATTAAAACTTCTGTGTCTTTGGTGAGAAGGAGAGCCAGATGCTTCAGCAATTAGCTAAAATGAGGGAAGCATTAGCATGCTCCTGGGAGGAGAAAGAAGCTTCATTATCTCCTGAACCAAATCAAACGCTGTACCACCTTGCTGAGAGTGAGATAGGGACGTTAACTAACAGCAATCTGTATGAAGCGGAGTGTTACACATGTGCCCACGTTTGTGTGTATGCTTGAATGGCTCCCGTGCATACTCTTCTATACAACCACATGAATAAATGACCACACTGCAATATGGACATCAAGTATGGTCACATGTGGTATACATGTACAGGTGTGCAGATTTTGAGTGTTTATAGTGTGCCCATGTTCGTATACATAGGCAAGCTTGTACACCCTGTATGCATGATTCCCATACATCCTAAATGTTCATGTGTCTTACACATTTGTGAATTTTGTATGTTTATATTTATATACTAATGTGAACTATGTATTAGTACACAGCTATATATACTTGAAGAGGTATATGCTCAAGTGCGTGTGCCTGTATGCAGGTATGTGCACTGTTTGTATATAGCACAGACGAAAAAAGTCAGAGATAGATGATGAAAAGGCATAGGGATCTGCTCAGTACCTGGGGAGTGATGATTTTATAAATGAGGCTTAGAATTTACACTGTATGTATCAACAGAGTGCAGAAATACCCAGTATTGCAAGTTGTGCACACACACATACATACATACATGCATGCATGCATACATGCATACATGCATACATACATACATACAAAATAATATTTCAAGCTGACATTCTTGCATAGCCAACAGAATACATGCACTTCTCCCTTAAGTACCGAAGACCCTAGGAGCCATATACTGGAACAATGAATCTGCATGTCAATCCCAGGGGGCTGATTTAAAATGTCATACATTTAACCATTAATCTGGGGGTGACTACATTCCCCTTTGATTATCTTTAGATGCCTTTTTGTTATGTTGTGGGAGGGCCTAATAATCCTTCTTCCTGAATGGAAGGCACAAACTCCAGCACCATGGTGAATCTTGTCCTCCATCTGCTAAATCTAGGACTTAAAATCGAACTCAGCTCCTAAGAAAAGGTGTAACTCGCAACTCTACCTGCTGCACTGTGGCTTAATGCCTTCAGATGTGAGTGAGGTCTGTTTTGTAAGGCCTGGAGGGATTTGCTGTCCCAGCTCTTCTGCCACCAGTCACTTTCACTTCTGACTCACTCACTCTTTCTTAATCTCCTTAATCGAAGCCATTCACACAAACACAAAGGGCTGATGTCATCACACATGTAGTTAGTGACTCTATGCCTTTTAGGAAAGCTAACATCAAAAGACATACTTTTCCTATCCTTAGACTCAGGGAGTGACTCATTTTGACTATTCAGGCTCTTCTACATTAATAAGTTCTGCTTTGGCACTGAGGGAAAAAATCTAGATGGGAGCCAAGTAAGTGCTCAGGAATTCTGATCAAACCTCCTAGGATCATGTCTGTACCTGACTCTACTTTGGAATGCCATGCACGGTTTACAGAACTCGAGACCAAAGGTCTCAGTCTTCAGAAAATAAAGTCAACCTACCTGCTCAACATAAATGCATTAGTTTCTAAGTTGAAACACACACACACACACACACACACACACACACACACACACACACACAATCTAAATCACTCAACAAAAATATACAGACAAAATCAGCACAGCCTTGAATAATGAGGGCTGTTGCTTGTGTGGTGCTGTGGCGGCATGGATACACTGACTTTAACATGCACATGGACAATGACTAAAATAGACAGACCTTACTTAAGAAGAGATCCAGGCATCTCATGAAGGTCCCAACTCTAGAATTCCTAAATGAAAAGTGAACGATGGGAAACCTAATCCCCTTGGGGATTGTCCAAGGAATGGAAGTGGTTCTTTCTGTTTGACTGGGTCACTTACAGCTGGGGCCAGTGGGGTGACCCTGGGAATGAGACAGGCATCCATTATCACATTCTACACAGAAGGCAATCAGAGGTTTCAAATCCAGATGGCGGTGGCAAGAAAGGAGAGAGAAAACAATGTTAGAGTGAGCGACACAGTTTAGAAACGATAGTAATGAATGAGTTAACCCAGAAACAGAAAGATTCAAATGGTATATACTCACTCATAATTGGACACTAGGCCAAGGGGCACGTCCCACGAAAGTCTTCATTTACTGAGAAAGTGGGATAGATGTAAGGACATCCTATTTGGACTCTAAGTGGGAGAAGTATGGGAGAATGGAGAAATAGAAGGATCCAGAGGGTCCTAGAAATCTACAAGAAGATCATTATGACAGGCGGATCTGGGCCCAGGGGTTCTGCTCAAACTATAGCACCAACCAAGGACAACATATGCAGTAAACATCGGACCCCTACCCAGATCTAGCCAATGGACAGGCCAATCTCCACAGTTTGAGTGGAGAGCAGGCATTGACTTTCATATGAACTGTGGTGCCCAATATTTGACCACGTTCCCTTGATTGGGAGGCCTGGCGGCACTTAGAAGAAGGAAACTTGATACCCTATGAGGATATACAGGAGGAAGTCCCCCTCAGTCACAGTTATAGGGGAGGGGAATAGGGTGAAAGCGGGAGGGAGGAATGAGAGGGTACAAGGGATGGGATAGCAACTGAGATGTAATATGAATAAATTAATTTTAAAAAATAGAAAGGATTGGACACAGCTCAGCAAAGCGAAATGTAAGGACTGCTTCCTAGCCCTTCAGCTGAGCTGCAGAAGAAGGGTAAGAGAAACTCAACAGTCCACAGAGGTAGAGCCATAATCTATAGGATAAAAAAGAGTCTACACTCGAAGATTTGTACTTGCTTGGGAAATTCACTGGGGACATGTCCAATAAGCTGTCACATGTATGGCTGTGCAGCCTGAGGCATATGTCTGAACTACGTGCACATACAGTGAGCTGCCAGCCAGCAAACTTAGGTATAGGGTACCATAAATACAGCTGAAATTAACCTAGGTCCTGTCAGTTAGGAGGAATTACAGATGAGTATAGGGACAACTTGAGACTCTTTACAGTCTAGAGATGGAAAGGACAAAAGGGTGAAATGGGGGGGCTGGATATATTTTTTTAAGTCACAAAAGTAGAGTGTGGGAGGTACTAAGAGTAAATGAACTCCATGCACTGGGAAAGTGTCTGGCAAAGATGCTTTCCAGCCTCTTACAGAATCCCACGGAAAAAATGATCCAGACAAGAGGGTGGCTACTGAGCAGATTTGTCACATATCTCTGCTTACAGCAACTTTCCATAGTGTGATGCTCTGTGGTCACAATCTCCGTAGGCATCCTGTGCATTCACCTGTCCATTGAGCAGGTTTACATGCGTCATCTCCCTTAAACCTTACAGGGACCTGATCGTACAAGCGTTAGTACAATCCTTATTTTATAGCTGAAAATGAGTCAGATCACTTGTGTAAAGTAACACTAGCTAGAAATGGCAGATGAGGGACTTCAGGTTTTGAACTTAGATCCTGTTACTGTTATGTGCTGAGTCGGAAACATCCCCTCAGCACCACCTGTCTTAGAGGCTTGGTCTGCACCTGGAAGATCCAATCACTGGGAGGCAGCTAGATCACAAAGGGCTCTGACGTGATCACTGGATTAATCCACTGACAGATTTGTAAATTCACCGTATTATTGGGACATAGCATTGAGTTGTGGGAAGTAGGTCATGTGGGGTTCTCTGTAAGAACGCAACTTGTACCAATCCCACCCCCTCTCCTCTGCCTAGGTTTCATTGGCTCCTGTAGCCTTCTCTACTGCAAGCTATGGCCTTGACATGCTATCTCATCCCAGACACACACACACAAAGTGGAACTCAGCAACCTCAGATAGAAATATGAGCCAAAATAAGGTTTTCATCCTTTTACATTCTTTCATCATCACAGCAATGGAAGTGTAACTAACATGGGTCCTTTGAATACAAGCCCAGCTTTCTCCATTGCATTGTACTGAGGCTGGTACCTCTGATGAGTTCATTGTGTTAGGACAATACAGTACAATACTCTGTGGTCGTATAATTGCAAGTCTGGGCTCTGTTTGACCCGAGGCCTTGCATCAGGAAGTGCAGCTAAGGATGAGCCTTGCAGCTATAGAAAGTGGACCTTTTACACTACACATCTCAGTTGCCTGGAAGCTGCTTCCCGGTGTGAAGCGCTGATGCTCCTGTAGTCTAACTTCACTGCCTCTGTTCCTTATTTGTAGATGCTTGTTCTCATCTGTAAGGGCACTGTGCTCGGAGCTAGAACACCTTCTCAGTGTCCCTCCTTGCTAAGAATAGCTATGTGAATGGCTCCAGGCACAGGCCTGGCTGGCATGCTCTGGCTTCTGTATTTGCTTTCGGCCTTCTCTTCTTACAACATAAACGTGATGCCCAGAGGTGTTAGCTGTTGCTGTTTATGAGCTCCATGTCAAAGCAGATAGAGAATGGTGAAATGAGAAACTGTGGGATAGTGGGTCCAGATGGGACATTGGGTCACCATCCCAGCCATAGACTGCCATCCTACTGAATAAAATCTTAAGGGAAGTGTGGTAAAGACCTTGTTTGTTTACATAAAAAGCGAAGTCTTTTATGGAGTCCTTAGTTGTGGACCAAGGTCTCACTGGTCTTAAGAACAGAAGTGTCACGCCTCTCAACTTTTCATTTCCTTATTTTCAGCTTCTGGATTTGAAATTCACAGAGGCAAAAGGAAACTACTTCTCTAGTCACAAAATCAAATAGGTCACTTGTGTGTAGAGAAAATCTTTACACAGTAAGCCTTTGTACCTCTTTCAAATTAAGCCCATCTTAAACAAAACTGTAATAGGATTTTTGCCATCAGATAGAAATAACTAATTGCTACAGAATAATAATTAAGAACTTTGAATCATGCCAACTGGCAATAAGTCACTTATCTGCAATCTGAAAAGTATGCCAGTCTCCTGGAATTGTATTGTGATTGGGAAGGAAAATGTTTCTAAAGTGTTTTTAGGTATTTATGGAAATCAAAATATTCACTAATGACAGGAGGAAGGAAGATTATCCTTGCTGTTTGTAACATGAGACACTTTCCCATAGACTAAGTCTGCCCTCACTTTCTGTTAGGGGGTCTCCAGACGGGAGTGGGGGTAGCAAGCCATTCACTGTTGAATCCCATCCTCCTAGGAACATGATGGAAGAGACAGCACAGATGGTCTCAGAGCAATGTTGGTGTCAGATGCTGAGCAGAAAGCTCTAAGCTAATGGCTCCTTCAGCACACACACACACACACACACACACACACACACACACACACACACAGAGAGAGAGAGAGAGAGAGAGAGAGAGAGAGAGAGAGAGAGAGAGAGAGAGAGAAGAGAGAGAGAGAGAGAGAGATAATAGAACCAGAATTGGTAGTGATAATACAGCTCACTCTTAGGCTAAAACTGTGGGCACCATTGCTTGGTTCTCCCAGAGGCTCAGCTAGAGTTAAAGTCAATTCTCATACTCGGTCAACATCAGAAAATACAGTGAATTCTTCAGAAGCCAAAAGGTCAGGCTCTGGGTCACCTCCCAATCTCTTAATTCCTGTTGCTTCTCAAGAAATAAAAAATGCACCTCTCATGCCAAGATGACAGGATATTGTACATCTTGTGATGTTCTTGTGCAACGAGAAGATAAAAAAGGTAAGAATTCTCATTTATATTGTTGTCTAATACAGTGTGTCCTTAACCCTTTTGAAGCCTCAGAAATCTCTGAAACCAGATGAAAATTAAAAAATACTCCTCCCCCCATTGTTTTATAACCTACAAAACTTAGGTACTCTTCTAAATTTATTTTTGTGTTAGAAACTTTCAGACACCCCTGAAACATGGTACAGATTCACAGACTTCTTTAAATAATTCTTCATCCATAATTTCTTCTTTGCTAATGTCACCAATCATAGACCAAGCATTTCAGGATTGTTTGTTAAGCAGTCTCTAGTATGACAAGCTTTGTTTTTGTTGCCCTCCATGCAGGTTGAGCTTTCTAAAACTGCTGTTCAGAGTTTGCTTTCTCAGGAGTTGTACAGAGTTTTCCTGCTCATTTGGAATTTTGTTCTAGAGTTGTAGAAGTTTATCAATAGGATCCTACGGCAAGTGGGTTACAGTACTTACTGCCTGGTTCCTATATCAACGTGACCCATGTCACACTACTAAAGGAAGCTTCTCACTCATGACTCTTCCTGTCCTCTGCTTTGAAATTGAAGATGCTCTTAATACGAAAACTCTTTTGCTTAAACACAGCAGTGGAGAGAGAAAATATCAAATCCCTTATTCTTATGCCCACCTCTCTTCACATTGCAACTAGGCATCCTAGTTACGGTATAGCTACTGAGAAAATGGATAAATGGTTGCTGTTATTTCATACCATGCATGCTCGCTGAGAGATATTAAAATAAATTATCTTGTTTAAACTTTACAGCAATTTATACAGTGAGCATTGTTGTCCTCCATATACTGTAGCTAATGAAAAAAACAAAGGATGGAACTTTAGAATTTATAAAAGAGTGTGGAAGGTGAAAGTAGAAGGTGTTGCTACTTTATGTTACTGAATTTAGTCCTCATATATTATGAAGAAACTGAACCTCCCTACAAAGACCCACATGGCCAGATTATTTACATGTGCATCAAATAGTGCTGGCAGCAAACCGAGTATATACTCTAGTTAATTGAGGGTAGGTACTAAGTGCTAATGAACACTGGAACTCAAGTCAGCTATCACTGTTCTGGCATGCTCTCCTAACTTTATAATCAGATTTCCCAGCACTTGTAGAGGACAGCAATCCCCCAGATTAGAGCAGGGTCACCTTTCTATACACTCATGGGAAAATGATTGCAGTCTAAGTAAAAAGCTGTGTTTCTTCCACCTAACCCACCATATATCATGCAGTAGCGACACGGTAGAGTATCAGTTCCTGGCTCACTCATCACATGGTGGGTGGGCCATTCATTCTATTAAAGGAATATAATTTCCAAACCCCTGTAAAATGCACATCGTAAACTGAACCCACAAGGACTTTAAATACAATAAGCTTGAAGCTCAAGAGTCAACAGATATGCTATCCCCATTTCTGATTTTGCCAAATTACACACATCTCCTAGATCATTTGAATTTTATTCTTAGGTTGATTTTCATCTCCCTGCCCTGCTTGTTGTTTGCTAAAGACATGGCCTAACTTTCCCCAAATTATCGGATCGTTTGCATGTATATGTGAAAGAAAAGGAGATGTTAAGTCAGGACACTTATCTTTAGATTGTTAGGTGATCACCTTCAAGGTTGTAGTTCTAGAACCTGGCCCTAATAACATGATCAAATAGAAGGTTTTCATGTTTCAGTGGGAACGTCGAAAAAGCCAGCTCTCTGGGGTATTAATGTAGCTTTCCTAGTGGAGTAGAGAGGGTGTGTTCCGGTGAAAGATACATGATAATCCACTTGTATTTGTTTGGCTGATATGATGCAGGGGATGGTTTCAGGTAGGAACCTTCTAGAAGGGACATGCATAGACAGCCCCTGATGCTCATAAAAAATGTGATTGTCAACCTTTTTCCTGAAGCACTGTTCTTTAGGGCACACTGAAATTTTCTGCTGGGAAGAAGCGATAAAATGGATTCGCTCACCAAGGGTTCTGCTTAAGAAGAGAGCCTGGGAGTGACAGGTACTTCTAAAAACTATTTGGAAATTGTGTCCGCCTGGATTTATTTTCATTTATCAAATATTATTTTGCTACCGTACCTAAGGTAGTGTAACTAATGTCTCCAATTGCTCTTCCACACACCCTGGACCCATGCCCGCCAGCCCTGCTGGAGAAGGGCGTCAAATGACATCAGCAAGGCTTCTCTTTAATAGCCAGCGTGATTTTATTAAGGAAAATTTGTATTGCCCTTTTTCCCTCTCAAATGTGCCAAATGGACAGATTTTGATTTTTCTTGGCCGAGGGAATTAAAGACCAGGGAAGTGGCTTTGCTCCCCCTCTGGCATTTCCACCACAAGTTAGGAGGCGCCTTCTGAATCCAATCACTTTGAGCAGTTAAAATTTCAGGTTTGAATTTCACCCATCTGAGAAATGTGCAAAGGCGGAGAACTGGTGACTGTAACAGAGTGAGGGTTGTTGTCAGTTACATGTTACTCGGTTGCTCCTCATAGTTGGCCCAGGTGTGTTCCCCCCAGGTAAGAAAGGAGGCCCTGCTGAAGGGCACATCTCTTTGTTGCATATCTTGTTAGTTAACCTGTCAAGAAAGTTGTCAGTGAGGAGACTGGGGTTGTGGGGCTTGGAGGGGAACAAGGACTTTAATCCAATTAAAACTTCACCAGCTTTCCTACATTCCTGAGAACCTGGCTCCAACTAGGAAGACTGTCCTCTTCATGGGGGCGTCCAGGGAGCAAGAAACAAAAACTGTCTTAGCTGTTGGTGTTGCAACAATTCCCAATATAAAGCATCAGACAAAAGAGACAGGATTTGCAGAGATGAAAGGGGCTTGCTTTCAACTCTGTTCTCTGTGGCCTTTCACATAATGCAAGCCAGGCAGGAAGGCACCTAGGAGGAGTGTGTTTCAGCAGTTCTGACCTGACATCTACAAAGGGATTTGGTGATCTCAGAATGACGCTTCTACTGCAGGCTGGATGAAACGCTGCATGGCAATACTCTGTCTTCAGCTTAAAGCAAACAGATGTGCTCAGATTTAAACCTACCCTACCGCACCTGACATGTATTGACCCAGATGCTGCATTTTGGAGCTGAATCTGCTCTTCTTTTCTTTGCTCATAATGGAAGACAAGCCGTGTATACTCAGCTGGCAGTGACATCCACATGAGAAACAAACAGAATGAAGCAATCCCAGAAACATGTAAATGTCTCCTGAAAGGACTTCACAGATTGAGCAAGAGCAGGGTTCTTCTGTTTTGGGGTGAATAGAGGTACATTGAGGGGCCATGGGAAACAAAAAACGTGATGACAGGAGAAAGTCTCATTTTGATGAAAAGCAGCTGATTTGAGGATTCAAAGGCTGTTTACACTTGCCTTTTATGTAAAATACTCATTATGAGATATACATACTTTCAGAAAATTATATATATGTATATATTTACATATATATACATATACACATCCATGTATCATTTGGATATGCCTTTAAATGTCTTACTATGTGTATTTGGAGGGAGATATGTGTATATGGGTTCAGGTACCTCAGATGCCAAAAAAAAAGGCATCAGCTCTCTTGGAGCTGGAGTTACAGGTATGAGGGGCCTGGCATGGGTACTGGGGGTGGGAACTCAAATCCTCTGCAAGAGCAGAATGTGATCTTAACTTGAAGAGCCATCTCTCTAACTGGTGTATTTTTCTTTTTAAACACACACACACACACACCACAAAAGCTCTATTTATCCTTTCCTGATAAAAAAATGCACTTCCTATGGCTGGCTTTACACAATAGACGAGGGAATGTTGAGAATACTGCAATTCTTTTATTGTCACTTATTGTTATGTAATGTTAAGCCTTGAGATTCTAATCTGTAAAGGAAAATGCATTATGTTTACACTGAAGTGAGTTTAGTAGTTTTGTCAGAGTTCCTAGCATTTTCTAAAGATCAAGAGGAAGACAGCCTTATGATTCTCTGTAGAGGAATTGTGCGCCACACAAAAGTTAGCTTCTTGGAAGATTACATCTCTTCCGGCTGCTATGAATTAGTGTTTTAGGATTATTTAACTAATGTAATCTATTTTGTTTTACTCCTAATCATTCAGGGTTACTCCTTTCCATTCTTATTTTAATTCAACCTTTCAACTGACAGAGCCCAATTATTGCTGCCCATATGTACATGGGTGTGAGGTCATCCATCAGAGCTTGCGCAACACCAGTGTCCATGGTCCTGAGATAAAAGCGACTCTTCCTTCCCCTGAAGCCATAAACTTCCAATAGCTCCTCAGCTAGGGGCACATCCCCACAAGGCCTTCCCTATCCATGCTGTAACTTTTATGGGGCTTGATCTTGTGAAGGTCTTGTGTAAGCAACTGCTGATGCTACAGGAATTCATGTGTGCAACAGCCATGTCATTTTCATAAGAGAGTTTTGTAGCATTCCTTATCATCCTTTTGCTCATACATTCTATTTCCACTTTCTCAATGTTCCCTGACCTGTGGACCAGGGCATGGTACCAACTAGTGTAAATGTCCCACGCATAGTTGAGCATTCTCGGACATCATGCTGGTTTGTTTTTATGTCAACTTGATACAAGCTAAGGTCATCTATGAAGTAGGATGTTTAATTAAGTAACCAATCAACTAATTTTTACATCCCGACTGCAGTTTTCCCTCCCATCTCCCCTTCCAGTCCCTCCCATCAAGCTCCCTTCCTCCTCTCCCCCATCCACCCCTCTGTATCTCTTCAGAAAAGAGCAGACCATGGCCTAGAATGTTGCAGTAAAATTAGGTACTTCCTCTCCTATTAAGGCTACAGAGGCAACCTAATAGGAGGAAAAGCCAAAGACTGGTAACAGAGTCAGGGACAGCCCTTGCTCCCATTGTTAGAAGTCTCACTAGAAGACCAAAATACACAACGGTAATATAGCTGCCCAGGACTTGGGTCAGGAAAGTAGGAATCTTAATTGAGAAAATACCTACCTCAGGTTGCCTGTACAAAAGTCTACAGGGTGTTTTCTTGATTGGCAAATGATGTGGGAAAGGTCAGCTCACTGTGGGTAGTCCACAGCTGGATTTGTGGTCTTGGATGCTATAACAAAACATCCTGAGGAAGCCATTAGGGGCAAGTCAGTAAGCAATGTTCTTCCGTAGCTTCGGCTCCAGTTTCTGCCTCTGGGTCCCGCCCTTAAATACCTGGCCAGACTTCCTTTAATGATGAACTGTGGTGTAGAACCATAAGCAGAAACAAATCCTTTCCTTCTCGAGCTGACTTTGGCAGCTGTGGGGTTTAATCACAGCTGTAGAAAACCCTATAATAGTTACTTATTCCCGGTACCTTGGACAGTTATGTACCTCCACAGTAACCACAATCTCCTGCAATAAGCAGCTGCTTTGGCCAAGGTTAAGAACCACACAAACCTATAGTATGAAAAATCAATATATTAGAAGGCAGTTTGATGACACGACTGCCAGTCAAAACAAAGTCAGATCCCCTCAGGGCCTGTACTTTACTTCCTCATGTCTTCATCAGACCTAAATCCTCTTGGGTGAAGCACAGGCCTCAGATCTGATCCAGAGAACAGGTTAGTTATCCCCATAGAAAAGTGTCTTTTAAATCCTTTTTAAAATAAACTTCAAGGTTTGTCTAACTAAAGCTATTGTTACAATTCTTATTCAGCCTGAAGAAATGCTTAGTGCGTATGAGAAAAGAAAAATTTCTTCTGTTGAAGATGTATATTTGTGTTGCATCCAAGGGATGACATGGGAGAGCTATAAGATGCCCATTTGATCACCTGAAACTTTATATGTTCCTTCTATACAAAAGAATTAAATATCATTTATCATTTGGTGAAGGGAATATGCATGGAACCCTTGAAACATATCAAGGGATCAATCAATCAATTGTCAAATGATTGTGCCAGTATTCATATTGTAATTACCTAAGATCTTATCTGAGTCTGAAGAAATGGATACTCAGCACGGAGCACAAGAGACAGGGTGGAGTTTTTAAGAAGCTTTAATAGGGGAAGATTGCCAACTGCCAAATCATCATGTCTGCCCATTGGGGATTTACAATCTACGATTAAGAATCTTCTTGTGTCTTTTCTTTGTCCACAATTCCTGTTTATCTTTCCTTTCTTCTACTGAGCTGTCAGAAGGGAATGAGCAACCCCTGGAGAGGGAGTTGAAGCCTACTGGGTGATTTCATAATAACGCTGCAGGTAGATGTGTATCCAGGCACGATACCTATGATCAGTTAAGAAGTACTAAGGTAATCTTATGAAGAGCAAGTGCTCAGGTGAGAGACTATGGTAGAACACAGCCTGAAAACTATCTACACCCCCACATACACCCCAAGAAGTGGTTCTCAGTTTCTACATGCTACCTTAATTCATACGGACCAGTCTAAGTTCTTCAAAACCTGACTGTGGACTTAGAGTTGGGAATTTTTGAGGCTTCATAGGGTTTCAAATGGGGATAAAATATGGTACCTTGAAACAGTTTTTTTTTTCTCTACTAAGGGCACAATGATAAATCTCATTTATCTTATTTATTTTTGTCAATATATTTACTCTGCATCCACAGCAATGGTTTTTATTATGACATCTTCCTACATTGTATAATTTATTCCTATTCAGCCTCCAATACCTTCTCTTGTCCCCTTCCTGCCTCCTCTTGGTTCATTTCCTTCACGTAAATAGATTTCTCTCTTCTTCAATGTCACATGTATACATATATGTAAATGTATTTAATTAAGTCTAGATCCCACAGAGACTTTTTTCTCTCTGTTATCTTCCCACTATCATTCCCACTCCAGCCTCCTTTCTGACAGTATATAGTTCCTATCTTACATGTATGCACATGTGTTCATACATGTTTATATAGTCTTTCTTATATTTGGATTCTGAATATGAAAAAATTTAAATCTCCATAAGTCAGTGCTGCCAGAGCAGGGTATAAATGTTAACATTTTATAACACAGTCATTATTGGGTGATAGTTCCCTTTTAGACCCACACCTCTGTGAAGCTATCCATACAATATATCTGAAACCTCATAGGCATTAGAAGCTTCACTTAGATTTTACCTGTGGACGTTCCCACCATCATGCATAAGCCTTTTTAGTGAGGTTGTAAAGCTGAGAATCTAAATCTTTAACATTTGTGGAAAGTAAGAAGAAAGAAGCTTTCTCAGGAGATCACTTCTCCTGAATCTGATGTAATTCTTCTTGTAGGAATCTCTACCCTCCCCTATACTACGATATATAGACCGTGGCATCTGTGATCAGAGAGCTGTATCAAAATGTGGTTTTAGGACCTCCACTAACAGCTAATTATTAGTTAACTCTATAATTCCAAGAAATTAATCACAATGTCATGGTTCATTAATAAAAAGTATGAATGCTGGATGCGCTAAATCTAAAATTCTTTTAGGTTCTTGTTTATTTGCTCTTGTTGTTTGTCTAATTTGGTTTTGTCCTTGTTTCTTGATTTCTTTTTTTCCTTCTTTACTTCTTCTTTCCTGTGAAACATGTACTTCTGTGAAATGTGTATGTTGTACCAGTCACAAGCTCAGTATATAGCAGAGGAATCCCTTGAACTCCTGATGAACTCCTGATGTTTCCAGAGTGTGCTAGGACTACAGGAGTGTATGGCCACACTGTGTTTATTCTGCCACACTCTAGGCAAGTACTCTACCAAGTGAGCAGTTGTAAATATTGAAGCTGAACTTAAATAGAACAACCAATTGACATGACAAAAAACAAAGAAAAAAAATTAGGGCAATCTTCCATAGACCTGTCCATGAGATGAACGTATGGTTTGGTCTTTGTGCTCAAAAGTGTTGCCATCTTTAGTGTTTTCTAAGGCATCCATTGTTTTCCCTCATTACTTGCTACAGTTTCAGGACCGTGCCATTTCATTTTTCCATTTTGGTTAGTCATTATCTCCAGTCCTTGGAATGATACCACACATATTCAGGGTGGGTTTTCCCAAGCTCCAGAAATGTAGTCAAAGGCATGACTAGAGGTGTCTTTCATGGGAAATTCTATATTAAGTCAAATTGATGACCATAATTCACTATCACATAATTTTGCTCACAATAATCTATTATTAACAAAGGAAAATTATATTAGTAAACAAAATGTGGTATATACTTTATTGTCCTTGTATAATTTAACTTTAAAGAAATAAAGTAAAACTATTAAATAATTACAAAGTGACTATTCATATATGCATATGAAAGCACCATTCTGTTAAAAAATATTGCAATGGCTAGCCCCTCAAAGTTCTACATAAAACAGCATCTTAATTTACACTATTGGTGATCCATACATTGAATTTTAATTATCAATTTTAAATTTTATTTATAGTTTAAACATTTATGTAGACTTGTCTAAACTAAAATAACTGTTTTTAATTCTGTAGAAGTAGAATCATATATATATATATGATTATGTTTTAAGATATTTACATTCTTAATAGTACTTATATAAATTTTGCTTTATTTCTTAGGTGTCTATATGATTTTTCCATATTGTCATGAGTATCATTTACTTGTTTTCATTACTCCATGGCAGCTTAGTATATAATTTATCTTAATTTATTTATCTAATAAACACACATTCTGATACACTCGTAAATGATCTGCATTGTTTGGAAGATTTCTTAAAGCACTAATCCCCAGAGGTTTGGATTTCTTGATACCCAAGAATTTGCGTTTTTAACAAATTCCCAGGAGATGTTGATGCATGCTGGCCAGGAAAGCAATTCTGGTTCTGGGTACTCAGCCTTGTCCCATCGACTAGCAGAATGGCATTCACCTACGAAGCTACAGCCGTGTGAACTCTCAGATTTTATCCCAGACCTATGAAATTAGAAGTTTAATTTTAACAAGGTCCCTGCAATTTGGGTGTGCATTAAAGTTTAAGAAAAATTGCTGTGGGTTATATACAATCTGAAATAGAATTTTTGAGATTGTAGAATATAGATACCATTAATATTTCTATGTAATATTGACTTGATTTTTATAGTAGATTCATGGTTTACACAGGTAGTTATCTTTGAGATAAAGAAATATATCTGTCTTTTAATTGATAAACTTTCTGAAAGTATTTCTAATTTAACACCCACAAAATTTCTTCTCATCATCTTAAATGAGGACAGGAGTTAATCAGATAGTGTAAGTTCCTTACTTATAAATTCCTGTCTTTTAATTTAGATAAAGTTATACATTCCACAGAGCTTGAAAAATAAAATCATTGAGCATGCAAAACTGTGTTCAAATACAGCAGTTATTCTCACTTGACGAGGTGACCTGGCCAGTGGCCAGAGCAGTCTTTTAAAAATATTTTAAATAGACAAACACCAAGCTAAATTTTAAAAAAAGTAGGCAGTATTAATGATGTTTTCAATTTCAAAATAAGGACCTTCAAACCGAAGCAATATGCTAATCTTTTTCTCATATATAAAACTAGTACTTAGAAAAATAAAATAAGTGGTGGCGTAGGCCTTTAATCTCAAAACTCAGGTGGCAGAGGTAAGGGATCTCTGAGTTCTAGGTGAACCTGGTCTACAGAGTGAGTTCCAGGATAGGCAGGGTTGTACAGAAAAATCCTGTCTCAGAGAGCAGGTCAGGGGAGGAGGGCGGGGAGAGAGAGAGACAGAGAGACAGAGAGAAAGAGACAGACAGAGACAGAGAGACAGAGACAGAGACAGAGAGAGACAGAGAGACAGAGACAGACAGAAAAGAGAAGAGAGAGAATGAGAATTACTATTAGAAAGGGGACTATTTGAGAAGAGAAAGGGACAGGAGGAGGATAGCAACTAAGGAGAAGATATTGGGGGCAGGGGGATGAATAATATTAAAGTCAGGATGCACATATATGAAATTATCAGAGTGAAAAAGTGTTACTTTCTTTCTTTCTTTCTTTCTTTCTTATTTTAGACATTCAGTTCAAATGCATAAAAATATCAGCTGGGTGGTACATAAAACAGGAGAAACTTGTTACCATTACAAAGAAAGTATAAGCAGTAAAAACACAAACAAACAAACCTACTTCTAATATTTTTCAAACAATCTTGAATGCACCTTAAACTATATTTCATGCAAGAAAGACATGAAAACTAGTTTTGAAATATCTTATGTATTTAAATACACAGATTTAAACATTGTACTTAATGTATTTTTAATTGTATTAATATTATGGTGCATGGAGCCTACTTAAGGATAATTAAGCGCAGAACAATAGCTTTAAAAATGTAGCTCCTTTTATAATATAATCATTTATCCTAAATGTACTATAAATTGAAATAGCAATAATATTGAAGACAAAAATAAGCTTTCAAGGAAAGTCTATAATAGCTTAACATAATGGTGTCATTACACATTATAGATATAAATGGTAAGCTTTGCTAATAAGGGTGTTCTGGGTATTTTCATTTATTTTCTCATTCAAGTGTTATTACTTTACCAGTGATGCCTTACTATAGTCAAAAGTCTAATCAATTAGAATGCTCTCATTGGTGTCCATCAACAAGAAAGGTATTTTTTTCTTCTTTGTTTGTATATTGGCTCCTCAAAGACCAAAAGTTCTCACTGGGCTAAAGTGAGTGTGTAACCAGCTAATTGATCATCTCCATGGCAACCTTGAGCCCCATTGATCACCAGACCTATGCCTATGGCCATTCCTAAAGGTGTGCTGAGCTCTACGCAGCAGATAGACTGATTCAACAGACCCTCATCAAATGCTACAAACAGCAAGTTATGAACATCCATCCGTGTTGCTCTTTCATGAGCATTTGAGCTTCCCAGGGCACCATCAATGATCATTACCCATCATTACCCATCTGACTGGAAATTCCTGTCAAATTTCTGTATTACTCATTGGTAAATATATGGACAGAAATAATCCCAGCACTGTTGACTTGGATGTAATTAGCTATGTACAGAAGTGAACCAGTTGTGAGCAGTATATTGTTTAAGATTCCTATCCATTTATGTGGCGTTCTAGGAGGAGCTGTGCGAGTCTGTGTCCTCTCAAATCTATCTTGTGCTAGCCTCCTAAAATGAAAATTTCACCATGGCAAACACTATTACAGTTAAGGCATTGCATCCAGGAAGTCCTAATAAAATAAATATGACCATAAAACAGAAGAAAATTTTTATGAATGGCACAAGGTAGTGTCTTCTAAATGTGACAGGGACACTGCACCCATGAAATCACAATACAATCATTTAAGCAAGACTTCAATGATGACAATTCCAGTTAACATGCCAATGGGAAGGGAGGGAAGTGAACAGTGATTCATTTTTAGATGAAGAACTACAGGCAGGCAATGGCTGCTAAGGGAAAAAGAATTGGTTTTCTTCAGGGATGAGACCCCAGAAAGATTATCTAACCCCAAATGGTGAACCCTAAACACATGTAAGTAAAAGCAACACTAGATGGGTTTGAGAGAGAGAGAGAGAGAGAGAGAGAGAGAGAGAGAGAGAGAGAGAGAGAGAGAGAGAGAGAGAGATTGTGTGTGTGTAACAATATTTACTATAGAAAAGGTCATGAAAATGAGAGGGAGCGTGGAAGGCACAGGAAGAGTTGGAGGAGGAGGACAGAGTCATGAAAATGATATTCTCCAAAGATCATTACAAGATTTATTTTGAATGTTTAATTATGTGTGCGTAAGTGTCTGGGCACATTAAAGCAGGTGCCCACAGAGGTCTACAGCCTAGATCTCCTGGTGCTGAAGTTACAGGCACTTGTGAGCCACTTAATATAATGCTGGGAAGAGAACTCAGGTGCTCTATAGAAATGCTGTGTACTCTTAATTCCTGAACCATTTCTCCAGCCACTGGGCTCTCTTGAGAACCTCAGGCACATACTTTATGTAAACTAACCTTCCATCAAATGCTTCTTTGTCTTAATGCTCATGGTTACACATCTATATTAAACCATTTTCCTAATGAACTCCAACTCTGCTTCGTTGAAAACAGAACATTGGTAAGTAACACTCAAACATTTGGACACATATGCACTGATTCTAAGATATATGGAAACACTGTATGAAGGCAGTAGTAAGAAAAAGAACAAGTAAACATAGGGAAAAATATTAATGGGCTTTGTTACTGTAATTTACATTTGCATTATCATCTTCCATTCCTTCTGATCCAATCCTCATCAAGCCTCACCCTGCTAATGCCATTTTATCCTTTCTTTTGAATGCATCATCTACTCACCAATTAGCCTTAATGGGATCAAACGGCTAGGACACAGGAACAAGCCACCTGGCTTACCTGTGTCCCACCTGTGCTCTCTCTGTAAAGACTTTCTTTTCCAAATGGCACTCAGTTAGAGTAGAATAGTGACTTTCCGCAGACACCTCATTCCCATTAGGTGTGCTGTAAGACCTGCCATTAAGCTGCATTTATCAACCTGGTTTCTTGTATCAACTGTGATGTTCAGTGAACCCTCTCCCATTGCCTCAATAAGGTCTTTGTGTAAAAATCCATATTTGAGGGGCAGCATCTGCTTAAATGTGATCAGGAAATTAGCTAACAGCACACACCATGAGACATAAAACAGTTTCGGTAGGAATGAGAAATAAGTCAGAAGGATATGGTATTTTTTTCCACAATAACTTCTACTTTAGTTCCTGATCATCGTTGAAAATACACTGGTGTATGTGAGAGGCCTGGGAGGGGAAACAGGGACAGGGGGAAGGCCTGCATTGGACCTGCGTGAGCACATTTGGAAAGATACACAAAGAGCAAGCATGGAATAATTGGTAATTGAGATTACTGCTTATGAGTCACCTGACAGCTCCCCAGAGGTTTAGAAAAAGACTAGAAAATCTTCCAAATCCAGCATTACCACATGGAAGCCTTTACTAAGATCAAACAGGAGCAGTCCTTAGGAACACTGTTACTGTGCTCCTCGCCCTCTCTAAACTGGAATTCTCCCACCCCACCCCCAATCCAGAGCACCTGTATAACCTCAGCAATTTCATCTGCACAGCTTCTGTTGCCTCAGAGTCTTTAGTACTGATCCTGTCGAAGCATGTGTGAGAGCGTGTGCATGACTGAGGAAGCAAGCAGTTGATTTGACTCCACAAAAATTCTGAATCATGTGGTATTTCATTGCTTTCAAAGACCCTTCAGTGTAACTCTCATTAAACATTGTTTACCTCCTAAGAAGTGGCACTCCTGGGATTACAGTAACCAACAGACACTGCACTATGATTAACTATCTACAATGCCATTTGTGGAGTGATTTTGAAATGCAGATTGAGACTATGAAAGTTCTTAGTGATATAAAAGTACTTAACATAAAAATATGGAGAAAATGTAGACTTCTGAAGGAGAAATGTTAAACCACAAGAAATAGCAATATCAATCCATAGCTTCTATAACCCTTTATTTGTTATTATACTATCGCAGAACAGGATTTACTTATAATTTATTCTGACTCTAAAACATAAAAAAATTCCATGCTAAAATTAGGAAAGTTTAAAAGATAAATACTGTGTGTAGAATTACCTGAAATAAATGAGTGAAAGTCAGATAACAAATATTGTGTGACCATATTCATGGCTAAATCCAGAAAAAGTGACCTAGCATCTATGTATATATGTATGTATGTATATCTATCTATCTATCTATCTATCTATCTATCTATCTATCTATCATTCTACCTAAAAGTTGTTTTTTCTATTCAGGATTTCTCTGTGTAGCCACGGCTATCCTGAAACTCGCTGAATAAAACAGGCTGGCCTCAAACTCACAGAGATTCACCTGCCTCTGCCTCTTGAATACAGGGATTACATGTATGCACCACCACCAGCAGCAGCAACTTACTTTTACTTTTATTTTGAAATATAAATACTAGAGATCTATACTGGCCTCATGTAGACTGATTTATAACAACATAAATGAAAGGCAAAGAAGACCCATAATTTTACTGTTTTTCTGATAACTTTTTGCAAGAAGATGACATTATTACACTACTGGGCCACAGAAAAGTAGGCGTTTACTTGCATGCCATGGAGAGCTTTGGCCTGCTTTTCAATTTACTAGGGAGGATGGTGATTTATAATTTTAGGTGGATGGTCTTGGGCACATGACTCTCTATTTATCTGGGGTCACATCCACTTCATAGGTATCTAAGTGGGACTGTCAGTATGGAGTTGGTAGCCATTGTACTGGGTCAGTCACCATGACATTGAACTTTTAGGGTTGATGTCATCAATGATGCTTCATGTCTTATTAAGATAGAATATAGTATATAAGGACGCATTCAAGAATCAGGGAAAGGCTTTGGACCCAGAATATTTGGCACAGTTCTGGGTTGGGGCGGGCAGAGTATATGAGAAAATAAGCTTACTAGTTTGGGCAATCAGAACCAAAGCTGATGTTTCTGGATCCATCAGAAGTGGCTAGAGCTGAGTAAGGATGCACTGGCTAGTCCTTACCTAGAAAGTGGTTTTATGAACAGGTCAGAAGATTTTAGACCAGATGATAACTGAGAGATGTGCTCTCATCATCCACCCAGCCCAACCCGCACCCCTCAGGCTGTCATGTGGTCACAAGCTGTTAGTGTTCTCCTCTGTGGACTAGCTTGCTTAACTTGTCTTTAGTAGGTAATGAACTCTTTCAGCCAGCAACTATTGTGACCTAAGCCCTCTCTGCTTTAGTACCAGAGCATAATGTGGTAGATTATGAGTTGGAGACCTCACTACTTACAAAATCCTTTAAATGGATCAGAACGTGTTTTTTTCCTGTGAAGCTAGCTTAGGCCACTTTAAACATAATGCAATTGTAATGCCAGGGTCTTAGCAATCTTTCATTTGTGATCTAAAAGCTCACTATGAGCAAAGGTTGATCTCCATTTAGTAAAAATGGAAAGGGTGGAGCAAAATTATAGTAAAATAGAAGTTGGATTTTATAGCTGTCTCATAGGTATCTTTACAGTTAAGGTTGTTGCTTATGCAAATTCAAGTAAAGAAAGTATAGATATGCAAAGGAAAGGAGTTTTAAAACGGAGATTTCTACATTAGTTGTCCAGTTGAAGCAAATTTATGTGGTAATTATTAAATATTCCAATATTTTTGGTTATGTGTGCAGAGGCCAATACTTTATTAAGTTTTTCTATGTACTGCATAGATTCATCTAAAGATAATTGCTGGGCTGTCCTGCTCAGGGAGCAATTATCAGATCCCATAACAGTAATAAAACATAAGAAAAAAGCTCAGAGACAATGCAAAAATGAATGTAAAGAGTGAAACTGACAGCCATTATTTACTGTTACTTTTGATTTTAAATTTTTATTTTTATTTGAGGGTGCTTTGTCTGCATGCATATCTGTGCACCACATGCATGCATTGCTTGCCGAGACAAGGAGATGTTGGGGGATCCCCTGGAACTAGACACTTGTGAGCACTGTGTGTGTACTGGGAATTGAAACCCCACCTTTCGCAAGAGCAGTCAGAACTTTAACATGCCACGCCATCTATCTCTCTAGGCCTTACTATTAATTTTTAAGAAGCGATATAATACATACATCCATTTTATACATGTATACTGAAGATGTACTATGTACAAAACACTGTTCTTGATGGGAATATAGTAGCAATAGAAAAAAGTGAAGAATTTGAGAAAAACATGTTCAAGTCATATTTTGTAATATGTTAGTTTTAGAAGATGAGAACAGGAAAACAGCAGGAAAGGGCTGAAGAAGAGAGTTCAATGATGTAAAAGCAGTGTTGAGCATCTGGAGTCTCATACAATCAATGATAATGGAAGACACCAAAACAAGAGAGATAGTAACAAATTAGACAGGGAGAGCGAAAGAAAGAGAGAGAGAGAGAGAGAGAGAGAGAGAGAGAGAGAGAGAGAGAGAGAGAGAGAGAGAGAGAAAGGCCATTATGTTGGTCTCAGAGAAGATGAAAAGAAAGCAATAAATTTGAGTGTACTGAAACAAAAGAAGGGGCCAGGAGAGTGGACATGGTCACTTTAGCAAAAGTATTTTAATTGGGTTTTATAGTTAATGGAAAGAAAGAAATAGAGTTAGTTCAGTTCTTTGGGTGTCTGGAGACTTTTTTTAAAAAAGTAATTACTTAAGTGTTATTATAGCAAACTAACATGTTTGCTAATGAATACATAAGGAGCAAGCCATGCAATTGCTAGAAGGGTCATGCTCCTGAGATTGAAATGAGGCCAGTCCTAAGCACAGGCAAGGGATCTGCCTTTGGTGGATGCAGGGACCCCTCATATATAGAAACAAAGAGTCAGCATGTGGGAACACAATTGGACAGATTGCTAACTTCAAAAGGAGGAAGATTTGAAATATATTAGCTTTCTTTTGAATAACCTCTGGAGAAATGTTTTTTACTGAAGAACTGTGACATAGAATTTATGAAGATTGAAGAAACAGTGGCATAAAAACCTAGGAATACAGACTAATACCCTCTTGCTTATCACCAATGATACTCAGCTTCATGAAATGACTTTGAAGATGAACAGTTGTCCAAATTAGGTAAGAGAGTAAGTGGAATCAGAAAAAATAAAAAACAACCAATAGGGAGACAATTAATAGACCAGGCTTGCCTTGAGCTCACAGCAATCCACCTGCCTCTGGCTCCTGAGTGCTGGGATTAAGTATAGCCCTCATCTTCATTTTCAATTTCATATGTGAGGGGATAATTAGGAATAAGTTGTTCTCTGTTCATATCACTTCTGTTCACTTCCTTTGTGACCATAGCTTCATGGCTATATAGGTCACATGAGGAGTCCATATATGGTTACATTTTCCACTCAGAATTTATTTTTGATTGGTCATTAATGACTAGTCATATCACAAGACACCGTTATCCCTTCTACAATGTTAGTCTTCAAGAATAAGGGCAAATGGTTTTCTTTGCCTGTTTTCTGCTGCTAATTACCAGAGGTTGGGTGAGCTATATAGAAGAGAGGCTTACTTGACACATGGCTCTTCTCTCCAAGGTCAAGAGGAAGATCCATTTGACAACAATTTGGGGCTGGCAAAATCCCTGAGTAGAACAGGGTATCTCTGTGCTCCAGAAACCTAGCCAAGCAGATATTTGTAGTTCACCCATTTAAAAAATAACACATGTACCCATTAATCTACAAATCAATGCATTAATCACAGGTATGTATTACATCATTCATGAAGTCAGAACCAAGATAAATTGTTGACGGTCCCATCTCATCCCACCTCTCAACACCTCATAATAGAGATTAAATTTCCATCTGCATTTGTGAGGTACAAATCTTAATCAAACCACGCAGTGGTTAATAGGTATATGGTCCTTAAGTTAAGTTTTATTTCATAGATGCAACATTTAATTTCTATGGTTTCTTTATAAGTCTTGTCTGTTGAGTGCTCACGATGTGCGAAAATATGAGTAAGAAATACTAATGGACGTCTAATGGTCTCTCATCTCAAAGATTTCAAGTTCTTCCAGCAAATATAGTGAAGCCAATCAAATCTGGTCTAGGGTAGGGGAATAGGACGGAAGAGGGAGAGAGGATAGGAACAGGCAGATACAAGCAAGGGGATAACAATCTGCATGTATTCTGAATAAATTATAATCAATTAAAAAATTTAAAATCCAGTGCTGTAAAGGGTAACAAACCCTACATTGTAAAAGTAAGTGAAATATGATCAGTATCTGATAGAATAGTACGTATTTTACAGACAATTAAAGTGAGGCTGTCATTTGCCCTAAAGTTTACAGCTATTAAATGGTAGAAAAGCTTGTAGTGTCCTTCTTTGTGATTCTAAGAACAAGAGTCTTTTTAAATACTTCATTCTGACTGGTAGGAAGAGGAGACTTTCCCAAGATCAGAAGGAGTGTGTGTGTGTGTGTGTGTGTGTGTGTGTGTGTGTGACAGAGAGAAAAAGGGATAGATTCTAATCATAAAAAAATAACTTTGAGAGCAATTGTTTATGAACTGTGTAGAAATAGGTCAATGCACAGCAGACCACACAAGATGGGATTCTGAAGAAGGGAGGAAGCAGCCAGCTGTTACATTATTATTCTCATTATCCCTGCATCGAAGTCAATTTACAGTTACATAAGGCACCCTTCCCTCCTGAGGCACAGTGTACCAAAATAGCCAAAAATGATGTGACACAGCTTAGGCATTCATTTTGTCTGCCAACTTTAGCTCCCCAAAAGTTTTGCTGAGTTTCAACCCCAGAAAATAAAAGAAATTTTTGCAAAGAAGTCCCCAAACTATTGTTTTGAGCAGTGGTGACAGCCTCATGTCAAATGTTTAGGTTTCTAAGACTATTTAGCGGCAACACTGGTTTGGGCAGATGTCCCAGCATAGTTTAATATTTCATTCAGAAAATGACAAAATTCATCTTCGCATAATCTTTAGAAGGTTGTGTTACTGATAACCACATAAAGGGAAAAGAAGGAAGAAATGGGATGTAGGTAATAGAGTTTAGCAGATTTTGGATGTATGAAACCTATTTCTTCAAACAGGTCTTATGTAGTCTTGTATATTAGAAAATATCACTCAGTAGAAAAAATGGTTCAGAAAAATGTGGTGAGCTACTTTTATCAAGTTCACCAAATTTCATTGGCCAGACTATGGTGTTTTAAACACAAAAAATCAAAACAATAGAAAAGTAATTTAAAATTCTGTGTTATTAGTAAAGACCACAGCCAGGCATAACAGTATGCACCTGTGGTCACAGCCACACGAGAGCTGAGGCAGGAGAATCCAATGAGTTCAAGAGTGGAAAACTGCCTGGGCAACATACTAACATATTGACTCAGAGAAACAGTAAAGATGATAGAGAATGATTTAGCAAATTATCCTTCTCTAAATGAAGAAATATTCCAATGGAAACTTGAAATTGGTGATTTCCATTAAGTACATAGCAAATAGGAGGGCGGTGTTCAGAACAGCAGAAACATAGGAGGGTGAAGGAAGGAATCTAGGCTCAGAATAAGGAATCCGGAGCAGAGGACTCAGGTGCCTAATTACCACGTGTAACAAAATAGTTGTGAAATATTCTACTTTTCAACTTAAGGCCTAAATATGTCCATGAATCATACCAAAATTCTTTGAGAAATTATTGCTTATACACTTAAATGGTTATCTTGCAAACTAGGTTTCAAAATGATGAGAAACAAAATCCTGAAGAGTGAAATAGTCAATTGCCTCCTGTAGGAGGAAGGACACCTACCTTGAGCAGGACCAAGGCCCACCTGGCAACACACCTGTGCAGAGGGGGACTTCATGTACAGTTGGCCAAGATCTACCTGGCCATGCCAGGGCATGCCCAGAGATTGACTGCCCAGAGTCTGGTCGCATTACAGTGGGAACCAAGGAGGAGGAGCCACAGAAGCAGCTCTCAGTTTGGGAGCTAATGGGACACTGAGAGGGGGCTATAATGGCATGCCCTATTTCAGCAATAAATGAGTCTGCTTCCACCTCATGCCTGACTCCCAAAGTCTATGTCATTGACTCTGTACTCATCCCCACTCCCAAGGGTCCTGGGCCTGGATCCCAGCAACTTTTATGATTAATAAAAATATAAGATATAAGGTAAGATAATAAGAAACACTAGGCAGCATATATTATGTTATAGAGGAGTTTATTAAATGATCATGAGGGGAGAAGGGAAGGGGGAAGGGGTACCCCAAAGAGAGACAGAGACAGGAAGAGTAAGAAGAAGAGAGGTAGGCCATGTGGAGGGCTTGTCCCTTTATATTGCCCTGAGCAGGGTCAGGTTCCTGTGGCAGGTAAGCAATGACATCATAGGTAGGCAGACTGATTCCTATAATAAATTCCTATAATAAAAAAATGAGGAACATTTTTATATAAGGTAAGTTGAAATATATAAATATATAAATATACGTAAGGGAGAAAAAAGAGAGAGAGAAAAGTGATAGCAATGAAATGTCTAGATTTTATGATGAAGAGGAAGGAAAAGTTCTACCTTGAAAGTTTAAGGTAGAGGGTAGGGTATGTCAAACATGTCCTGCTGCAGATAGGGACCGAGTAGTGCTGCTGGAACCTGGAGCTGTTTGTCCTGGGTCTGGAGCTCACCATTTCAGCATTTTGTAAATGACTAAGGGGGTGAAGTAATCATCTTGACTACTTCCTGCTGACAGTAGAGTGGTGATAGGGGGTTTAAAAGGCTGAAATGTTGGCCAGGTTCTGGAAGAACTGCCTGTTGCAATTGCTGTCCAGGGTCTGAGACCATCTGCAGCTGGGAAGGGCAATACAGGTCCAGTTAGAAAGAACAATACAGGTCCAGATGGCATGATCTATGAGGCTGGATGGGAGCATTTGTGGGTAGCTGCTTTGAAAATGATCCAGATGTAGAAAGTATGGCAGGATACTGGAATATATATGTGGGCAGAAGACAGTAGGTTAGGGAGAAAATTTCCTTTAGGTGAACATTTGAAACTCTTGGGAGAGCAAAGAGAAAAGGTAAGAGACAATGTTGACAATGCATGAACACTTTGGGAGAGCAAGGCAAAAGGTTTGGATATGTGAAACTTCCTTCCATTTTACCCAGGAAAAGCTTGTACATGAGAGCAAAGAAAAGGTTTGGATATAGGGAGCTTCCTTGATTTTACCCAATTCTGACAATAATTAAAATAGTTTAGTTTTGGGTCTGTCCAAGTTTGGTTGCAGAGGCGTGTAAGCCTAGAAGCCCTTAATATGGGCAGAGGGATTTGAGACGCTCTAAAAGACATCCCAAAGGTGTGTTAGAAGGAACAGACTGGACACTTCTAGTGAGAAGGTGAAATCACTAAACTGTTAGGGCATCCCCAGAAAGGATAATGACTCAAAGGACAGGTGCACAGACTGTTCCAGTAGCTCATCAGTACTGAACAGGGGCCAAAGAGTGAGCTCTGTGACTGAGCTGGCCCAGGGACACAGTCACCTAACTAGAGCACTAAGAATTTTTCAGAAGCCAAGCGGCAGCAGGGACAACCTTGTCAGTTCTCACCCAGTGGGAACTGTCCTAGTTGTAGGTCAGAGAAGAGTTTGGGTACCTCCACTCCCAGTGAACGAGAGAGGTGTCAACAGTCTCTTGGACAAACGGAAGTGTTTATGTGACTAGGAAAGAAAATTCAGCTGGTGTTGGGTACAGAAAGGTGGCAGTTAGGAAGTTAGGGAAAGGGGAGTACTAAAACCAGTGAAAAGTAGAGGGAGTTTCACCCTCAGAGATAGGGGAAAGGTGAAAAACTTTGGCTTTGAATTGCAGTAGTTATTTGGATTCCATTTGACCTGTGAGACGAATTTCCTGTAGCTTACAAGAGTCTTTTTAAAGTTCATAAAGGGAGATAAATTTTAGACACATTAGCATCACCATTGTTTGAAATCTGCAGTGAAATACACATCATTAGACATGTATACATTGTAAGAAAAGGCAGTAGACACACAGCATAGTAGAAGCTAGGGAAAAGCCTTTGTGTTAAAAGCACATATACTTTGAGGTGAGCTTAGGGAAGGCAGAAGCCTTTTTGGCCTCTGTGGAATAGTAACATCGGGAGCACAGAAATCTCCTGTAGAGCAGAAGACTGGAGGTATAAATTAAACACAATGAAAGACATTAAAAAAAAAAAAAAGAGTAACCAAAGGAAAGTTAAAATCTTGATCATGGAACTGTGATAGGATCTTATAGTGTAATGTTTTACCATAATTAGGTTAATAAATCAGAGCTCCATTGATCAGTGTCAATACTTTGAACAGTTAATACAACAATAGCATAGCAACAGGACAGCAAGAAGAAGAAATAAAGCATCCTTTTAGACCTTCATAACTCATATTTACCAACTTAAAACACATTCTTAGACCTTCTAAGACTCAAAATTTGCATTTACCAACCTGAAACACTTTCCTTCTTGGACCCTCCAAATTTTCTTAGAAGCTCTCTCTTTTTTTTAATTTAAACTTTTGATAGGTGAAATTGCTGTAAGCACTCACTGTCTTTAGTTAAAAGAATGGGAGAGTAGACTGTATCTAGACCTGACAGTTAAAGTTTGGTCTCCTGCATATGAACAGGGCTGGGAAGGTACCAAAAAAAAATCTCCCGTGATTGAAGTTGGCCATGTGACTACATAGCCTGATTATGAGTTTAAAACAGACCTGCAGCATTACCCTGAGTTTGGTAAGGTTGCTGAGTCTAAAAGCCATCTACACTCCACCAGGTCAAGGAGCTTGAAGGCTGGAACTTTCTAAAGCCCTGTGCTGGTTGAACCTCCAGTGGCTAGGCACAGAGAACAAGCCTGTATTTGAGCATTCTGACATTCATAGGCCAATTGGCCAACAAGCAAGCTGTGGAACTGGTGTCCCATTCTGGCTTTAGCAGCTGTGAGACCAGTGTCTAGTTTTGGCTGCATCTGAAATAGGTCCCTGGCAGATCTGGCTCAGGCTGGACCCCGGCATGAGGGGGCAATGAAGACCTCTACTCTTCCCTCAGGGGTAGTGGCTAAGGCCTGGAATATAGTTTATGCTGTAGCTGAGCCTTTTGAGAAGGCTCCTCTTGGGTATTAAAGATCTTAAAATTATTTTTTACCAGTTCCTATATGGGGATCCAGGAAATATCCTTAGCCTTTTAAGTAAAATGGCATCAAGAGTGCAGTTTTGTCTATCTTAAGAATATTTAGATAGACAACTTTGTTTATACTCTATCTTAATACTTAAAGACTAAGACTTTAGGTTTTATCCCTGTTAAGTTGGAACATTAAAAACCTAAACACGGCCCAAAAAGAGTAGAACAGTTTTTTGTATGATCAATAACATCACATTTAGATTTCTAGGCTAAAAATGTTTTAAGGCAATGATTTAAATTTTAATATTGTAAACAAATGAATGTTAATACAGTAGAACATTATTGAAAAAAATTTTCTAAATGTATCAAATCCAATAGCTGGGAATGGTTGAATCCAGGTTAGCTGGTGACAGGAGGGATAGCATTTATTTACTTGTCTAGGAATTAGTAAAAGCATAAGTTAAACAAAACATTTTGGATCAGGGTAAAAACATAGCCAATAAACAATTGTATACCTAATAAACAATCATAGGATTTTTTTTGAGAGCAGAAAAGAAATCAGAGACAAATTTTATTTTTTATGAGTTGGAAAGTATAGATTTAGAGAAAATGGCAACTTTTTTTTATCCAAGAGCCAGGTGTATTTGACTCTCTTACTCTACAGTTTATTGAGTTAGTACAGCTGTCAGTCACTGGTCACCACTTGGAGATTAATTCTGCCCTTAGTTTTCCCTGGATCGCCTTTGGGCATGCAGGTCTTAGGGAGCAGGGCCCATGCACACACATCTTCAGTGAATCTCTGGCATACATTTGGCAGGAAGGGGAGGGGCCAGGGCAGTGGCAGGAAGCAGGGGGTGGTCACGTGGTTGCACTTAAATATGGAGGCTAGCCATCTGATTGCCCCTAAGAAAGATGGCGGCTGGTCATGTGGTTGTCCTTAAAGACCAAGACTAACCATGTGGTTGCCCCTAACAAAGATGGTAGGCAGTCACATGCATGGCACAGAGAGGAAAACACTCCACCTTCTCCATCCTGAACCAACACAGCTACTGTAATGGCGGGCAGGATTAAAATACTGTGAGGCTGTAATGACTCAGGTTGGCTGAGTGCAATACAGCCAGGAAAGTGTGGCTGCGGTAGCAGCAGGCTCTATGCTGACCCCATGATGTTCCATTGCCCAGCTCTGTCCAAAGGCCCATCCAGCCTGGGCTTTGTCTCCCCCTTGAGGCAGAAATAACCCAAACCAGGAGGGTTACCCAGGGGTAATTACCCGAGGATTTCCCAAGGGTCAGGGTGGGGTACAGTGTATTGATAGCAGAGGAGAGTGTACCTGCATTCAGCTCCTGTAACTCAGCCAGCTGAATGATCAGACCACTGAGGGTAGTGGGGCAGGGGGCCTCAGTAACCACAAGGGGCCCAGCAGTTGACTGAAAAACAGGTCTAGCAGGGACAACGGATACAGGGGTTCCGAGAAGAAAGTGAAGCAGCAATTTGTCTCAGCTTAGAACCGACATCTGAAGGCAGGGTGGTGATGGTTTAAGACAGGAATGAGTGGAGATTTAGAATGAAATTTGGAAGAATGGAGTTCGGTCTAAAGGATTCCAGACGTAAATAATTATGGAAGAGCTTTTTCATACAGGGCCACCAGTTTTATGATTTATAAATAAGAAGATAATAAGGTAATAAGAGATACCAAGCAGTTTATATTATGTTATAGAAGAGTTTATTAAATGAGCATGGGTTGGGGGAGGGGAGAAAAGAGGAAAGGGTTACCTCAGAGACAGAGAGGGACAGGAAGAGTAAGAAGAGAGAGAGGGGCCACGTGGAGGGTTTGTCCTTTTATATGGCCCTGAGCAGGGCCATGCCGCCGTGGCAGGTAGGCAGTGACACGGCAGGTAGGCAGACTGAAGCAGAACGCTTAGAGCAACAACCTCCATCTTTGGCATTGTACTGGAGAACAAATTCGGGACCCTCTCATGTATCTCTGTTGGTTTACAATTTTTTAGGTTGTTCCTCCAAAACATTGTCCTGTGTGGCAACTTCTAGGCTAGGGAACGGGCAACTTCTAGGCAGAGAAATGTAGAAGGTGCTTTTAAAAATATCTTTCTTAAATAAAATATTCCTGTAAGAAAAGGGAAAATCAGTTTTCTTCAATTATCAACCAAGTAAGGTCAAGCCCTGTGCTCAGACAAGTTGACCAATACGAAACTCTGTGTGTGTGTGTGTGTGTGTGTGTGTGTGTGTGTGTGTGTGTGTGGTGGTGGTGGTGGTGCGTGGTGGTGTTTTAATATTTTTATCATATTGTGTTTTGTTTGCTTTGAGCCTTTCTCTTTTTGGTTTCTTCTGAAAGTGAGAGGGGCACAGTGAGCTTGGTTGATAAGGAGTTAGGGCATGAAGTTGGGTGACTAGGGAGGTGGGAAAGTTCTAGCAGGAGCTGGGAGAGGGTAAAGAATGTGACAAGAGTATATTGTACATAAAAATTGTTTAAATCTTTTTGCTTTTTTAGAAAATGGTAGAAAGTGTTTAAATTAGCAGAATGATGGTAGATTAAACAATATTTCAATCATTAGTGTTAACCTCAGAAGCCTCTGGGCAGTGGGACAATACTTCAGTATAGAACCATTCTTAGATGTAATATGGGGTGAATGAAATAGTTGTTCATTAAAATACTCAGGTTTCCTGTACTAAGCAATCCACCAAGCATTCCCTGGTGCAAGCAAAGGATCGCAATACCAAACTACAGGGCTTGCAGGAAGGAAACAGACATGTATCAGGAAGGACAAACACCTCAGGCTTGACACTGCCTACTCCCTTCCCAGGTGATCAGTTGCCTACAGGTTAAGGCTTCTGACTTAGAGTTCACTAGGTTGTAACCATAACAGAGACAAGAGAAGAAGTAACCCAAAGGTCTCCACACTGTCTTGTTACATAATTTGTTCCTCTGCTTCTCCAAATATCTAAATGGAAATCTCTAAATATTGACTCATACCAATTGAAAATGTGTAACCCATGGTACCATGGTATCCTAATATTGCCTAATTTCCCTGAGTGACACCTCATTAGGACAGAATACAGAGCAGTACACACAAGGTAGCAAACATTTAGAAGATTTAAAATTCTATGTGGTGCTTTAGGTTAATGCATTTGGATATTAACAAAAGGAATAATGATTTGAGTTCTCCCAAGGACAACAGCCCTTCATTTGGTCCAGAAAGATGGCTCGATGATGCTTCCTGCCAAGCCCAAGAGCCTAAATTTGATTCCAGGGAACCCACGTGGTTCAAGGACAGAACTGATCATTTGTCAACCTAAATTTATCCCACACTTTGTCCTCTCACATCTGTATTCAGCCAGGCCCCCTGACTCCCCAACACATAAGCACAAATAAATAAGTAAGTAAATAAGTAAATAAAGAAACGTAATACTCTCTCCCTCCAAAAGACTTAAAGCTCAGCCGAGCTTACTAACATCATTAGTTTCATTCGAGTTTCTGAGTTTGAGTGGCCCTTAAGGACTAGAGCCTCACTCTGTGATTTGATTGCACAGAGATGCAATAGGTTCCTTTAACAACTTCCAGCTTTACAATGAAGTGAAGTTGGCATATAATCAGTAAAAACTCTCTAAGTTGGAGTTTCAGCTTCCTTTCTGGGCCAAGGGGAATCAGTGTGGTCCTTCATGATGTTCAATATCTCAATGCTTTCTTGATCTTCAGCTTGCATGGGCATACAGTGGTGATTCTCAGCCTCCATTCCCACCTGGGCCAGTTTGCACAATTAGTTTCCTCTTTGTTTATACCTATGCCCATGTTTCTATGCCTATCTGTAGATAGTATCTATCATTTCTGTGATGGATACCTACCAATATCCTTAGGACTCCACTAAGATACATTTTTAAAAAATTGAATCTACGGAATGTACCCAGGATTGTACAGCTGCTAAAGGGTGATGACAAAATACCTTTCCCTTTATAAACAGAGTTTCTTTAGAACAAGCATTTAAATTTTTTCCCTTATTTAGCAGGCAAGCCAAACAATGAAAGTGTAAGCCTGCCCACCATATTTGAAAGGTCTCACTTTAATTTCAAAACTTGTGATGACCTCACAGCATTCAGGTAGCTTTCTTCATTAGAATTTGCAGGCCTGTGCATCAGTGAGCTTCATTCACAGCTGTGCTATGTGATCTGCTTGACTCTGCAGACCACACTGTCCTCATATTAACTCCTGCAGTACCAAGTCCATCACAGACATGGACTGACAGGGTGCCTAGCAACATCGAATGTTGTATAACATGATGGACCTTCAATACACATATACCATGACAATCATGTGAACATTCACTAACACCTAATTTTTGAATACTGAGAATGTCCAAGGATTAATGTTTTATTCACTTAATAAGTGAATCAAGTTAGTTTTCAAACACATGATGGCTGAGAAAAGGACCCTGACAACAAAAGGAACTCACACTCAGATACATAGATAGAATTCAGTATGATTCTAGATATATTTGTGTAGACCTATGAGAAAACTAGGTATTGCTAATTATACCAACTTAATGTTTATACCAAATCACCTATGTCTGTTTATGAAGACAGAATGCTTGGATATTGTTTAAGTTTTAAATATTAAATATTCTACTTGGCTTCCAGCAACTCACAGTGCCAACCTCCAAATTGATCTGTGCTTTGAAAATTGAGTCGGACAATAGCAACAATAGTAATAACAATTATTTCTCAGAAACATATATCATTTCTGACAAGAAACAAAGCAAGGCAACAAACATACACCTTCTTTGAAATGTCTCAGAGGTAAGTCTCAATGAAGCGCGGCTGTGCCTTGAAACAAGTCACACATGAGAGCTTGTTGTGCTTGCTGCTGGGCAGGCACTCTGAAATCATCCTTCCAGCTCATGCCACTCTGGTTAAAACTCTGCAATCTGTTAAGCCAATGGTATCTCAAAGACAAGTGGGCCATCCTCTTCACTATGGTTTTACTTAGGACCAGAGACAGAAAGTAACCAAATTCCAAATGTCTGCACCCAGAACAAATTCACCTCCTCAGGCACCAAAGATGGTAATGTACTTTTTCTCTTAGAATGATATTTTTTAAATGTCTAACTGTAGATCTGTAGATGAAGAAAATATCAGAAACTGGACTGACTTCCTATGTTTATTTGTGTTTGAGTGGGTGAGAGAGCTGATGCGGGTTGATGGGGGTGCACGTTGGTGCTGGAATTACTTTTTAATTACCCCAGAGAAAGATTGCTTAGTTAAAGGCTTTAGACTTTTTACACCATCCTTTTCTTTGGTATATCCACAAAAAGTTGTCATTAATTTACCCAATTAAAAGCACCAGTGCATGGTAAGTTCATTCTAAATGAAAGAGAAATTTCAACAGACAAGAGTATTTAGAAGAAAATATATGTTTCTGTTTATCCAAGTTCATGTAAAAAAAAAAAGTTGTGGGTGCTACACTCCTAACAGAAGAAAATATTAACACTACTAAAGATTCTTATAAAAGTATGAATGAATATATTCATTAAATGTAGTTAGTCCAGCATGTAAATTGGTCATGTGACAACTAAATTTCTCTTCCTACTATGTAAAGTTTTCCTTGATTCTTTATGCTTTTGTTTTCTTAGATAATATTATGCCACTGGTTTTACTATGCCACTAGGTTTTACTAAAACCTAGGACTTGCCCATGCCAAACTGGACTATATTTTTAGTACTGAAAGTTCTTAGGAATATAATAATACCTAGAAGGTGACATGCAGAAATTTTTATGTAGATTTCATTATATCATATTTTCACTGTCAATATTACTATGTTTCTTGAGGTTGTTTTGACATTTTTCTACTTAAGAACCATTTTTATAGAATGCAAGTAGGTCTGTACTTATCATTTGTACAAAACTCAACTTCAAATGGATCAAAGACCCCAACAGAAAACCAGGTACACTGAACCTGACAGAAGAGAAAGTGGAGAATAGCCTTGAAGTCATTGGTACAGAAGAAGAGTTTCTGAACAGAACACAAATAATACAGACATTAATATCAAAAGTTAGTAAATGGTACCTCATGAAACTTAAAAATTTTTGCATGCAAGAAACAACATCATTCAGACAAAGCAGCAGCCTAGAGAATGCAAAAAGAATTTTATCAACTCCACATCCAAAAAAAGGGTCAATATCCAATATACACTAAGCACCTAAAAATCTTGATATCAAAGGAACAAACAGCCCAATTCAAAAATGAGGTACATATCTAAACAGAGAAGATCCAATAGAGAAAACTCAAATAACTGAGAAACGTTTAAAGAAATGTTCAATATCCTCAGCCATCAAAAAAATGCAAATCCTTGAGACCTGAGACTCCATCTTAACACCTATTTCAAGGTCTAAGATAAATAACACAAGTGACAAATCATGCTGTCAAGAATGTGGAGCAAGGGGAACACTCCTCCATTTCTGGTGGGAGTGCACTATGTGGGAGTTCCACTATGGAAATCAGTGTGGTGGCTTCTCGAGAAATTGGGAATTGATCTACCTCAAGATCCAGCTAGACCACTCTTGGGCATATACTCAACAGATGCTTCATTCTACCACAAGAGTCAATGCTGCTTTATTCATAATAGCCAGAAATCATCTTGAGTGAGGTAATCCGGACACAAAAAAATAAATAAGGTATGTATTTACTTATATCTGGATATCAGCCATTAAATAAATGGTAACTAAGCTACAATCCAGTTACCTAGAAAGGATAGGCATAGAGGAAGGGACTAGGGAGAACACATGGATCTTCTTGGGAGGGGAAAATAGAATACATCTTATGGGCAAAAAGGTCCCTGCAGGTAGGAGGGGGCATTAAAATGAGAGGGCCAGGTGAGTGCGAAAGACGAAGGAAAAGGGGTTTAAGAGAGGGAATAAGGGGAGAGGCATCTAGAATTGGAAATGCATTTGTTGGGGGTATGGAAGCCTGGTACAGTGGAAAGTAACAATAAAATGAAATGTAAAAAAATGAAGTAAAAATAAAATTCTGAAGAACATTATGATAGGCAGATTTGGGCCCAGGGGTCCCGCTCAAACTATGGCACCAGCTAAGGACAATACAGGCCATAAACTTCAAACCCCTACCCAGATCTAGCCAATGGACAGGGCATTCTCCACAGTTGAGTGGAGAGTGGGGTCTGAGCTTTACACGTACTCTGGTGCCTCATATTTGACCACGTCTCCTGGAGGGGGAGACCTGGTGGGACTCAGAGGAAGGGTAGCAGACTACCAAGAAGAGACTTGATAACCCAATGAGCATATACAGGGGGAGAAAGGCCCCCTCAGTCACAGTCATAGAAGAGGGGAGTAAGGGGAAAATGGGAGGGAGGGAGAAATGGGAGGATACAAGGGAGGTGATAACCATTGAGATGTAATATGAATAAATTAATAAAATAAAATTTTAAAAAATTAAATAAAATTCTGCTAAATTCATAGATAGATGCCATATTCATCTACCTTCAGAGAAGCTTCCTCTTATAGCAGACAGGAACAAATACAGAAACCACAACCTGAAATTACACAGAATGAGAGAGACATTGGAACACACAGCTCTAAAGCAGATTTCTCCAACAAATACCACCCATCCAAATTCAGGGAATCCCACAGAAGAGGAAGCAGAAGAGGTAGCAGATAATAGATCCTATGAGAACAAGGTCATCTAAAACAACTGAGAAAAGTTCATATGATCTCCAAGAAACTGAAGCAGTAATCACAGAGCTTACATGATTCTGTACTAGGTCCTTCGCAGTATAAATTATAATTTTCAGTTTAGTATTTTTATGGGACTTCTGAATGTGTCAACAAGCCAGTCTTTGAGTCTTGTACCTGTTCTTGGGACTCTTGTATTTTTAATGTTGGCTTGTTTGTCCAACTTAGATATGAGGGTTTTCACTTTATCTTACTATATTTTATTTTTGTTGTGTTTTATTGTTAGCAGTTAGAAGCCTGTTCTTTTCAAATGAGAGACAGAAAAAGAGTGGATCTTTATGGAAAAGGAGGTAGGGAAGAACTAGAGGGATCTATCTGGATTATATTGCATGAGAAAATAATCTCCATTGTACAACCACTGTGGAAAGTAATCTGGAGGTTTCTCAGAAATTTGAGAATATATCTACCTCAAGACTCAATTATTTCACTCCTGGGTGCATATCCAAAAGATGTTCCACCATACCATAAGAACACTTGCTCAGCTATGTTCATAGAAGCTTTATTCATAATATCCAGAAACTGGTAGCAATCTAGATGTGCCTCAACAGAAGAATGGATAAATAAAATAAGGTACATTTACACAATGGAATACTACTCAGCTACTAAAAACAAGGAAATCATAAAAATTTCAGGCAAATGTATGGATCTAGAAATGATCATCTTAAGTGAGGTAACCCAGATCCAGAAAGACAAACATGATATATACTCACTTATAGTGGATATTAGACACAAGAACAAAATAACCATACTACAATCCAAAGACCAAAAGAAGCCAAGGAGGGCCTAAGGAAGGATGCTTGAATCTTACTCAGAAGAGAAAATAAAATAGACATCTGAAGTAGATAGAGGGAGGGAACTGGGTGAGAGAAGGGGCGAGGAATGGGGATCAGGTGTGGGCAGAGTGCCATGTGGTGGGGGAGGACAGGGAGAGCGAACAGAAATTATTGGGAGGATACCTCTGGGATTGAGGAGGCTCCTGGAGTCTATGGGGGTGACCATAGCTGAAAAAAATTAAAAATGAAACAGGGTAAATAAATAACTATGCATTGGGATTATAAAAAAACTTAGAATGGTAGCCACCAGACCAAGAGAACACACTTCTGTGATTTCTCAAATCAAAGATCTGGTCCTTGTGTACAAGAGTAAATCATTCCACTAACTGCAGCAAATTAAAAACAAGACTCAGTCAGAAAGCTATCTGAGTATTACGATGCAGTTGAATGTGGCCAATCTTATGAAATAAAGAACCAATTTCTAAAGAAAAAGGTATTTTCCAAAACACATTCTTGATCCTATGTGATGCCAAGTGCAAGGAGAACAAAAGAGCGAGCCTTGATACTCTGTTGCTCACTGTTGCTTGGAGCACTTTCAAGCTCACTTTCACTTTAATTTAAATTCCCGTTCTTCTCAGCCTGCATATGACTGAGCATTGGATGCCCTGCTGCTGTCTGGGGCGCCCCTTGCATTATGTGCCAGCTAATTCATGATAAATGGATCATGCTTTACAAGGATCCTCTCAATCCTCCCAGCTACCTTATCATTTCCAAATTTATAGAAGTAAAATAAGAGCACAGAGAAGAGAGAAAAACTTCCAAAGCTACACACATCAGTAGAGTCAGTATTAAGCCTGGGCCTGCAGACCTATTGAACTTTACCCATCTTTCTGTATATCTTCTTGTTCAGATTAACCCTGTACCTGGATCACATTGCTGTGCTGAAGGTGGCCAGTGTTTTCTCTCAGAAGCAGGTGTGCCTCCTGTCATTCTATTTTCTAAGGGACATTATTACATTGGTTGTTTGAAACTGGCATTGGTGAGATTATCTAAACCATGGAAATAAGCAAGCATAACAAATCATCCTCTTGTTTTTATCTTCTTGTGTTGGTATCTACACATTCCCTGGATACTGCTTTTTAAATGTGGCAATCCACGAGTTATGAAACAAAGAAACCATTCTCATGCTTGGCTCACAGGACCAACACAGCAGACTAGATTCAAGCACTGATTTAATCATTTGCTTGTTATTTTTGTTTAACAGAAACTGCTAACCCAGTGTTTATCATGAAGAAATGAGAACTTGCTTCCAAATAGGCTATATTTTTTGCTAACATCATAGATACCTAGATCAAAATAGTAACTGTGGCCATAAAGAAAGTTCCTGAACATAACCTCATATCATTTAAGCAGCTCTACCCAAACCTCTACTAAATAAACCACTGAAAGTCACTGTCTTACTCTGGCAATGTAATTCTCCCTTCGCCCCTTGTACTTCTGAGATGTTTCATTGTAGATGCTTACTGATGCTCACTCAGTAAAATTATAGGGAATTAAACTTGGGGTAAATCTCCACCAACTGATCATGGCAAGAAATACATTCTATTTTCATTAGAATCTGGCCTTACAAATATGAAATGCAGTCTGCACTGCTTATAATGTCGCTCTGGCAATGTGCCCTACACATCCATAGCAACAGTTCTTTCAGCAGTGAATCTATATTACCTTTCATTCTGCCTCACACCCTACTATTCTCCTGCCTCTCACCCTGTTTTCTGGATACCATTTTCAAAACAACTGCCTTCATATCAGCCATTTTCTCTGGCTCTTCTTTCTGTGAATACTATTAATAAATATTTCTCCTTTTTGAGAATTTTCATTATTCAAACTATGAAGCCTAAATCTGAACCAAGAATAAGACACAGGGTCACATACAGTATCCTGAAGAAGGCTTGGTTCTTTCAAGCATAAGAAATTCTGCCAAAAATGACCATTACATAAATAAGTCTATAAATATTTCATTTTTCTCTAATAAATATTACAAGGGATACCAGTCAATTTATTTCAGTTCCATGCTATGTAAAATCCAGTGATGCACTTCTTTAGTAGCCTTGAAATGCTTCCTTCCACAGAGAGGGACCCTGGTATCCCTTGCCTAAGGCAATAAATAGTCAGCATTAAAAGTCATAATCACCACACCAGGGTGGCACGGGTCATCCCATAAATACTCATTCTGAGATCACAGCAGCCAATCACAACTGTGCAATCATAAAAAAGAAACAAACCTCGCCACTCAGTGAAATTTCCCTGTGGAAAATACAAATCCCCAATTACTACTCAACATGTGCAAGATATAAAGCCTTCCTGAGCACAGAGGATCTGCATGATATTTTACAAATTACCAGGCTCGCAGCATGCTGTGTGGAGAGTCAGGACCAGAAAAGGCAGGGCGAAAAGAGAAGAAAAAGCTCCACTGAGGTTGCTTTCAAAGTCTCAAGTCAAGTAACTTAAAAAAGATATGTCTCTTTTTCTCTGTATTTTCCCTGCTGACAGACTCCATGGATGACACTGATGATGGTGCTGGAATGGAATCAATCTAATTACCTTAGATGTCTGGTTTTAAGTTTCAGTTTTTCTTGATTTTTTTTCCTATGGCCTTTTCAATGATAAAGGCATTTAAGAGACCAGAATAAGAGAAAAATGAAAAATATTGATCTTCTAAACTCTCATATTGGTTGCAGTCAATGCTATTTTGAGGTAACAGAGAACAATGATGCTACAACTTGAGTAGACTGTGATGTTCTAGAGAGCCTTCATCCCACAGACAAATGCAGCCTTTGCGTTAAACAAATCTCAATGAACGCTATCAAATACTTCTGAGGCAAAATGACAGGCTTAGAGAATATAACATGCAAGCACAGTTTTCGCCAAATGACACATTGATAGTGACTGTAAGCTTCTATAAAATAAGTCTGAATCTGAAGTTGTATTCATGGGCCCATGATCCTATATACTCGTGAGCAGTTTCTTGGGAAGAATTTTAACCAGAACTAAAGACTGACAGGTGGAACATTAGACTTGTATCAGGCCTTACAAATGCTCTTATGGATTTGTTTCATTTCAAAGTGAAGTAATAGATTACCAGAGACATGAGGCAATGTGTTCAAAGATACAATCAAGATACTGCAATTAGGAAATTACTATTGGTACATGCTGATTCTCCTCATACCATCACCTCTCATAAACACTGAGTTCATTCATTGAATGACTAGATGATAAAAATGGCAAGCATTGCTGTCTGCCATTGGGCACGCAATCATAGCGTGTTGTAATGAAATATTCTAGAGGGGAAACAAATAAGTTGGGTACACCTGTATAATCTTGAGTTTTGGATTCAGGAGCTTTACACTTGATCTTAGTGAGGTGTTGTCTGAGATGTGAGAAGACAACTGAAGGGCTGGAGACATTAAGCAGGGAAAGGTTGAGACATGATGGCTTTCATGCTGCAGTGTAGATTCAAAACAAACCTCAAGAAGAATTTAAGCTCTTGAGGAAGGGAGCCCAAAGGGAGGCAGTAGCAAATGGGTTTTACAAATTCATGGTAACACTGTGTTCAAATCTCTGCATGATTAAAATGAGGGAGAACTATACTGTAACTGCTTTTCTCTATGCAACTGGGCAGCATCAACAAGAATGAATTCAGAGACTCAGCATACGGAGAATAAGAGATGGCTGAGGGCAAGATGTAGAAAATACATTTATGACACCATCCTAAAGCTCAGGAAATTGCAGAATGGAAGAGGGGATAGGAAATATGTATGGACAGAAAGCTAGGGGGAAGAGTGTGAAAGTCATCCTTCCATCATTGTCATGAACACACAACAGCTACGTGTACCGGATCTGTACAAAACTGTCCCTGTCGTCAATCAATTATGGAAGGGAAAGGGGTTGATGTGGATTTAACCCTTTCAGCTGACCATTGGCTATTGATAGATTGTTGGTTATGAAGAGTTACTGTCTTCAGCTGTGACCCACTGATCAGCACACCAGGCTCCAATGGATAGCTGCAAACCAAAGGCCACACAGATGGTGCTGGTTAAATTCAGTGGTTCAGTACTAAAACTAATAGGCATAGACACAAGGAAAAGATATGTGAAGAAGAAAGATATTAGGTAGTAGAGAGATGGGAGAGAATGGATGGTGAGGTTGGCCAGATGCATTATAGACATGTGGAAAGTTGTCAATGAGCAAGATAAATTAATTTTTTAGAAGGAAGAAAAGTAGAGGCCAAGACATAGTTCTGTGATTAAGAGTACTTGATGCTTTAGCAGAGGACCATGGGATATGATGCTTTCTTCTATACTCTCCAAACCTTACATGCACTTGATACATTTCTATACAGGCAGCCATAACATTCATACAAACAAACAAACAAACAAAAAAAAACAGATCTCTAAAAAGTAAAACAAAAATTTTTATTTCATTGGTATACCCATTTCTTCTTATCTTATTCATGCTGGCATCGTATATCATATATGATTTCATAACTTCTGGATTTGAGTAATAATTTAATGCTAATATGAAACCTACTCAAGTAGGGACAGGGATCAAGGATGACTTCTGGACAAAATGATCTACTGGATAAAGGAAATGAGAAAACAGGATTACAAGACTTCCTTTGAAACCTCCTTTAGATATGACCATGCACTCCTGTAGAGCCTTCCTTAATGGCAGGAAATATCTATGGCTACTGGGGAGTGGCTTAGAACACTTCTATGTGTCTAAAGAAATATATTATTGATGTAACTCAAGAATCTTACCATGATGATATTTTCTTTCAGGATAAAAATTAGTAATACATATGATATGCATATAATAGTACTATTTCATTGAAGCCCAAAAATAACCGTAAGAAATAGTTTCTGCTGATACTTAAATTCCAAAAAAAAAAAAAAAAAAAAAAAAAAAAGAACAAAAAAAAAAACCTCGAGGCACAGAATGATTAAGAATTTTCCCAAGACACCAGCAAGAAAGTAAATCTCGGTTACCAAACTTCAGAGCTCATAAAGCAAGACTGGAGCAACTCCAATAAAACTAACAGAAAACTTAAAGAGTTTGGATATGTACATGTTTTATGTTAAGTCATCAATTAATTTGGTTAATTTAGTGTGTTGTGTGTGTGTGTGTGTGTATGTCTCTGTATCTGTCTCTCTCTCTCTCTCTCTCTCTCTCTCTCTCTCTCTCTCTCTCTCTCTCTCTCTCTCTCTCTCTTCCCATGTGCACACCTCATCATGTATATGGTGAGAGAAACTTTTAAAGTCTTTCCTCTCCTACCATAATGTGAGCTCAAGAGATCAAGCCCAGGTTATCAGGATTGCAACAGCATCTCTATCCACTAAGTCAATTTCCACCCTCTTAAAAATCCACTGAAGATGCAAAAATGGTCAAATTTATTGCAAAAATAGAGAGATCAAATTTTAATATAGAACCATTTTTAGTCTTTATGTGGACATTCAAATATAACAGTGAGGTACCTGAGAGAAAGAGAATTTTTCCTAGAAATAACAAGTCTCCTTTGGATGTTCATGGAAATATTTAATTTACCTCAAGATGGAAAAGTATTAGGCATGCATTGTTTTTTTAAAAAATTCTCTTTTGTTTCAGAGAATATGGTGATAAATCCTGGTAGTTGGTGCCCAAGCATGGGCACTTAACTGCACAACTCATCTGTTTGACTCCCTCTCATTTGTTTTTCCAAACAGCCAACTAACAAGTTACTGCATTAAAAATCTCTTTGATGTATCAATTAATGTAATTAAATCAAATGAATTAGAAATGACTAATCCAGTATTTCATTTAATAGAGATGTATGGACTACACAGCAAGAAATATACTTACTAAGCTTTTTTCTCACATATAGTTTGCATAAAGTTCACAATACACAAATTCCATCTAAGTTTTAGTATTGAAAAATACATCAAACCATTATAGAAATATAAGAATTCACTATATAAAATTCTCATTTATTTCTAATTCTTTAATTTCTCCTTCCTATAATTTCAACTAGTTAGAAAGGAGAAATTCTACCAATGAAAACTAGAACAGAAAAAATTTATTAAACAAAAGAAGTACATAAGTTAATGGTAATGTATTGGACATGCAATTTAAATTGGAAAAGCAACTTAAATGCAAAGCAATTACCGACACTTTTAATATTAGCCAGACTAATAAAGCAGCAATTAGATCTCATTATATAGCTATAAAATTGGTTTGCAATAGATTGATTGCACCAAATGTTTCTACTGGTTTTTGATGGCCTTATGGACAGGAGCTCTATTGTTTTATTTTGTTTAGAGGAAACAATTTTAACAGTTACATTGCATCCCAGTTTTCTTTTTCAGGTTGACCACAACAATGAAACAAATAAGCAAACACACAAGAGAAGAAATGGAGATACTAAATATCCTATATGCTGGGGTATATCTCCTTTTCCTAAGGGATGATCACTGGTTTTACAATCATCTTGACAGAAGCAGTTCTTGAAACTCACATCTGGTTGTCTATCTGTTCATTGTTAAGTGTGCCTATGTGCAATGGTGAATCATTTGCCTCAGTTCATCAGATTAAATAACAAACTGAACATTTCCTGTGTCAGGGACTATAATCCTAAAGCACAACAATGTCCCACAAATATTCACTTTTCTCAAATATCCTGTCTTCCTTCCCAGTCAAATGGTGATGTTGAGGAAGAAAAGGGGGGAAGGAGAGAAGGAGGGAGGGAAGAAGAAGGGATAGAGGGAGGGAGAGAGAGGGGGGGGGGAGGGAGGGAGAGATCAGCCCTGGTCATGACCACAAAGTTTATGGAAACATGTTTCTTTCTCTCAAAGGTAGCTAAACAAATGCCTACATTTCCAGACCCTCTGCCCTTTACTCCATACACCAATTTGATTAGCCAATCATGTCAGATCACGAAATTAAGCTCCTTCCAATGGAATTGGAGGCAGTTCACCATCCTGGTCAGGGATCAAAGACAAGTGTGCTGCTTGTTAAGCTCCATCTGGCCTCTGACTCAGCCCTTTTTACAAACAGGGATTTCCTTGCCAGATGAACTTAGCTTTGGTCGTGTGTGCCTTTGCACAACACAGAGATTATTCTTTTCCAACAGAGTGGCTGGGATAGGATTCCCAAAGCCCTGTTCCCATCTCAAGAGAAGGGTTTTTGAAATCAGTTCTTGCTCTAGAACTCCCGAGGAGGGTGACTGCATTCTCCTAAAGCTGCCTGTGCCTCCCTGGGCATCTCTCCATGTTCTGTTCCTACCTTGAAGTGCCCTATGCCAAGAACATGTTCACAGATTCCTGGCTTAGCTCTATTTCTACAGAATATGACCTTTAAAGGGTTTTTTTTTTCCTTGAAGTACTTGGCATTCCTTTATTACCTCTGCAATGGCAGACTTCTAGCATTGTATAAGGACCCCTTAGAAAAAAAAATGGTTGCATTTCTCAGTATACTTGAAAGCTCATTGTGGTTCTAAGTTGAAGGGATTTGTTGTTTGTTTGTTTATTTTTAAGTAGGAGATAAGTGAAGAGTTTATAGCTTTAGGAATTAATGTTTTTGTGATCTGCCCTGCTGTGGAGAATGGGACCAGCACCATCATGGGTCAGGAAAGATGGAGAGAACACCTTAGGGACAGAAGAGTGGTGGGACAGTGTTAGGGTCTCAGAAAACGTCATAAAACTGAACAACAAATCAGATTTGTAATACCTCCAGAAATTTATACAACGGAAAATAAATGTTGTTTTATTCCAACCACTGGCATCTGGGGATTCCCAACTCTGTGGAAACAAATTCTGATTTACTGCAGATCCAGGATAGTCACATGCTGACTTATGCTTGTCCTCCTGATATGGCCAAGTAATCTGACATAACTTAAATGATTGTGGGGGAAAAGCACAGAGGAAGCCACAGTAGGATAGAGAAGTTGCAAACATTCAAAGGTGAGGGGAGTAGTGTCTGAGTCTGTTACTTACTGGCCAAAAGAAGTTATCATGTAGATGGCAACCTATTCATGCTGATGGAGCTGTGTGTTCTGAGAGGAGGACACTGACCTAGGCTGGTTACCCCTCTGCAACAGTGATTGTACCATGTTCTGTAATACACTCGTGTGTGTGTGTGTGTGTGTGTGTGTGTGTGTGTGCGCGCGCGCACATTCTATAATTAAAATTTGAAGACCTTAAACATTTTGGTAATATATACTAATACTAAATAACATTTATAATTGCATTTTATAATGTTTTGTCATTTATCAACCATATAGTACAGGAAAACCATGCTACAATCCACAAACCTAAAGAAGCTAACTAACAATGAGGGCCGAAGGGAGGATGTTTGAATCTCACTCAGAAGGGGAAGTAAAGTAGACATCAGAGGTGGATGAGAGGGAGGGAACTGGATGGTAGAGAGGATGGGGAGGGATCAAGTGTGGGGAGCACAGAGGGTGAGAGAACTGGATTTGGTGGTTGGTGGTGGGGGCATCTCTAGGACAAACTAGAAAATTAGGGCAAGAGAAACTTCCTTAAACCTATGAGGGTGGCCCTAACTAAGATTCTCAGCAATGGGGGATATGGAACCTGAAAGATCCACCTTCTGTAACTAGGTTAGATTTCCAATGGAGAGATGGAGACACCAACCCACCCACAAACCTCTGACCCACAATGTGCCCTGCCTGTAATATGTAGAGGGATTAAGGTGGAACAGAAATTTAGGGAATGGCCAACCAATGACTAGCCCAACTTGAGACCCATGCCATGAGAGAGAGAGAGTCCACCCATGACAATGTTAATGATACTCTGCTATACTTGCAGACAGAAACCTAGCATAACTGTCCTCTGAGAGGCTTCACTCAGCAGTTGGTGGAAACAGATGCAGAGACCCACAGCCAAACATTAGGCAGAACTGGGGAATCTAATGGAAGAGGGGATGGAAGAATTGAAGGATCCAGACAGCACCATAAGAAGACCTACAGAATCAACTAATCTGGGTCCATTGTGCCTCACAGAGACAGAACCACCAACCAAAGAGCATGCATGTGAGGACATAGGCCCCCAGCACATATGTAACAGATGTGCAGCATTGTTTTCATGTGGGACCCTTAACAACTAGGACAGGGACTGTCTCTGAGTTTCCTGCCTGCCTTTAGACTCCTTTCCCCTAACTGGGATGCCTTGTCTAGGCTCAATAAGAGAAGATGCACTTAGTCCTAAGGCAACTTGATATGCCAAAGCTGATTGACATCCATGGAAGGCCTCCCTTATTCTGAGGAGTAAGGGACTGGGGATGTGAAAAGAGAAGGTGAGAGGAAGGCACTGGGGGTGGAGGAGAGAGGGGAAGCTGTGATTGGGTTGTAAATAAATTAATTAATAAATATTAAAAATAGCACTGCTCTGCAGGATGGAAGGCTATGAAACCATATTTTAATAAATTCAAATTTCATAAAAAGTAAATTCTATTTAATAGGAGAATACATACACAAAAGGACCAGACAGAAATATGCCAAAATTATAATAATAGAAAGGCATATTCTCTTCTTGGTAACCTGCTATCCTTCCTAAGAATGGAAGGATACAAGGGATGGGATAACCATTGAGATGTAACAAGAATAAATTAATAAAAATTTTAAAAAAGAAATAAAAAAAAGAAAGGCATATTCAGTGTGTTGCATTTTTTATTTTTTTCTTTTCTTTTCTTTTCTTTTCTTTTTTTTTTTTTTTCTAGTATTTTGAGACAGGGTTTGTTTGTGTAGCTTTGCCTGTCCTGGACTCACTTTGTAGACTGGCTAGCCTTGGACTCACAGAGATCTGCCTGCCTCTGCCTCTCCGAGTGCTAGGATCACAGGTATGTACCACCATGCCTGGCTTCTGAGGTTTTTTTTTTCTAAAATACACACTTAAATTGAATTCTTACTGGAGACTTTCACAAAAAGGGGCAGACACAGAAAATTGGAGATTATGACAGAAAGAACATGTCAGAGGTTATTTGGATGCTCCGTACCATACAGGTCTCCAAGAAAGGCCATAAAAGCTTAAAGAGATACTCAGTATGTGTGTATCACAGACAGGCAAGGCTGTATAAAATTAAATAAATAAATAAATAGCTATGGCTCAACAGATAGTTATTATAGGGTCTTCTACCACAGACAGGACATGGAGTTATAGAATGCTTCCTGTGGAGAGAGACCCCAGAGCAGAGCATACCTGTCCCATAGACAAGTTGAGCCCTGGAGGCAGAGAGTGGTATCCACCAAAACTTAAAAGGAAATAAAAGGCTGTCTAGCCGCTGCTTACCCACCTGATACTAGTGCCCTCCACTGGCCTCCACGTCCTTCCCTCATCACCTGCATAGCCTCAGCCTTGGAGAGGAAAAAATCTTATTAAAATTGCTCAAAAGGCCAGGAATGCCTGGAACAAAGAAACTGTAGCTGTAAAAAGTCCTGAAATGCCAATTATGAATTGCAATACTGGAGTTTTATTACAACTAACTCCTCCTTAATTATCAATCAATGAATTCTGCTGGAAAAAAAAAAAGCTCCATATTCTCTGTTGGGAAATTGATGCTAATTATTTTCTGTTAATTAAGTCTGTTCTGGGATTCAGATGTGCCATCCTTCAGTTAAGAGATTGACACATCAATGCTAACATAATGTTCAGTGCCCCTGTCTCAAGTGTTTATAACCAGTGATAGTAAAGCAGTGCCTGTTACTTTAAATCTCTTGGATAACGATGGTTTTATCCGCAAATGAGAAACGTATACATAGTCAAAAATAAGTGTACTTTACTATGTCATACAATAGCGCCTTGCCAATATTTAAGGAAGACCTCTTTGAAATTTTGTGGCCATTTCATGACTTTACTACACAAAACCTAAATACAATATTTATATGGGTATTTATCCATGGCAGAAAATTAGGTATAGGATGATTCAATTTTCAAGGGTCTCTGATAGCCAAAGTAGGAAATTTGTGAGTCGAAACAACTACTTGACAATTATTTCATCAAATTGTGGTTTTAATTGCATATTGCACTTCTTCATATAAAGCTTAAAATAGAGTAAGTATACATTTATGGTTCCCAAACTTTCTCTTACTTCTCTTCAAGTGGAACAGACTGACTACAAAATGGTTCTGATGACTGTTCAACAGGTTAGGCTTCCACATGCTTGGCCCAGGATGGAATCTCAAAAGGGCCACAACCTAAGGTGATGAACAAAGGCTCCAAGAACTATAAGCAACACTTGTTTATAACTTATCTGTTTAGCAGTGCATGGCATTCTGTTATAGCAGCCCAAATAAAGAGCTTATCTGCTCATATCATGATAGCCTAGTCAAAAGAGGGATGGAACTCTGAGCTAAGGACCAAAGCACTGCAGAAGGATGGGAGATTCGGGGAGAATGTGGACGATTATTTGGGATAGTAAAACGTAAATGAACAGAGGGCTAGTAATTGGAAACCTAGTGTTAAAAGCACTTGAAGTTAATCATTGAGGTAAGCTAACCTGTCTCTACTCCTTGCCAGGTTTCTATCTTAACTGTGCTACTGTTTATAGCATTTGCCATATCATACTGTGATAATCCACTAAGTTATTTCCCAACTACAATGACAAGTTCCTCTAGGGTGGCAAGTGTGATTCACTTATAGCAAAATGACTGAATCAATGCCAGCTCATCGGATCCAGCATAACATTGTTGGGAAATTTTATGAACATTTGAACTACCTTTACCTATAAGTCTACCTCTTTTACTAATTTAGGGTATGAGCCACATACTAGAAACCATCCTAGGCTTTGGAACTACAGCCCCCAGAAAGATCTGAAAAGTTTCTACCCACATGAAATTGGGAGCCAGTGTGTGGGTCTTTAATCTAAGCACTTGGGAAGCTGAGGCAGGTGGATATCTATAAGTTTGAGACTAGCCTGATCTACAGAGTTAGTTCTAGGGCAACCAAGTCTACATAAAGAGAGCCTGTCTAAAAAACAAACAAACAAACAAACAAAAAAGCCTATCCAAATGAAACTTGTACTCTTGTAGAAGCATGCATTTGTAGGAGCACTGTGCTTTTACTGCTGTGTTTTCAAATTTTGGCCACTTAACAGATTCATACAGTGTAATACATCACTGCACTCCTATGTTTGTTCAAAGCCTTTAAAGAGTGAGGGGGGGGGCTCTGGAGAGATGGCTCAGCAGAGGTTCTGAGTTCAATTCCCAGCAACCGCATAATGGCTGACAACCATCTATAATATGATCTGATGCCCTCTTCTGGCATGCAGGCATACATGCAGATAGAGCACTCACATGCATAAAATAAATAAATAAATCTTTTAAAAAATAAATAAAGAGGGGGCAGGAAATAGTAAAAGCAAGGTTTCATGCCTCCCGGTGACTAGATCCTGGGAGAGGCCCCTCAATTTTGCCCACTGGGCTCATATTCAGAGCCAAGAGTAAATGTGGTAAGATAGAAACAAGTCAGGGCAGGTTGTGGAGTATAGCAACTAAGCAAGACTGAATCAAGGAAGGCTTTGTCACTATGTCCTGGGCCATACTGGCTGGCTGTGTGACAATCTGTAGGTAGACAGACACTCTTATCTTTGTACAAAAGAGTAATCACTTCCATGTCCCCATTGATATGCAGGAAAGGTCAGAAGTAAAATTCAGCTTGCATCATGCAGCAGTGTCCACTGAATCCATACAGGGAAACACCTAGCACCCAGCACCTCCTGCCATGTTTGTCAAACCCCAAACTGGCAGAAATGCCCTGCCTTCATTTTTCCATCCTTTCCCCTGCAAATAAACAGAATCTATTTCACCTGTGATAGGTGATTATGTGGCTTCCACTCAGCTCTTGTAATTCATTCATACCTCCCGGCATTCATGAGTCATGGGTCTTTTACACTTGTCAGAGAAACCTAATCCCTACCCTTCATGGGCCAGCTATCCTAAAGATGGCTGAACGTGTAATTGCCTTGAAGTGTAAAATATTTCCCACATTATTTATTACAGGAGTGCCTGCTAGCACCTCTGTGGTTGAGGTTGTGTCAGCATTTTCATTATAACCCCCTATTTCCAGCAGTTAAAAAAAAAATGCTCCAGGCTGAAACCCAGCACATGGAAAATAAGTCCAGAAGGGAACTTTCTACTACTTCTAAAAAAAATAAATAAATAAATTGGTTAGAGCATTTTTAAAGTTATGTGGCTGAAGGGGGGAAATGTCATAAAATGAACTTTTAAAAGTTTCCTTTTGTGCTTTGAAGTTTGAAGATTAAGAAGCGAGTGGGGTGATAAATATGTTCACTGGGGCCCTAGGAATGCTACCCCATTCTGATCTCCCCATCCTTAAGAAGTCAAGGGAATAAATGGAGCTTTGCCCAGTTCAAATCTAAAAATACACCCAAGAATAAGAGAATCTATTTGAATGGAAAAACTTAACCTAAAACTTGGAAACCTTGCCATCCTCCTCGGCGACCTGAGTTTGGCATGTGAATAACTGTGCCTCCTAGCCTCCTAATAGGAGAAGTTGATATAAAACGAATTTTGACATCAAGTATCCTCATTCCAGATTTGCAATTTATCACATGCAATTCTATGAAATGCACCAAGAACACCACAAAGCCATCAGCCTTGAGTTCGCCTTTCAACAGTAGGTTACCACTCTTCTGTGCTCACTGTAATTCAAAAGCATACTTACTCGGAGCCAAGCACAGTGATACACACCTTCAATCCTAGAACTCTGAAGGCAGGGGTAGCAGGATCTCTATTCATTGGGGGCCACCATGATAACACAGGTTAGTGAGGGCTACATGGTGAGTCTCTATCTCAAAAGCATAAATAGATAAAAACCACAGTTATTCAGGAGATCTGGTTGATGAGTGTCTTAGTTAGGATTTCTATTGTTGTGACAAAACACCATAGACAAAAAGCAAGTTGGGAAGGAAAGGGTTTATTTGGTTTATTCTTCCAAGTGGAGGAATGTCTTGAATGGATGTAACAACTATCAACAAAGTGCGGTTTAGCCAATCAGCTGAACAGAAGGACAGGAAGTGGAAGGTGGGACTTCCTGGAGGGGGGAACAAGCTAAGAATTGAGGAAGAGGAGAAAAAAGGGTTGACAGTTGACTGGGAGAAGGAGGAAGAAGCATCTGAGGACCAGATTGGCAAGTGCTTGGGATATGTGTATGTTACAAGGTTTAGAGCAGTTTATTTTAGTTTACGAATAGATAGAATCAGTTTAGGTTCTGCCTGGTGTAGTGCTTGCAGCTTTAAAGTACAATTCAGATTCTGTGTCAGTTATTGGCTTCATAGGCCGAACCGATACAATTTATTGTAACACTTCCACACTGCTGTTCATCAATGAAGGGAGTCAAACAGGGCAAGATCCTGAAGGCAGGAGTTGATGCAGAGGCCATGGAGGGGTGCTTGTTTTACATGCTTTCTTATAGAACTCAAGACAACCAGCTCAGGAACAGCATCGTTCCCATGGGCTGGTCTCTCCAATTTTCTAATTGAAAAAAAAGCCTTACAGCTGGATCTCATGGAACTATTTCCTCAACTGAGGCTCCTTCGTCTCCGATGACTCTAGCTTACGGCAAGTTGACACACACACACACACACACACACACACACACACACACACACACACACACAAAACCCAGCCAATGCAATGAAGTTGATTATGATGGGGGCAAGATAGTGGAAGCACACAGGTCCATCCAACTATGATATTAGGAAATACTTGCTTTTCATTAGTTAGTTGAGATGTAAGCAGCTGAGTGTCAGGTAGCTTCCTCTGGTACTGCGGGTAGGAGTTGGGGTACAGTGGCAACAAACAGAAGGTAGGTACATCTGAATGAGAAGACTCACACCCAGAATGAGGAGAATGCTTGGGGCACTGAACAGAAGACACGAATGGATTGATGATAGCTCCAAAGGATGGCTAGGATTTGAAAATCTGCTCACATCATAACTTTTTCTCCACGTAGTCGATCTTATGTTATCTCAGGTTACTATTTTAGTATCATTTTGTAATAATTAATCAACTCCCCACTGTGTGCTTACTACTTTATGAGTAAGACAAGTAATTTTTAAAGAAGCAGCGCCTTCTATCATCATTGTAGAAATACAAATTCATCCACATGAGAAAGCGTGAAGTGCACGGGTAGGTAGACCAAAGTCTGGACCCCTAAACAGTGTCCATATCAAGTCCATGTACTCTGTCAGTGTTGTACAGAAAAAGAAAGGTTTTTATAGAGGTATTAAATTAGGAATCCTGAGATATGATTACCATACATTATCTTAAGGATGGTTCTACCTGACATTAAAAACATCTTTTTTCCTTCTATCATATATTTTATGTAATATTTTTATTGATGATTTGGGAATTTTACATAGCATACTCCTATCACCCTTACTTCCCAGGCCTCTTAGGTCTGCCCTCCCACCCTTGTGGCCTCCCCTTAAAATATCTTTAAAAATACAATTTGTGTTGCCCATATAGTTACTGCAGCAGGTCAAACTCCCAGTGGCCATCCTCATGAAATAAAGTGAGCCCTTCCCCACCCCCAAAATAATCACCCTCTATTGTGGAGAGGTACATTTGAGCATCTTTATCACAATTTTATGAGTTCTCTTTGATGGCTTCCTGTCTGTGGTGTTACTATGGGGTGGAGTGGTTGTCTTTCTGAACTGTGGAGTTGCAGTCATCGATACCACTGCAGAAGCTTCCTTATCCCTCACAGTCAGTAGGAGCATAGATCATGGACTTCCACATACACCCTGGAAGGAGCCTACCCCTTGGACATCCAAGTGGCCTCCAATGGTAACACAGCCACAGACACCAGTACAGCTCCAGCTGCAGCAGGACTACAGACTCAGACATGGTCCACAGCAGCAGCACAGGCCATGTACTTAAACCTTGCCTCAGGTTCAACACAGGCCATGAACACCAATACAGTCTCAATGGTATCCTGCCCCATGGACATCAACATGGTTTCAGGTGGCAGCATGGACCATGGACATCCACATAGCCATTAATGTAACATGGGCCATGAAATCAACTCAGCCCTTGGCTGCAGCAGGACAAGGGACCCAGACATGGTCCTCTGTGGCAGCATGGACTATGGAAATTAAGATGGCCTGAGGTGGCAGCACAGCCCCTGCATAGCCCCTGGCAGCATCACAGACCATGGACATCAACACAGCCCCAGGTGGTAGTACAGATGTCAGACATCTAAACGGCCTTCAATGGTAACACAGGCCACTGACATTAACAGGCTCTGGCTGTAGGCTCCAGCAAAACCAGGGACCAGACATGGCCCCCTGAGGCAGCATGAGCAAGAGACATCAACATGGCCTCTCGCAGTAAGTAGCTCAGGCCTCAAATGTTGACATGCTTCAGCCTCTCCACAGCTTAAGCATTCTTCCCACACTTCCAGTGAAAATTCATTTGTCACAGTCGCATTGGAAACTGCAGCTCCTCACTCAGTATATTTCACTGCCCACACAGTTCTATATACAAATGCTCGTTGCCATGAACCATTTGTCTATCTCAAGGCCTCTAGACTCTGAAGGACCAGAAAAACGGAACCATCTGTGATACTTTTTCAATCACAGCCATGCTTCAGGTTTTCGTTTTCAGCTTTCAGTGGAGATGGCATGCACTTAGATCTGGTTCTACAACCCTAGCTCTTCTTCATGGTCCAGCAGCTCATAAATGGAGTAGGTGTTGGGATTAACTGGCTCAAAGCAAGCACTGGATCTGTATCCAGTCCTGGATGGTAGCCAAGTTGCTCAGGCTGCCCCCAACAGTTGGACTCTTCTGTGCCTATTATAAGCATCTCTATAAGAGGATGGAAAGACATATGTCTGAAGAAAAGACACGAAGGAAAAACAGCAATGTGATGATGGAGGCAGAGATTGTGAGCATGTGATTAGAGGCCAATGAATGCCTATAACCACTAGATATGAGAGAGGCAGAACATGGAATCCTTTCTAGACTGTCCTAGTAAACACTGCTTTGGGACACTTTGATTTCAGACTACTGACCTCCTGTTATATAAAATGATCCATTTATATTATCTTAATCTATCAAATCTATAATCATTTCTTTTAGCTGAAAAGAGAAACATAGTGCAGTGGTCAGACAGCTTTCTCTTTCCAATCAAATTATTGAAATTCAGGGTATAGATGAATAGATGGAGTAGGGACGAGGAATTCCTCAAATACACAGATCAACCCAAATGTTGATTTTTCCCACCAATGGACACACTCAGGAGATCTCAAGTTTGAGGCCAGACTGAGTTACATAATGAGACTCTGGGAAAAAAATTTAAGCCATACAAACAAAATCACTACTTTCAAATTATGCCTAATGTTATCCAAGTGATGGGGGGATGTGTCTTGGGGCAGTAGGAGGAGGGCCTATAATATAAATGTCGCACTTAGAACTGAGTATACCAGTTCCTTACTTCCTATGTATTGATAGATTGTTGGTCTCTATATTAATAGTAATCTGCTTTTTAAAAAACAAAAGAAACTTCCCTGCAGAGACTTGAGAAGTGCTCTAATATATGGCCATAAAGATACAAATTTTACAAATTTAGGGCACAGTTTATTACTAAATACATCTATAAGATTAGTTCTCCCCTAGGGCCTATAATATAACTACCAACACATTTTCAGCCAGTCAGTAGTATTGTTCATGAGTTCCACGTCATAAAGGTGCTTTAAATCTAATCAGAAAATGGTTGGTTACTCCATAACACCAATGCCACTGCCACTATTGAACAAGTGGACATTTATAGCTTGCATAGTTCACAGCTGAGTAAGACAGATGGTGGCTTTTCCTCCTCCAAGAATGTATATAGATTATCCCAGTACTATGAAAACTGCCTAGTAGGAATGAATCGTCTAGGTTGTTACCAGCTAGATTCCTTTCCATGTTCTATGACTCAGATATATGCTGTCCTCAGGTCTAGAGCCTTACCATCAAATTTGGAAGGGTGACTTAAATCCACAGCAACAGCTCGTGATGCTTGGGGACTTATGGAATCTATTGACCAACAATTGGAAAAGAGGTAATCATATCTGGTCCAGGAAATTTTTTAATGATATAACCAATGATGTTTGAGAGAGACAATGCCCTCCCCCATTATGTTACTGTGATAGAACAAGAACATAAGCATTATAATAGCAGAGGTCCTGTTTCTCTTCCAGATTTAATTTAATCAACTATAGGACTTTTAAGTGCATGTGCTAAGAATACTCAAGCATACTTATAGACCCAACACTGACATGTTGGTGTTATTAACAGGAATGATGCCTGAAGTCCAATGGTGATGTGGTCAAAAATGCCACAGAAAAGGTAAATAGTTTTAGATGAAGAGGATGCATTCATCTCTCTACAACATTACGACAGTCCACAGGAATGAAGTTTTATTAATTTCCCTGTATCATGTATACCTAACTTGCTATTGGAATGGTCATCATTCAATCCCTTAGGACATCTTTGTTCTTCTACCAAACTGAAATAATGTTCCTAGAGACTGGACCAGTAGCGAGGACTAACTGTCCAAATGGGGCAATTTTTGTGTCTACCTCTGTTTAGTTCCTAACATAGCCAGCACATATTTAAAGAAATGCCTACTTGACATATAAAGTAAAATAAATTGAAACACTCTCCTGATGAATGATAACATCTTTATTCCACTGAATGGGCATAAATGATTTATGTGATAGCCAATGTGCTGGCTATTCTTGGTTGTCAACTTGACTACATCTGGAATTAACTAAAGCCCATGGTTCTGGGGACACATGTGAGAGATTTTTCTTAATTAAATCATTTGAAGTGAAAAGATCCACTTTTAATCCAGATCTCTTAAGGTGGAAAGATCCACCTTTAATCTGGGACACACTTCTGCTGGCAGCCTATATAAAGCACTCAGAAGAAGGAAGTGCTCTCTCTTTGCCTGCTTGCCCTTGCTCTCTAGCAAGTCCACTCCTTCACTGGCATTAGAGCCTACTTCCTTGGGATTCTGGCATATACTGAAGAGCAGATGAGGCATCCAGCCCCATTGACTAAACAACTACTGTATTATTGCAATGTCCATTCATAAATAGGCATTGTTGAACTAGCTAGAACACTATTCTAATCAGCACACACACACACACACACACACACACACACACACACACACACACTCATTCATTCATTCTGTAAATTCTATTCCTTTAGATAGCCCAGACTCGTATATCTAATTACAACAGAATAAAATTGTGGCTTCACAAAAGACTTGTGCGACATTACAGGTGACTATTCCTAATTTGTCCGATACCACCAGCTCAGTTTTACCATTTTCCCACTCTCCAGGCTGGAGTTTTCTTTATTTCAACAAACAAATATCCCAACTTATTTTGTCTCTGCGTTTTTATGATTATTTTTCCTATGCCAAATGGACAAGCTGTGCCCATTCTTCCTACCTTGAAACAGACAGCCTTTCTTTATCTCTTTATTGCTTAACTCCTCCAATACACCCCTTGTGCAACTTATCCAAAGCACCAACTTTATTCCACTTAGTAACGTTTTATTGAGTTAGACGTAAGGCTTTTGTTTCTTCAAGATAATTTATGAGACATATTTAGAGTCACCTTGAACACAGTTCAGTATCCTTATCTATGATCTCTAGCCTTCATCTCTACCTTGAGTGAGGTCAGATGCATACTACGCTGTTCTGTTCCTAAGTGTATACAGATGATGGATGGATTTCAATCCATGAAATTTAATTACAGCATCTACCATCTCAAGATGATTTTCTTCACTAATCAGTCATTTAAAAGAAGCTCCCACACATGCCACAGGATCCAGTGTAAAGGTGTGTTCATTTGTTATTTCACTTGTCTCTCTAAACTAAATTAAAGAAGTATTTTTTTCATTTGAACTTCACTCTCCTTTGGTTTTATAAAGTAATAATTACATATGAAGTCCATGGTTGAGACCTACTACCAGACTTCAAAATCTCTTTCACTTTTGATGTGCAGCCAGGGATAAGGACTGCTGCCTTAGGAAACCATTTAAGAATCTGGAGGCACTTGGGAAAAGGAAACCAGACTTAGGCAAGTATGTGAGGCCAGCCATGGCTGCTGTGGAGATGCACAGGCACATTCAATAGTATATTCCTCTTTACTATTGAAGAACTCAGCATGCAGGAGAAAGATGCTTTCCTTACCTTGGGTTAGGTCTCAGAACTCATGGCCCTGGTGTTCCCATAGCAAAAATCCAGGGAATGGCTGATTTATAAAGAGAATAAATTTATTTTCCCAGCTCTAGAAGTTAAAAAGTTGCTGTTTCAGATGAACTGTCTATCCTGAATAGCTTTTTTAATAAAAAAAAAAAAAAAAAACTAAAAGCTCATTGAAAAGTCAGGTCAAAGATGAGGCTATGCCATGGTACCTATAAGAAAGCTCAGGTGGTTCCAATTTCTTGTGTGAACAAAAGTAGTTGGAAATCTGTTTGAAAAGTCCGAGCTGACTGGTTCCCCAGGGTTTTCGATGTATGGCTAACAGTCACTCATACTTTCTTATGAAGTAGTAAGTGGGAACAATTAAGTACAGAAATTGTTAGAGTTTGGTAAGATACCCATGAAGTGGGTATGAATAAGAGAAATCCCTTTGTGTAAGAGACGCATTGAGAAGTTAATAACAATTATTGGCAATTGTAATGAATGGGACACTACTCTATGCTTTAAATATAAGTATCTGCTTCCTACAGACTCCTAAAACATCATTATTCTTGGCACTTTGCAGAGGAGAAAACCAGGCTTTATTCTTTTACGGCCATTTGCCCAGTTCAGGAAGATCCTAGGACTATGAAACAGAACTCCCTGTATCCATTACTCTTACTTGTCAAGTACACGTAGTCTATTTCATTCCACCTTCTGGACTTTTGCCCCTGAGACGTTACTCTCAACTTCTCTCTAATGCCATTTGTTTTCAGTCACACAAAAATGCATGACCATTGACACCATTCCCACTTTAAATCCATGGATTCAATTCTCCTTCCTCAACAATGTTCTCATATTTTTATTCCAGGAGCCATAGTCTAGTTATTTCCAAAGAAATGGCATGAAGCGATCAAGAATTTCTTCTACCATTTGGATTTCATAAAAATATGCACACAGACAGAGACAGAGCATTCTATTTCCTTCTTGACCATAAACTCTAAAGGATCCTAATGGGATAATAGATGGGCTCTTTACAGCCTTGCCTGTATGTGCCGCACTAACTGTCATCATCAGCACTGCCTGAGAAGGTAGCACAGATAACCCGAAGACAGACCAAAGGTGACGAAGCAAGTGACGCTTGCATGCCTGATGAGCACGGTACCCCTTCTCGGAAATGTTATGCTTAAATTGTGTGTCTTTCAGGTTCAATCAATACATGCATTCTGTCTGTTGAGCACCTAGGTTGCTGACACAGATCAATAATCAGAAAGAAATAAGTGAAGAGATGGATAAGGAAAATTAATGGGGAGAAATTTCTATTTCTTCAAGTCTGGTCTTGGGACACAGCACAAAATTCAATGTCCTCGATCTTCCCCATGCTTCCTAGTAAGGATTGAGATGGGGGAATAATAACTCACTGTCTAATTCCTTCATGTTCATCACAACTATGTTCTGTACCAAAGATTGAGGCAGGAAAGGAAGGGTAAACAAACGTCTTTCAAAGATGAATGTAATTGTTAGAAGAATGAGAGTCGTTAAAATCATCTGCCTTAGAATCACTCTGAACTTTGCCCTGTACTGCGAACAATTGAATGAACAAACAGAATTTTATCTTTACATTATTGGTAACGATAGCAACGCATACTCATATTATTGCATATATTAAAATAAAGTAACATCCATACAATTTTTAAAATAGCTTGTAGAATACAGTCATTACCATATCATATTGTCTAATAGTTTTGAAACCTTTCTTTTACCTATCTAACCTGTTGCTCTTCTGCCCTCTCTGCCTGCCCTCTAAATCTAACAGTCCTCCATCCCCGAGTATCTGTTTTTCTACGCATGTAGGCAGGAGTGTCCTTCCTCCAGAATACTGCATGTCCCTGAGAAGCACCCAGTCAGAGATCTGCTTGGAGCACCCTCTCAATCCTCTTCCATCTTGAGTCTCCATCAGACTGTAGTTCACCAGCGCATGCTGATCTGGTTGTCTGTTTGCTAAACTCTCCCCCACAACTAGAATATAAGCTTCATGAGAATAAGTGCCTCTTTAACTTCTGACTGTATCTCCAGAGAACAGTTAGAGGACAGTTGTCATGCTAGACATACGCCAAGAAAATGGACAACTGACGAAGGAGTGTCTGTTTCTGTGACATAAGAAGCACGGTTACTAAAAATGTCTAGTCTTTCTCAAGAGTCAGCAAAAGTACCTGAAGGCAGGCTATGTGTGATTAAGTAATTACCTAAGTTATTTAGTCAATTCAGTGAGTATAGCAGCAGTTCAAATTTGACTTCAGTTTTTCTCCCAGAAAGAAATCTGAGAAAGATTGATTTATGAAAAAAGAAAGTGTTAACCCCTGACTTTGAGGGGTTTATGTCTACTTCAGTCTGAGAATCTGTGTACATGTCTCCTATGAAAACCTTCTCAATGAACATATAAAATCAGTGGGAAGTAAAGAGATTTCTTTTGTTAGTATTTATTATTAACTTATTTGGTAATTTGTTAGTAATAAATGAGACACACACACATATATGTATATATATGCTCAACATGAGCTCCTGTCATGGCCTGTTGGCTCACACCTGACTCCAAAACAATAGTTGGTCCAGGAGAAAATCTCCCAAACTATGAGCCAAAAATCAACTTTTTCTCTTTTTAAGGTGATCAACCCAGTATCTGTTACAGTTAAAACAAACTGGCTAACATAATTGGTTGCAAGCACTACGTTCCTTATATTTATCTTATATTCAAGAGAATAAGGATGCGTATGAAAGAATTGATTAACAAAATCATGTTAATTAAGTTTTGTCTTTCAAAGCCTGTGTTTTCAGGAATACCTTTATTACTGATAACTTACAACCTCAGTGCCATGACTACTGTATCGCTTCTGGAAAAACGATGTATGAGGAGAAATTGGAAGAGTTGAGGGGAGAAATTGGTTTAGACATGAATAAGTCTCATTTCATGTCTAACAAGGTCACACCTCCTAATAGTTCTGCCCTTTATTGGCCTATGGGCGTCATTTTCTTTGAAACTTTCACACATGCTAACAAACTTTCATTTGTTCTGCTCTTTCAAATGTGTTTGTTTGTTTCACTAAGGAGGTGAAAGCCAAGAATTCAGAAGAATAAAAGGAAAATTATTGTTTTCTCCTTTAAGGGTATATAAGTTGTTGTATTGTTTCACAGGCTTACCAAAGCAAAAGAATAATCTGGGCTTCTTTCATGAGAAAAAAAACTTTCAGATCCAGTTGCAGAAGATTCCAGTGTATGACACTAGAGTACAGCCTCAGTATTTGTATTGACTGTCCAGTGATGAGGAAAGTGTAGAAACGCTTATCCTTAAAATGTATACAAATCCTTCATTAAACTATAGAGGAATTTAGAAGAAGTTAGGTCCAATGTGAAGAGACAGCATCAATCTTAGTTGCTTTTCTATGGCTTTGACAAAACACCATGACCAAGGCAACTTAAGGGACAGAAGGGCTTGTTCCATCTTTGGGTTCAGAGGATAAGAACCTAGTGCCCGTCACAGGAAGCAGAGGCGGAAAGTGGTAAGCTTGAAACAAAGCAGAGAGAAGAAGCTAGAAATGGCAAGATTCTTCAAACTTCACCTTCAGAGACATACTAGCTCCAACAAAGTTAGACCTCCCAAGCCTCACCAGAGAATACCACCAGCATCTGAACAAGCATTTGAATGCCAAAGATGGGGCGGGGGAGGGGGTGGGCGAGCATTTCTCATTGAAACCATCACATACATGTCATTGTTTCTTCTTTTCTACTCTGCCAAGCCGTGGTCATGAACTCTCTTGCCTACCATCTGGATGTCCCTTCTTTCCCCACGCTCCAGCAACCTATATGTGGCTCTCTCTACCCCATTTCTTGCCACTTAATCTTAAATTCATCTCTCATTGGCATTTCTTTCATTTTCAGCAAAATCCTCAACTCCTTTGTTCTTTCCTTGATCCTTCATTGTCATGATTTATCAGCCTCAAAAACTCTTCTCTTTAAAGATGTTTCCTTAACTGTGGAGAATGTTCTGTCCCTTGGTTAGATCTGGGTAGGGGTTTGATGATGGCTGAACGTTTTGTCCTTGGTTGGTGCCTTTGATCAAGCAGAACCCCTGGGCTCAGATCCACCCATCATAATGTTCCTCTTGTAGGTTTCTAGGACCCTCTGGATCCGCTTACTTCCCTATCCCCTATATTTTTCTCACCTAGAGTCTCAATAGGATATTCTTACCTCTATCCCACTTTCTTGGTAGGTGCAGATTTTCATGGGACCTGCCCCTTGGGCTAGTGTCCAGTTATAAGTGAGTATATACCATTTGAGTCTCTCTGCTTCAGGGTTAGCTCACTCAATATGATCATTTCTAGTTCAATCCATTTGTCCGGAGACCGGGGACTGACTTTCACAGGATCTCTGGTGCCCCATATTTGGCCATGTCCCTTTGATGGGTAGGCCCAATGGCACTCGGAGGAAGGATAGCGGACTACCAAGAAGGGACTTGATACCCTAGCACCATATTCAGGGGGAGGAGGTCCCCCTTGGTCACAGTCATAGGGAAGGGGGATTGGGGTGAAAGTGGGAAGGAGGGAGGAATGGGAGGATGTATGGGATGGGATAGAAAATGAGATGTAATATGAATTATTTTATTTTTCAATAAAAATGTGTAAAAAAAAAAAAGATGCTTCCTAAGCAGTCTAGCTATACTTGAATGTAAGCTTTCTGATGGTGTTTCAATAACAGTAACTAAGCCTACTGTAGTATTCTTCACAAGTACACAAATATCTATTACATACATTACAGTGAATTTTGTGTCTTTTGTATTTGTAAAACATTTTTAAAGCATGTTTTTTAAATTACATTTTAGGTGTGTGGGTGTTTATCTGAATGGTTGTGTATGGCTGGTGCCCAAGAAAGCCAGAAAAGGGGATCAGGTCCCCTAGAACTGGAGTGGCAGTAAGTTGCATATTGCCACATGCCTGTTGGGAACTAAACCAGACCCTCTGTGATGGCAACAAGTTCCCTTAGTCTCTGAGCCATCTCTCTAGGCCTTTTTAAAACAGGTTTTATCCTATTGTTTACAAAGAGATTATCTATTTCAAATTGAGCTAATAATCTTTGACAGAAGAAGTGAATTTTGGTGGATGGTAGAATAGCCACTGCTCTTTTGTGCTATAGATATGTAGTTAGTTGTGGCTAGGTATATAGTCCTAAAATGCATACTTACTGTGCTAACAAAAACATAAACAGAGTAATCACTAAACAAACCAGATTAGTATTCATATTCTATGTTATTATTTTATTCCTGATATTGTTGATTATAATCTATGGTCCTTTATGAGTTTACTAAGGCTCTCCAGATAAGTTATCAAATTTTTTAACAACTGGAATTTTAAATTAATCTTTGCTTTCAGAAAAGCTCTATAGGTCTCCTTTTTTATATACAATTGAAGGTGAGTTACTAGCAACTAATTAAACATTGTTGAAGTTTTTAGTATAATAACTTGAACTAGTGTGACTGGTGTACACTATCTCACTTAATTCAACATTTTGTAACCACATCTGGCTTCTTACACATTCATTGGCTCATGTACCTATGACAAGGTCATAGACTTGAAAAGGGAAAGACTTTTCCCACTACATCCATCAGTGCAATATTGAAAGGATGTATATTTTATAGCTCTTTAGAGAGTAATTGAAAACACACAGAGTCACTCTTAGTTTTTATCTTGCTTCTAATTCATTCCTACATAATGTCAATTGTTTCCCTTTCAAAAAGAAAATTTCTGATTCTATTATTCCATGGAGAGTGGGGCACATGTGCTATTACTACACATATGTGATCATGCACCTGCGAATGCAACAGAAACCAGAGAGTCAGGGAGCATGCAGCTCTCAGCACCCATTCAACTTCTCAATCTCAGGACCATTTTCTCAAACCTCCCACATGGCCACACTTGCCATTAACATCAATATGAAAAATGCTGGGATTTATGATGCTCAGTTGAGATTATAACACTGCTAACTGCACCATGAAAGTTGTGTGGAGGTTTATACACCATGCCCAATCATAATAATCAACCATTGGGAAAATAAAGACATTGTATTTAGTTCAGTGTTGTTTGGATTGTTTTCTTTTAGAACTTCTTTTTTTTTTTCTCAAAATAATTGATGTAATAGAATTTTAAAATAAGGTATCCTTGAATCTTCTCAGCCTGTCTTTCTCAGTCAGCCTGAAGCAATTTCTCACATGAACCGAAGTGCTGTGGTAGTGAGTACAGGGACCTGCTCTTGGGGCCTACGCAATCATAGACACTTGTGAGGAGCGCCTCTATGACCAATGGGAAGTTCCAAAAGGAGTTCCGATCAAATCATGAACTTGGCAGGGGGAGGAGTCAGATGTGTAGGTGCTAAAATAGCCTTCCTCCTAATCCCTAAAGGCTCACTAACTTGAATGGACAGTGGACACAGTCACAGGAGGCAAGGCAGGGCATGCCTGTTAACATGCAGACATGTGGGAATCATACATGTGCGAAGCTCATTAGGAGAGTCAGATGGTTGAAGCTTAAATGTGTTTTTTTTTGTTTTGTTTTGTTTTTTTTGTTGTTGTTGTTTTTTTTTTTTTTTTTTTTTTTTTATAGAGGAAGGGCAATGGCGGATGCTGACAACTTTACAGAAGTTTTAAAGGAAATGGATGGGCTTAAAGAGCTGACAACCCGAGACAAAGGTCCTCTGAGCTATGAAGGAGGTGATACCAAATTGTCGAAAGATGGGGTAAAGATCAGCACTTCTGTCAAAGGCCTTGCTATGCAAATAAAATCCCTCAGGTAATAGCCCTGGGAGGAACGGAAGACAAACCTAACCAGGTGGACATAATGACCTTTAATTTCAATCTTGAAAGATTGATTTTCTGTAGCTAATGAGATTTCAGGGAGGGGAATCTAAGGAAATTCCTCCTACAGAAACTCACTAAGGAAAGGGAAGTTCAGAGGAAGAGGTGAAAGACTATGTTCAGTGCAGCAATCATAGTGACTATGAGAGAAAATTGGGGTGCATCTTTAGTTCATACTACACAGCATGACAGCCATATACTACCAGGTATCATTTTCTGAGCCCCAGCAGTAGTCACCAAAGAACATTAAGATGTTGCTTAATACTTTGGCACATTATCTATTTGTTGTACATTTCTTCCTGCCAAACTGGCACACCTGCATGGCATGTTGGGAAATAGTTTTCTTTGCTTGGGTATTTTATAGTCATACATAAAGAATTCATAGTTTAAAAATCTCTCTGCTTGGCTACTTAAAAGAATGAGTTCTAAAGTATAATCAGGTCCAGCCCTGCTGGCTGATGTGGAGTGTTTGAGAGAATTCTCATTGTTGGCCACTAACTCTATCCATGGACGCTTTAATCTCTTTGTCTCACTTCATTCTCCCAATCAACCTTAGTGTTAGTGACTTGTATTCTGCATTTACAAGTGAAAAATCCGATACTCATAAATAAATTGTACAAAGACTCAATAGGTCATTGATTATGAATTCAAATTAAAGTGCTTGTAAGTGCCATGAAAGATAGCAATATCTTTGTTTGCCAGTGCACATGCTCTGTTTAGGGCTAAATTTCAAGGGTGCTTTGGCAGCATAATTTATTACTTACAGCAACTACATCCCTCCTCTTTTTCCTTTTGTTCCAGATTCATGCCCATTAACGACTAAAACCAAGACATAATATCAACCACATTGTCAAAATGTTTGCTTTATGGAATCATAGACTGTTATCAATGGCATACATTTTTCTATGTAAGTCACCTGTTCTTTTTCCTGATTATAGCTAGTAAAAGTGATAAAGTTATAGCTACAGGATTAGAGATCACAATTTGAAAATTCATCCAAAAAAGGGTTTGCTTTGAGTCAACAATTTTGATTCCTTGACTTAACACCACCAATCTTGGCAAGTATTTCTAAGACACAAAATAATACAACACAGATATACTTGATATTTGTTTAACCTACTTGACCAATAAATAACTAGGATAAGTAATGCAATGCCACTAATAACTCTGTGTTATTGCAGGGAGACTGAAGTTGTCCACAGAGTTGAGACTCTGAGGCAGAGCAGATCTTGTTTTTTCCATGTGAAGAGAGCAAGAAATATGCCTTCTGTGACTCTGAAGAATGATCAAGGAAATTTTACATGAAGAACATGAAGCAATGGAAATATATTTATACTGGAGTTAAATAATCACAAATCAGAAGTTGATGTCTGTCTTTTCCAGCCTTATGTCCTCAGAAAAAAATGATTAGTTTTAGAAGAAGTATTGTATTGAGACACTTTCGACAATGATTACTACTGCTACTGGTTTAATTCCTATTTTTTGTAATGCATTGGAATGATAGGATTTTTATAAGCAATCAATAGGTTGACTGTTAGTTGATTAGTCTATCTGGTCAAATTCTCCAATTATATGATTTGGAACTTTAGCTTACAAAGCTAGAACTTTGTTATCTTTTTAAAAACGTTTAATTAGAATATCATTCATCCATTCTAATTACTCACAATGAGTTTCAACTAGATTTCTGGGCATGCTTACCATAGCTATCTAAGTTTCCCATATTTCCTCCAACAGAAATGTATGTATTTTGAGACTCTGCCAATGTCTTATAAAGCTGCACAAGCTTTCATGGTAAAAGACAAGTCAGGAATCATGAATCAGAAATAGAACAGGGAACCCGAATACAAGAACATATCAAAGATACCATTCACCATGACCAGGGAGACTTCATTCCAGGCATGCAGGGATGGTTTAATATATGGAAATCCATCAATGTAATCCACCATATAAACAAAGTGAAAGTAAAAAACCACATGATCATTACCTTAGATGCAGAAAAAGCACTTGATAAAATCCAACATCCATTCCTGTTTACAGTTTTGGAGAGATCAGGGATACAAGGCACATGTTTGAACATAATTAGGATATATACAGCAAGCCAACAGCCAAATTCAAATTAATTGGAGAGATACTCAAGGAAATTCTCCTAAATTCGGGGACCAGGCAAGGCTGCCCACTCTCTCTGTATCTCTTCAATATATTACTTGAAATTCTAGCCAGAGCAATAAGGCAACAAAAGGGAATTAAGAGGACCCAAATGGGAAAGGAGGAAGTGAAATTATCCCTATTTGCAGATGTTATAATAGTGTACATAAGTGACCCCCAAAATTCCACCAGAGAACTCCGACAGCTGGTAAACACCTTCAGTAAATGGCTGGATACAAAATTAACTAAAAAAAAGTCAGTAGCCTTCCTATATACAAAGGACTACCATGCAGAGGAAGAAAGTAGGGAAACTACACCCTTCACGATAGCCACAAGCAATATAAAATATCTAGGAGTAACTCTAACCAAGCAGGTGAAGGAGTTGTTTGAAATAATTTTCAAATGTCTGAAGAAAGACATTGAAGATGGCATCAGGAGATGGAAAGATCTCCCCTGGTTCGTGGATTGGGAAAATTAACATAGTAAAAATGGTCATCTTACCAAAAGCAATTTATAGATTCAATGCAATCCCTATCAAAATACCTACAAAATATTTTAAAGACATTGAAAGATCAATTCTCATCTTCATATGGAAAAACAAAAAACCCAGAATAGCTAAAACAATCCTGTACAATAAAAGATCAACAGGAGAAATCTTCATACCTGATGTCAAGCTGTACTATAGAGCAACAGTAATTAAAACAGCATGGTACTGGCACAGCAACAGGCTGGTTGATAGTGGAATAGAATTGAAGACCCAGATATGAATCCATACACATATAGTCACTTGATTTTCAACAAAGAAGCCAAATCTACTCAATGGAAAAAGGATAGCACTTTCAACAAATGGTGCTGGTCTAACTGGATGTCTACATGTAGAAAAATGCAATTAGATCTATATAGATCACCATGCATAAAACACAAGTCCAGATGGATTAAAGACCTCAAAATAAAACCAGAAACACTAAATTGGCTAGAAGAAAAAGTGGGGAAGAGTCTGGAACACGTTGGCACAGGAGGCAACTTCCTGAACAGAACACCAACAGCTCAGGCCTTAACATCAACAATCAATTAATGAGACCTCATGAGGCTGAGAAGTTTCTGTAAGGCAGAAGACACTGTCAACAGAACAAAGTGACAGCCCAAAGACTGAAAAAAGATCTTCACAAACCTTACATCTGACAAAGAGCTAATATCCAAAATATATAAAGAACTCAAGAAATTAAACACCACCAAACCCAAATAACCCAGTTAAGAAATGGGGCTCAAAAATAAACAGAGAATTCTCAACAGAGGAATATTGAATGGCTGAGAAACACTTAAAGAAATGCTTAAAGTCTTTAGTCATCAGATAAATGCAAATCAAAACAACTCTGAGCTTCTATCTTACAGCATTAGAATGGCTAAGATAAAAAATTCAAGTGATACCACATGCTGGCGAGAGTGTAAAGAAAGAGGACCACTCCTTCATTGCTGGTGGGAATACAAACTAGTACAACTACTTTGGGTATCTGGTGCTTTCTCAGAAAATTGGGATTATGGCTTCCTCAAGACCCAGCTATTCCACTCCTTGGAATAGACCCAGAAGATGCTCCAGCACACAACAAGGACATATGCTCAACCATGTTCATAGCAGCCTTATTCATAATAGTCAGAACATGGAAACAGCCTAAGTGTCCCTCAGTACAAGAATGGATAAAGGAATTGTGATACGTTTAACCTGTGGAATACTACTCATTACGGACAAATGGATGGAACTAGAAATGATCATAATGAGTGAGTTAACCCAGAAGCAGAAAGACTCAAATGATATATACTCATTTATAATTGGACACTAGCACAAGGGGCATATCTCATGAAAGACTTCACTAGCCAGGAGGTTGGGATAGATGTGAGGACATCCTATTGGGACTCTAGGTTAGAGAAGTAAGGGAGAATGGAGAAATAGAAGGATCCAGAGTATCCTAGAAACCTACAAGAAGAACATCATGATGAGCCAGGGGCTCTGCTCAACCTACTGC